>NC_089231.1:27083416-27393681 GCF_963924675.1 Phocoena phocoena | reverse complement strand
CCCTTCCGGGGCAGGCGGAGTCAGGAGCGAGTGTCTGTCCACCCTCACCGCCTCCACCCCAGCTTCGACTTCGGCCACCAACTACAGACACCTCAGCCCAGGTATTTGGCTGAGGGTACTGACTGGTGAGTGGGGTCCCTGGGGGAGGGAGGGAGGAGGGTCTTGTCTGATCCATAGAGCTCCTGTTTCCTTCACTTCAATGATGCCGGAGTCCTAGTCTTCAAGCCCCAGCTTTTGCCCTGTCCACCCTCAGGGCCAGATGGCCCCCCAAGGTCCTGGTTCCAGCAATGAGCTCAGATGTGGCTAGGTGCCATCATGTGCCCAGCCTTGGGTTCAGTGTTCATGGTACTGCAGGGGAGGATGGGACAGGAATGCAAAGCATCTCCCAAGCTCAGGGAGTGCTGTGAACCAGTGGTCCCTGGGAGGGGGGCGGAAAGGAGAATCTCAGGAGCTAGCATGGTCAGGGAAGGCTTCCTGGAGGGGGTGGGCCTTGAGGAGTCCAGAGAGAAGTGCCAGGGCACGCCAGCCAGGCAAAACAGGGTCATGGAGATAGAGCCAGCTGGGTTGGAGGCAAGGACTGGGGAGATTGGCTGGGGAGAGGTTGAGGGCTTGGTTGTGGTGTCTTTGTAGGCAGCGGGCCCCTGTGACGTCTTCCCACAGTCTCCTGCACTCAGGGCAGAGGACTTTGTTGCCCTGGGATGCATCATTGCTTTGTTTTGGATACTTGGTCCCACCCTACTCACAGGTTCTAGCTCAGGGGAGGGCTGACCTAAACTAGGGCTGGATCTAAACACCTGAACACTTGAAAAAGATGTGTAGTTCACTAAAGTATTTAGAGGTAAAGAGCATCATGCCTTCAACTTATTTTTAAATAGTTTAGGGAAAAAAATCCACGGAGAACTCTGTGTGTATGTTCGTATGTATGGATGTATACGTGGAGAGAGAGGAGGAAATAGAAATGCAGTAAGGTAGTAAAATTTTAACACTTGGGGAATCTGAGTGAAGAGTATCCAGGAATTTTTTGCAACTTTGAGGTAAAAAAGTGTGTGTGTGTGTGTGTGTGTGTCTGTTTTAAAGAATGTAAAAACAAACAAAAAACCTCAACGGAAAGAGATGGGCTATTTAAAAAACAGACGTGCATTAGTGTCATTACTTAGCCATTTAGTCAGGCAAACTGGTGTGGGCAAGGGTTGCTTTGGAAGCAGCCTAGGACCAGACACCCAGGAATGGTTCAAAAGGGTAGTTCTGGTTGACTGGACGCTAAAGGTGCTTCTAGGTGCAGGAAATGGTTGATTTGACAGATTCCGTGTCTCCAGCTCTTAGTAGTTCTCAGGTTTTCTCTGTTAGATTTAACGCTCTCCTAAAACATAGATTGCACCACGGCCAGCTTCAGCCCAGACTTTTTCTAATTAGCAGATTCAAATTAGGAAGATTTAATTGTTGTTTGGATGAAATTCTGTCCCTCAGCAGGCAAGTCAATCCAGTTTAATTCTCTTCAGCACACAGAGCACCTGGGGTCCTTGTGTACGGCTGAGGGATCTGAACAAGGTCCAGCGTGGCAAGTGGGAGGGGATAGGAGACGCGGTGAGGCGGGTGCTGCTGAGATGCGGGAGGTGCGGTGCGGGTTAGGCCGCCGACTTGCTCCTGTGCTCCTCGCTCATTTCTGTCGCTCTGCATTCCTGACCCCTGCTTGCCTGGAGAAACAGAGAGGCGGGGGCCCTGAGAGGCTGGCCTGTGCCCCAGCAGGGGACGCTGGGAGGCCCCTGGGCTGAGTCCCGCCCCGGGTCCACCCGGGGCCATTTCTGCCTGTCCTGTCCCCACTTCCCAAGTAGGAGGTCCTTTCTCCTCCCTGTAATTAGCTCTGCTCCAGCAAGGGTCATCCAAGTGGTGACGAGGGGCTTTTCATCCCACCCCTCTTTTCCAGGGAGGCCTCTTCTGCCAGGAGATGTGAGGTCTGGAGATTAGATGACAGGAAATGCATTGTAGGAGGGGCTTCGCGCACCCTCTGCAAGGATCCCTGGGAGGGAGGAGGTGGGGAGTGTGTCTGCGCACCCCCCCTTTCCTTTAGAGAATCATCAGAAACCACTGATTTCTGCCCTAGTCATTCCAGGAATTGGCATGCCCCAATAGCTCTTGTCCAGCCCCAGGCCTGAGGCTGCCTGGCCCTCCCCCCCTTATTTTAGGAGATTCTAGCCCTACCCAAGCAGCTGTGCGCACTGAGCATCCTGGCCTGGGAGTGTGTGGGAGCAGCAGGCCTTGGAGGATAAATCCTCCCCAATCTCCCCTTTCTGGCCTGGGCCCGATAACTTGACCCTGACCTTGAGCCCTGCTCCAGTGTCCGGAGACATCGTGTTCCTTTGACTCAGTCCTGGGTTCACAGTTCTGACTCTGCCCCCAGTGTAGATGGCAGCCTGCGTGGCCACACAGCCCTAGCCCTGCCTGGGCACCTGGGAGAGGGGGGTAGGGGTGAGAGCTTCCTACCATCTTTCCCCTGCAAGCAGCTCGGCCTCAGCAAAGGAGCCCTGTTCGAGGATCCTGGGTTTGGGAAGGGATTTTTGATGAGATGATAAAAGGGGATCCCAGAGCCCACTCAGGCCCAACCTGGGCAGATCACCTCTCTCATCTGAGGGCTGAGGTGTGTTTTGCCTCTCCACTCAGCATTCCTAGAATTGGAGGGATTCTGTTCCCAGTTCCTTGGGACTTTGCTTTTGGTAGAATTCCCTGAACATCTCTCTGCTACTTTGAATCTGTTGGATTCCCTGGGACTGCTGGGCAGGTGCTAAGAGTCAGAGTTTCTGCCACGTGAGGTGCCCCAGGGAACTCCTTTCCCCGAGGCAGGTCATGGGGTGAGCCCAGGTGAGGATCGGAAACCCTGGAGCCCCTAACTGGCTAGCCTGGGGCCATGGATAAGGCACTGGCCTTCTTCAGGCCTCTGCTGGGCCTGCGAAAGTGAGGGACTGGACTAAGAGAATTTCTAAGTTTGCTTCCAACTGGCTCCAAGAGTTACCTCATGTCCCAAGTGACAGACTCATCAGGAGTTGTTCCAGGGATGTGGGCTAATATATAGAGGAAATGTAGGAATATATATATATATGTCATACTGTATAGACATCACAGCTGGAAGCAGAAATTCCTTTAATGCTCCTCATATTAAAAAAAAAGGTAGGGCTTCCCTGGTGGCGCAGTGGTTGAGAGTCTGCCTGCCGATGCAGGGGACACGGGTTCGTGCCCCGGTCTGGGAAGATCCCACTTGCCGCAGAGCAGCTGGGCCCGTGAGCCATGGCTGCTGAGCCTGCGCGTCCGGAGCAACGGGAGAGGCAGCAACAGTGAGAGGCCCGCGTAACACACACACACACACACACACACACACACACACACAAAGTATTTGTTGAATCAGGCTTTTTTTCCTGTAGTTTCCCCTCATCTGGATTTTGCTGGTTATGCTCTGGAGGTGTCACCTCAGACGCCCCTTGGTTTGCTAAACTCACTATACACTGGCACCCAGGTTGCGACTTGAGCAGATTCAGCTTCAACTTGCATTTTCTGGCAAAAAACACTTCATATGAGGTGCTGTGTTCTTCCAGCAGATAGCTGGTTGACTCTCCTGTGTGATGTTAGTAGCAATTGATAATCTTTGCCCAGATCCTTTATTTCTTTAGCGGATGAAAGAAGGTGACAAATAATTCAATCATTCCTTATTCATTTATTAGCTAGAAAACTTTCATAAAGAGCAATTTTCCTTCATCCTTGATTTGGTTGCCCTGAAGTACAGTTAACAGAGGAAAGGCAGGATAAATGTTTGGTTCTTCCCCTTTATTTTTTATTATTTTTTTTGCGGTGCGCGGGCCTCTCACTATTGTTGCCTCTCCCTTTGCGGAGCACAGGCTCCGGACGCGCAGGCTCAGCGGCCATGGCTCACGGGCTCAGCCGCTCCACAGCATCCTCCCAGACCGGGGCACGAACCCGTGTCCCCTGCATCGGCAGGCGGACTCTCAACCACTGCGCCACCAGGGAAGTCCCTTCCCCTTTATTTATTAGTTTTCAAAATGAAGCATTGGTTCCCTAGCATCTTTCAAAGGCGATCAGTTTTCTTTAGCATCATTTCATTCTCATGGATTTGAACCTATTTGATGTATTTCAGTCTATTGCGGTTACACTCATTGATACAAAATGCCCAAATTCTGCCAGTGGGAGCCTCTCCAGGATGGTTCCCGAATCCTTTTGACTTGACCTTGATAACTTCCTTGCTTTTAGTTATGACAAGATGTTTCAATCTCATGGTGCACAGTTTTTTTTTTTCTGTCTCAGACCAGAACTTAGCCATTTTCCAAGGAACACTGGACTCTTTTCAGTTGATTGATTTTTTTTTTTTTTTTTTTTTTTTTTTTTTGCGGTACGCGGGCCTCTCACTGTTGTGGCCTCTCCCGCTGCGGAGCACAGGCTCCGGACGCGCAGGCTCAGCGGCCATGGCTCACGGGCCCAGCTGCTCCGCGACATGTGGGATCTTCCCAGACCGGGGCACGAACCCGTGTCCCCTGCATCGGCAGGCGGACTCTCAACCGCTGCACCACCAGGGAAGCCCAGTTGATTGATTTTTAAGTGAAATGAGTTTCCTGTATGGTGAGGAGCAGGGGCAGTGGTCCAGGAGAGCTTTCCTGCCTCACAGCTGCAGGTCCCTCTCCTATTATTTTCTCAAAGTGGTTAAAGTATGGCCTCTGCCCCCCTCCACTCTATCTGGAGCTGTCTTTCCTTTGCTCTGTATCCGTGACCGGCTTATTTGGATTCCTCTTTCAGCATTTCTCTCAGGGACGGGCTTTGGTGCACTAGTCTCAAGTAGTATGAGGCCCAGACTATACCGGCCCCTTCGATCTAGCAGAGCCCTTCCTTCTCCGAGTCTCGGCTCCCTTCGCCGTAAAGAGAGGGGCGGGGCTTCTCCGAGTATCGTTCCCCTTCGCCGTAAAGAGAGGGGCGGGGCTGGGCGAGACTGAACCCCTTGCAGCTCCGGCACTTTGTGACTCTGATTCTACTCGACGGGCTTGATGTCTGAGGTCCCTTCTGCAACCCGATGGCCGGATCACCTGTGCTTCACCGTGGCTGTGTCCCTGCAGGGATCTCAGTGTGGACACCGGCTTGAGTCCCGCTCAGTTCCAGGTGCGGCCCATGCCTCAGCATTATCAGCATTACCTAGCGACTCCTCGAATGCACCACTTTCCCCGAAACTCCTCCTCCACGCAGATGGTGAGTGAGAGGCTCTGCCAGGAAACTGACTCCCTTGCTGCCTGTTGGTGCCAATGGTGGGCTGAGGCCTGTGGCTCCCTCGTGTCCTGCCCGGCTGTGTCCTGAGCACAGGCAGGTCAGCCGCTCCCCTCCCCTCCCAGCTCCTATTCCCAACTGGGCTTGAAAGGGAAAGAAAGCAAAGCTGCTGGACCAGAAGCCAGCACTGCTGAAAGGAGGTGGGGCACTGGGGGTGGGGCAAGGGGCCCTGTGGCAGGCCCCTGTCTTGGGGGGGTGGGGGGTAGAGTGAGGGAGGATGGGGGGAAGGCTCAGGGCTAAGAGCAAGCAGCGTAGTCCCTGGACCCCATGTGACCTCATTTAGTTAATTTATTGGGTCAGCTTCTCCCGGGGCTTTGGTTTTACTTATCCGTGAAATGGGATGAAGATGCCTGGTGTGGGGAACACAGGAGACCCCAGAAGTGGCCCCTGGGGCTGCCTGCTGATCTGGTGCTGCCTTGTGCAGAGGGCCGGTCTTCAGCGCTGCAGGGTGTGGCGACTGTGGTGGGGTTTGGGGCCTTTGCATACCTGGCATCCTGAGCTGTGTGGAATGAAGGTGAAGATAGTCCACTAAAGCAGCGAAAGGCCGATTGAAAACCTTATTTCCAGACAGCTTCTTCATGCTGCTGCCCTAGAGCATAATTCGGCCCTTCCAGCCCTTGCCTTTGCCCTTTAACCACTCGGCACCTCAGTCTCCTCGTGTGTAAAATGAGAGGCTTGGATGAATAATCCCAGAAGCCTTGTCAGCTCGGAAGTTCCAAGGTTCGCCTTATGAAGCACCATCTCCTAAGAATAAAAGTGGTTATTGAGCACTTGCATACCAGGCACCGTTCTAATCACTAGCCTCGCAAAAACACCACACGAAAGGTTTTATCCCTGTTTTACAGATTGGCAAACTGAGGCATAGAAAGATTAAGTCCAGGATCGTGCAGGAGTGAGCTGAGGAGCTCTGACTCACAGCTGGAGACAGGGTGAGGGTCAGGGTGAGGTGAGTGAGGCAGGGCCGTGCAAGGAAAGGATCAGATCCTGTTCTGATTTAAAATTTTGATAGTTTGTTCATTATGGATTCTTTGCATTAATTTTGATTTTAAAATACTACATTAAAGTATTATTTATCTTGGTTACTGAGTCATTCGGTACCTCCTTAAATTTTGTGCCCTCACTTGCCCCACCCTGTTCTGGGCAGTACAGAGCAGAGGGGAAGGGAGTGAACTTTGCCATCCGACTGCCTGGGTTTGAAACCATGGTTCTGTCACTTACTTCATCCGCTTGTGTCTCACTTACCCTATCAGCAAAATGGGAATAGTAATTGCACCCAGGTTACAGGTCAGGTGAGATGATTCAATTAATCGTTTGAAGGGCTTAACAGTGCCTGCCATGAAATAAATGCCCAGTCAGGTTAGTTGTTACTTTACTGATTTTGTTATTCTTTCTGGGGCTGGTTCAGCCCAGGCTTGGTTCTTGATGAGGACAGGGGGACACAGGAGGAGGAAAGATAGCGCTTCCGAACACCGCAGCATCTCAGGGGTGCGCTGATTGGCTACAGGAGGGGGAGTCAGAATCTGGGCTCTTGGAGCCTGGAATCCTGTCTGAGGCGTTTTCTCCCCAACAGGTCGTCCATGAAATCCGAAACTACCCTTACCCTCAGCTTCACTTCCTTGCTCTCCAGGGACTGAATGCCAGCAGACACACATCCGCTGTGCGGGACAGCTATGAGGTACGCCCCGCCCCTCTGTCTGGGGACCCTCCAGTCAGCCTGGCTCCCTCTGGCTTGGTGGAGATGCCACTGCCCCCTCTCCCTCCCCTGCGGGTGGGGAGGGCATGGGTGGTAGGCGTAGCCTCAGGGTTGAGAGTAGGAGAGAGAAAAAGAGAGTGAGTAGAGATCTCGCAGTCTTTGAGCACTCGACAATTCTTCCCATCGACGTGAATGCTCTGCAGGTCTCTCAGTGCCCCTCCTCCTTATCATGAGTGCATGCGTGTGTTTGCACGTGCAGAATGCACACATCCACATGTTCTCTCTTTGTAGGAGCTGCTGCAGCTCGAGGACAGGTTAGGAAATGTGACTCGGGGAGCTGTACAGAACACCATTGAGAGGTTCACCTTCCCCCACAAGTACAAGAAGGTGAGCCAACCAGCAGGTCAGCCTGCATAGTTGGGGTTGGGGTGGGTACGATATAGTTGACCCTGGCCCAGCTTTCCACCAAGGGGCACAGTCTGAACTCTAGAAGCTTTTGCTCTGGCTAGATGCTCTGAAGCTCTGCTACCTTCCCAGGGTCTTCTCCCTCGCTTCTGCCAGGTGTGACCAGGAAGGGAGCTGGGTATGTGTGTGTGCATGTGGACTCGTGAGTGGGTGTACAGAGAGATGAATGTTTGTATCTGAATGAGGAGGGCCAAGGGAGCACCTGCACTGCAGGCTAAGATTTACCCTAGAAAAGATTCCAAGTCCAGTCTCACATGTGGACAAACAGGCGGCTAAGGCTTCAGAGCGTAGGTTTCCGGTCCTCGGTGAGCATCAGGTTTGCGTGGGGTGCTTTTAAAGCCACAGATTCACAGGCTCTACCCTAAGCCTGTGGAGGAAGACTCTCCAGGAAGACTCTGGAGTAGGACTGGAGTCCAGGAATTGGAGTTAAATTTTAAAAAAAAATTCAAATAAGAAATTTGGAAGTAACCAATCTGTCTTTCAATAAGTAAATGGGTAAGTAAACTTTGGTAGATCCATACAATGGAATATTATTCTATGATTTAAAAAAATAAGCTATTAAGCCATGAATAGATGTGATGCAGAAAATATGCATATTAGTAAGTGAAAGAAGCTGACTTGAAAAGGCTGCATACTGTATGATTCCAAATACACAGCATTCTAGAAAAGGTAAGAGTAGACAGTAAAAAGATCCATTGTTGCCAGGGGCTTTAGGAGAGGGATAGGCAAATGAATAGGTGGATGATAGGGGACTTTTAGGGCAGTGAAACTATTTTTTATGCTACTGTAATGGTGGACATGACATGACATTATGCATTTGTTAAACCCTTAGAACGCTAATGTCAATTAATGGACTTTATTAATAATGATGTATCACTCTTGGTGCATCAGTTGTAACAAATGTACCACACTAGTGCAAGATATTAATAGGGCAAACTGTGAGTTTTGAGAGGGGAAGGGAGGGAACACACTGTATTTTCTGCTGAGTCTTCAAATAAACTAACACTGCTCTATGAAATAAAGTCTGCCATGAAAACAGGTAAATAAATACTTTTTTTTTTTTTTTTTTGCGGTACGCGGGCCTCTCACTGTTGTGGCCTCTCCCGTTGCAGAGCACAGGCTCCAGACGCGCAGGCTCAGCGGCCATGGCTCACGGGCCCCACTGCTCCGCGGCATGTGGGATCTTCCCGGACCGGGGCACGAACCCGTGTCCCCTGCATTGGCAGGCGGACTCTCAACCACTGTGCCACCAGGGAAGCCCAATACTTTTTAAAATTTAGGAATTAAAAGCTTGAGAAGCACTGAGAAACTTGGAGCAGGAAAATGCTCATGGTGGTCAAGCCAGAGCCCATCTTCACCCCCTCAGAAGGCCACAGGCTGCAGTGGCTGTGAGCACTAGGTGTTGGAAACAGGGCCAGTTTTGAATTTCAGTTTTACTACTGTCTTTGGGCTGCTATAACAAAATGCCTTCTACTTGGTGGCTTAAACAACAGACATTTATTTCTGACAGTTTTGGAGGCTGGGAAGTCCAAGACCAAGGCACTGGCAGATTTGGTTCTTAGTGAGGGCTCTCTTCCAGGCTGGCAGACGGCTGACTTCTTGCTGTGTCCTCACATGGCAGAGAGGAAGCTCTGGTGTCTTTTTCCCTTCTTATAAGGGCACCAATCCCATCATGGGGGACCTACCTTCATGACCTCACCTAGACCTAATTACCCCCCAGAGACCCCATCTCCATCACATTGGGAGGGGTGGTTAGGGCTTCAACATGTGAATTTGGGGGAGGGGTGGTTAGGGCTTCAACATATGAATTTGGGGGGAGGGGGACAAACACTCAGTCCCTAACCACCACTTATAGCTGTGTAACTCCGGACAGCTTACTTGGCTTTTCTGGCCCTTCCCTTGCCCTTTTTCATGCAAAATGGGAAAGATATGTTAGTAGCTGCCATAGGGGGACTCTGGGGATTCAGTGGGACAGTGCGTATACACAGCTTAGCATGGTGCCCAGTACCTGGTGACTGTTCAGAAGTAGGGAGCTGCTCTCACCTTGATTCTAGGCTTGCCCAGGTACCCATGGTGTCAATGTCAAAGACCATGAACCTTGGTCTATGCTCCTCATGGAGGCACTGGATTTACCCATCAGTGATTCCAATCAACATTTACTGACACATCTATTATGTGTCAGTCATGGATAGTATGTTAATAGAGGAAACAACAGTATTTCAGTAATTAAATGTGTCATCTGCATGGAGAAAATGATCATTCTCTGGAGGGAGAGCTTGAAGCTTCTGGAGAAGGATGTGGAAGGGAGTGAGGTACGTTCAGGAGCCCGGGAACAACTTCTACCTTCCTGACCAGGGTGGGCTCACTCCTGCCAGAGATGCACACTTCAGCTGTCATTACTTCAACAGGCAGAGAGGAGATAAGGAAAAGAACTAATGCTAAGAATGAAAAGGGAAAATGGACTGAACCAATGACATAAAGAGTTGAGCTAAAAAAATTATGGGAATAAAAGGAGACTTAGGGGAATAAAATATTATAAAAACAGGAATAAGAAGAATTAAAAATGCAAAATGATAGCATTTAAGATCCCCCAAAATATAAAAAAAAATTAAAAAATTTAAACTGAGAGTAAAATAATACAAAACAAAAAAGGATATTTTAAAATAGCAATGATATGATAAGAATAAATAAAAATATAGTCAAAAATAAAATATAAAAAAACAAGAATTAGGAAAAGATATGAAAATTACATACAAAATTAATGTCAATATCATCAAAGTGAAAACAGAATGTTAATGAAAATGAGAAGGTAAGGGCAAAAGGGGCAGTTCCCACATAAGGTTCTGTGTGGGAACCTTTAAAATACATATTAAATTAAAAATGCTGAAGAAACTTACAGTTAAAATAAAAGTTACATAGATAATGAAAAGAGAAGACAAAAACTGGAAGACCTAAAAGATTAAAAATACAAAGGAAGAAATAGGATAAGATTTGAAAAGAGACAATATAGTTTAAAGAAATATAGATTAGCTATAGTAAAACAAGGTAGGACTATTAAGTTAAAATTGTTAACTATAAAAAGGAAATCCTGAATAATGATGGGAAAAAACAATAGAAAATAGTCTCAATGCTATTTTTTATGGAATTCCCTTTTCTCAAAGGGCCAACTAAAAGAAGGTCACTCCACCAGCAAACACAGCTGGGTTCTTAGGCAGGCAGGTCATCACGACTCCATTCATACTCCAAACCCATGACAATTATATGGGACTACGGATGTAATTCTGACTTTCTGGTTAAGGGTAAACTTATTGCAGTAGGGTGTATAGGGCACAGGGAGGCTGAGAGCAGAAGGTATAGATTTTCTTGTATGTTCTAATAAGGTTACACAATTCCCCAGACTACTTCAGACTCCGGAGCTGAGGACCAGGGACCAGACTGGGGAGACCTGGCATTTAGGCCTGCCCCGAAGGTCATAGTCACTCTCTGGGTGATCTTTATCTTGTGACTCTTCAGATTTCTCTTGGCAAGATGACCTTTAAGTCTGCTTATCCCTGGAGAGGGGGGAAAAGGTTTAGTTTTCTTCCCGTGGGTATTATCAGAATGTTTCACTGCATAGCATGGAGATGGGAACAAGAAAGTGGGCCGATTCCATTCACTGATTAGATTCCTTCCTCCCCAGAATATTTTTTTAAGCACCAGTGATGTGCCTTGTACTTGACCAAGTGTGCGGCAGTATCTAAAGAAGGGTGAGCCGTGGTCCACACCATCCAAGAGCTTGGAACTTTCTACATAGTAGTTAACTATCTTCAAATAATTAGCAAAGAATTTAAAACAGGACAATTAAAGTCAACAAGTATAAACTGAGTGCTTGCATGATGTCTAACATGATATTAGAACTAGTGCTTACCTTTTTAAAAACTTAATACCTTTTTTAAAAAATTGAAGTATAGTTGATTTACAATGTTGTGTTAGTTTCCGGTGTACAGTGGAACTAGTGCCTATTTTAAAGGAAATTTCTGGACAGGCAGAGAGATCAAACAACATAGAATAAGTGTGGTAAAAATTATAGGAGGTAATGCCCAGTTGAGGAAATCTGCCTTCGTCTAGTAATGAAAGAAAAAGTGAATAGACATTAGTTGAGAGAAAGAGAGGAAGGAAGGAAGGAAGGAAGGGAGGGAGGGAGGGAGGGAGGGAGGAAGAGAAAAAAGAGTGAATGGATGGAAGGATGGATGGATGGATAGATGAAGCATGCTGAACCTGAAAGTGGAGGGAGAAGTCTGGAGGCAAGGATATAGGTTGGAAAGGATGTAAGGAGGAGTGGACAGCATGAGGGGACTAGAAAAGAGGAAGCTGTTTATGCACAAGCCATAGTTTTCCAAAGATTGGTTCATTAGGTACTCAATTCCTTTCTAAACTCTACGCCTCTAGGACAGTATAAAGTTTAGACCTGGGACATAAGTTGCCTGGAACAACAAAAACTGCTTGGCCTCTTCCGCTGCTCCACTCCTGCACTCTGTATCCTGAAGCAAGGAGGGGGCATGGGGAGGAGGCGGGGAGAAGGGTCTGGGAAGCGCACAGAAGTCTGGGTGTTACTTCAGAACTTAAAAAGTGACTGACTCAGGCTCCCCTGGTGGCGCAGTGGTTGAGAGTCCGCCTGCCGATGCAGGGGATGCGGGTTCGTGCCCCGGTCCGGGAAGATCCCACATGCCGCGGAGCGGCTGGGCCCGTGAGCCATGGCTGCTGAGCCTGCGCGTCCGGAGCCTGTGCTCCGCACCGGGAGAGGCAACAACAGTGAGAGGTCCGTGTACCGCAAAAAAAAAAAAGTGACTGACTCACAGGGAAAGGAGGCTGAAAGGGAGGGGGCAGCTGTGGATGAAAGACAGGGGCCTCCAGGTGAGTCGGTGCTCTTCCTCTGCTTCACACAGCGAAGACCCCAGGATGGCAAGGGCAAGAAGGAAGAGGGGGAGGAGTCAGACACAGATGAGAAATGCACGATCTGTCTGTCTCTGCTGGAAGATGGAGAAGATGTGAGGTAGGAGCCCCGCCTTTTGAGTCCCCCCTCTTCCTTCATGGGGATTGGTGATCAGTCCTGCACCGTGTGTCAGGGGTGCTTGTTTGCCTGTGCACGTGTGTGAACGTGCCAAGTGTGCACAGTGTGCTCTGTGGTTGTCCTAGGAAGGTGGGGTGTGGAATGTTCTAGATGTGTGGTGCCCATGGTGTGGACTCCCAGACACAAAGCTAGGAGAACAGAGAGACATTTGGCCTGAATGGATCTCACACAAAGTCCTGGCTTCATTTCAGGTTGATCTGGAGGGCCAGGAGGAGGAGGGCCTTGGGGCTTTCCCTCCTGTCATGAATTCCCATCCTAGCCACAGCCTTACTCTGTGGCAGAGCCCCCAAAACCTTCTTTGGCCAGGCCCCCAGTGGTCCTGGGTGTGAGTCTCCTCATTCCCCGAGTAGAGTCAGTGTCCCTTGGCTCCTGGCACAGCCCGGGGCCCTTCTCCTTGACCATTCCTCCGACTTACCCTCCTCTCTTCCAGGCGCCTACCCTGTATGCATCTCTTTCACCAACTGTGTGTGGACCAGTGGCTCGCCATGAGCAAGAAATGCCCCATCTGCCGAGTGGACATTGAGACACAACTGGGAGCTGACAGCTGAGGGAGGAATTAGCCAGTGGACACCCCATTTTCCTTCACCAGGTCCCCCCACGGCCATAGCCCTTGCAGCCAAACTTTGCCTTCTGAGCCATTTGATGTAGAGGAAAAGCCTGCAAGCACATTTTGTGGAAAGAGGAGTTGGTGGTATCCGTGTCTGAGGAAAGGAGGGGGTGGGGGAGGCCCACCTGTCCAGAGTGGTGACTGCCCCCTCCGTCCGTCCATGTCCATCCACCTGCTTTGCGGGAGGGAGGGAGCTGGCAGTGCCCGGAGCAGGGGTGGGAAGGGGGGGCCCATGCTGCTGAGAATCTAGATGTGATCCTGCAGGTCCTAGCTGATAGCCCGGCCCCTCAATCCTGTCCTTTGAAGGATTGTATATATACCTCTTGACCACGTAGAAACCATGTAGGGGTCTCTAGCTAATTCTGTGGATGGCAGCCAGAGCATGTTAGCTTAAGAAAAATGTCGTGTGTGGTGCTCTAGTCATCTGTGGTGGACATGTCGCTGTTACCGAATCCGCACCAAATAGTTCTCATTGAGTTTCTTGTTTTGGTGCCTGACTGAACCAACCAACGACAGCCCGAATCTTCCCGTCTTTACGAGAGAAAAGGAAAAAGGAATCAAAGGTGAAGAAAAAAGCCAAATCCTGTTTACGGTGAAAAAGGATGATTTTCTTTCACCAGGTTGGGAGGCGGGAGGGGTTCTCGTTTTGTTTCTGTTTTCTCTTGGCTTTTGTTTTTCTCATGTTTACAGTGCACGGAGCGTGGAGGGGCGTCCAGGAAAGAGGAGGACTGGAAAAGGAGCAGATGGGGACTTAGATGGGCCTCTGAGGGGCTCAGCCGGGGTTGGGAAGGCAGCATTTGCGTAGGCGAAGGGGAGAGGTCTGTATTGAAGGAGGGCTCCCCACTTCCAGAGCCCATCTACTTAGCTCCAACCATCGCCCCCTCCCCCCAGTTCCACACTGAACCAGGAGGCGTCAGCTTTCAGCCAGAGCTGCCCCAGGTTCCTCGGAGCCAGGATACCCCTGCTCACGCCAGCTTCTTCCTTTTGGCTGTGCTTATGCCCTGTCACAAAGAGGCAATTTGGCCACTGCCTCTCTAATGCAAAAAATTAACCAGATGCTAAAGATAAAGTAGCATAGGTGATGGACACCTGGTCTTGGCCAAAGTGCTCTCAGCTAGCACGCAAGGGCTGAGGTCAAACACCGTGGACCTCGAGGAGGACCTTGAGCTTCCTTTGGAATGTCTCAGATCCTGATGAAGTCCCTCAGAGATGGCCCTGGCCCAGAGACCACCTTGGCTGGGTTTGGGAGGCCCTGTGTTCCTAGCCTCTGGCTCTTTCTCTGACTCTTTGATAACCTTGGGCAAGTCCCTTTCTTTCTCTGTGCCTCAGTTTCCTTCTCCTTACAGTGGGGAGAAACAACAGTGCATCCCCATTTCCACCTCTTCTACCTCACCTAGATGTTGTGAGGATTAACACTCTCTGCCCAACGCATTCTGTGCTCTCTCCTGGGAACCTCCTTGGGGTTTAGGGATGGGGGTGGTGGGAGACAAGACCTGGAAGTTCCAAGTGACACCATACAGTGTGTTTTTCTGAACCACTCCATAATTTTTCTGAATCTCAAAGGGAGCAGAGAGATGGGAGGACAAGAGAATGGAGATGTGAAAGTCCACCAAATTCCAACCCCAACCCAACTTTCTTTGTCCATCTGTGGAAAACACCAGCTCAGCTAGAATTCTGCTCTCTTCCTTTGCCTCTCCTGCTCACTCCTTCTCTCTCGCATTTGCACTGCCCTCAAAGCCTCCCCTCACCCCTTGCCCCAGCCTCAATGCCTTTATATCAGTAAGAGAAGACTAAGGGGAAAAGGATACTTATCACATATATGAAGAAATTCCATAAGGTTAAGAAAATTTGAGTCTGCATTTTTGCTTATAAAGGGTAAAACCAGGACCAATGGGTAAAAACGATGGGGAGGCAGATTTTGGCTTGAGGTAGAACCTTCTAGCACATGTGGAGCTGTCAGGTGGAGGGATGGCTGCTCTGGACACCTGCAGGCAGAGAGTGGGGGTCATGGCTTCTGGAAGGAGGGTTACTCAAGGATCTCACTCAGCCCAAGACCATCCGTACCGAGTACCTGCCAGTGCAGGTTCTGGAGGAGACAACAGCCAGGGAGACGACATCCCTGGCCTCCAGGAGCTTACAGTCCAGTTGAGGAGCTAAGGCAATAGTGCGCAAAGGGTGGCTAGTCTGATCCGAGGTTAATGGCACGAGCATTATACTGTCCCATTCAGTGGTTGCAGTGTGTGTACAGTGTCTCCTGGGCCAACGGCTGGAGAGCCCATGAGTGGGAAAGTACTTGTCGGGATTTTGGAGAGAGCTAGTCACTAGCAGCCCCAGGAAGTTGGCAACTCTCCTTACCCTGCTTTGACCCAGAGGTAGGCAGGGTGGTCCAGGAAAGGTCACTCCCCACTTAGTCTCAGTCCTTTGTTCCCTCCCAGGCTGGCTTGCAAGGCCAGCAGGTGGTGGGCTGGTGGGGAGGCCGGAGCGAATGGGAGCTGGTGTCTGGCCTCCGTCTTGGCTCTTGACTGACAAAGTGGGCAGCTCTAGAACCTCCTTCTCTCTGGGCCTCAGTTTCCTCGGGTGCACACAGAGGCTGGATTGGATGCTTGCTAAATGTCCTTCCAACAATCACAGATCCTCCCTGACATCAACACATCTTTCAAGGTGGGAGAGCTCTGTGCCCACCAAGCTGTTGACAACAACCTTCCCCGAAGGCACTAATGCCTGTATCATAGGCTGAGAGTGGGATGGGTCCCCTCCTCCCTCCAGTTCTCTGCAGGCTCCCTGAGTGCCCCAGGCTAACGTTAGCCAGTGAGTGGGGTGAAGGTCACCCAGAGGGGAGAGGTCAGCTCTGACTTTGTGGGTAGATCCTGGAGCCCCCCATGCCCATCTCTCTGGGGCCCTCCTACCTTGCAGGTGGGCACCTCCCAGCCACCGGCTTCCTCAGCAGGCAGCCAGGCAGGGTGAGAAGAGAGGAGAGGGGTCTGTGCTTCCCTTCCCTCGACGTCCGGGAGCCTGGGAAGACTAGAGAAGAGGCAGGCTTTGGCTTCAGCCCCCTGTCGTCCTTCGACCCCTTCTTGACTGAGACGCATGAGTGCCTTCTGGGGCGAGAGCTGCCCCAGGATTCCAGTTGGGCCTCCAGCCGCATTGCAGCCCTGGCCGCAGCGGGTCGCCAATCTTTGAAACCCACAAACCCAGGCCACCTGGCGCGGCGGGGGCGGAGCCTGGGCTCCTCCTCCAGCTGGGCCCCTGGCCCAGCCCTCGCCCCCTACCCGTGGCGGGACTCAAGCTCCTCTTCTGCAAATGTTTCCAGCCTCCGTGCAAGTATTCTTAACTCTTTACGCCTAATGAACAAGCACAGTTTTTTCAACGGTGAAGAAAAAGCACCAGATTTTTTTTTCCTGAAGAAATCCCCCAAGCCCCCGCCTACCGGCGGGACAGACACTTCCCGCGTGGGGCTGTAGCAACGTCTGTCAGGTCCCCCCCTCGTGTTTCATCTCCTGCGCGCGCGTAGAGCAAATGCTAGAGCGATTTCAGCTGATAGAAAAACAAAAATGAAAAAAAAAAAAAACACAAAAAACAAAAAACATGGCACGTTGCTAGTTTACAGGGTTTTGTGAGTTTAAATGCCTTATATTTAACAATCATAATTTATGACTAACTTGTAGATATCGTGGGTTCTTATTTAATTATTTTTATAGTTGTTTTGCATTTTTAATTATAATTTATTTATTTAGAAAGGATACTAATTTTTTTTATTACTCCTATTACCTCATTTTGGCGTTGTTTCTGGGAGTGGAATGCTTTGCATGCATTGGTACGATGACAAACAACTACGAATACAAAAAAAAAATAAATAAAATTCCGCGAACTTTATTTCGTCCAGACTATCAGGGTGTGTGATTGCAAGCTGTCCTACTGTGGTGCTGGCCTCTTTGGATACATTCCATACGAAATGCAAACCTTTGATTCTGTATGCTGTGATCCTAGTGAAAAACTCCAATATAGTGACTGTATTTAGCACATATATAAATATAATTTGCACTCGTCAGCAGACTGGGGTAAGCCTTTCACTTGCTATCCTTGCCCGTTCTCCTCAACCCCCCATCATTAGCCTGTTTCTTTTCTCCTTCTCCCTGTTTCCACACCTCAGGCCACCCTGCCCCCATCCTCTGAGGAAGGTCCGGGGGCACTCTCTCCACCTGCGCTGCAAATCTCTCTGGTTCCAGAACTGGGTCCTTTGGACATTACCAGCAGGAGCATCTGAGAGCCAAAAGCCTGATTTATTAGAACGAACTCTGAACCGGGGGTCAGGAGGCTTGGGTTTTCAGCAGCTCTTCTGCAAACTTCCCCGTGACCTTGAGCAAGTCCCTTGGCCTCCCTGAGTCGCAGTTTTCTGGACTGGGGTGAGGAAGGTGAACTGGAGGGTTTCTCTAGGGTCCCTCAGACTTGGATAGAATATGACACAGAGCCGGTGGGAGCCCACCACGCTGTGCTCCCTCATCCTCTTAGGAGAGAAGAAAGGGAGGGTGCAGGGAAGGAGGGAAGGAGAGGTGAGGAGAGGAAGAGAGTGGACTGAGAATTTATCCAGCGGATTTGCTCAAAGGAGAAACCTGGAAGGATGTTTGTCCTTTTACATGCAGCAAGATGGGTGGACACATCCCTGGACATGTGCTTTCACAAGGTTTAGTGGTCATTTGGAGAGTGAGCTAAAATCCGTGTCTTGTTAGGTATGGGGATGGGGTTGGCAGACTATAAGCCCCAGACTATGGCATTTGGGATTGGCACCCCCATCCTACCCTCTCCAGGAGGCTTTGTTGTTGAGGCATCGCCCTTGACAGCAGATTGGGGCACAGATTTTGGACCCATGGTCTCTCCTCCCAGCATCTCCTTCACCCTCTGCCATTGCTCCGAGGGGGCTGTGGGCAGGAGGGAGTGCTGTGGAGAACGGGTGTGGGCCTCCAATCTCACTGCCCCCCAGGAGGAGTGGGAGGGGAGAGTTTGAGGAAGCAGTAGCTTCAAAGCCTGGCACAGCGGTGAGCCCAGCAGTTTTTGAGCCAAAAGGAAAGCGGAGGTCCCTGTCCCCAGGGGCAGCCTCTGAGCTGCTCCGACTCTGCATGTCAGCCTCGTCCCGCCTTGCCTCCTCCCGTTTCTTTCCAGCTCATCCTTCCCTCTTGCCTCTTGACATCACTGCCTTTGCGTGGTGGAGAAATCCACCCTCCACATGAGGCCCCTGGGACGGTGCTGATTGGGAAGGGAGCGGAGGCCCAGATTCACCACGCTGCCAGGCCAGGCTTGTAAGAGTGGCTGGGCCGTGCAGGGTGCCTAAGCCCCAACTTTGCTCTGGCTGGACTGTGGGTCCCATTCCCTGGGCCTCCGGCCTGCTGCCTGCCCAGCTTCCCCTCTGCCTCCACCCTGGAGCCGTGCTTACCTGCTTTCTGTGAAGGCAGCCTGTGGAGTTGCCCACTGGGGCATAACAACCACACTGCCGGGTCTGGCGGACGCTGCCCCTTGGCAGGGCTCCTGGACAGACATGCCTTATGCTGCTCTGTGGGGTCGGAGTGGGAAGTGCCCTTTGCCCTGGTTGGCCTGTCCGCCGCCCTTCCTCACCCCAGCCTTCCCCTTCCCCAGCCCCACCCCTGGCCTTGGCAGTGGCTCATTTCTCAGCTATGGAGCCAGCAACACCAGGCCCTCGAGGGGGTAATTTGGTTGCCCCTGGTAAGTGAAAGGATTATCCTCAGTGTTGATTGTCCTTTTTTGTAATCCTCCTGCTGTTCTGTTCTGTTGTGCTGTGCAACATTTTGCTACATAGACTATTTTATAGCAGAAAGCTAGAAGAATATTTATTATGAATATTAAAGCAATAGTGCATCAATGAAAAGGCGGAGACATTAGGAATTGTGTAAATGCTTAGATTCACTTTTGGTGGATTTTTTGTACTTTATTTATAACTAATAAAAATGAACTGCATTGCTAACTACATCTCACTCGTGGAGGGTGCTTATTTCTGTGCACACCCAGGAAACCTCCAGAGCAAGCCGCTCACAGACCTGTGTTCATCCAGGACACGGGACAGTGTCTGTTGTCTCCTCATCCTCTCCCTGTGCTTCACCTGTTTCCCTTCTCCCTCCCCGCCCCTTCAGCCTCCCCACTTCTCCCCCTCCCAACTCCCTTCCTCTCCCTCCTCCTCCTCTCTCATCTATTATTTTCTTTTACCTCTTTATCTCTCAAAGAATATGTTCTATTCTGTGAAGAATCATCTCATTAACCTGTTTCCTGAACTTTATGGATCTTAAAGGAGGAAAGTTCCCATTTTTGATCAATTTCAAAAGTAACCGCTTGTGT
Source organism: Phocoena phocoena (assembly GCF_963924675.1). NCBI lineage: Eukaryota > Metazoa > Chordata > Mammalia > Artiodactyla > Phocoenidae > Phocoena > Phocoena phocoena. The sequence continues at coordinate 27,374,151 of NC_089231.1, read as the reverse complement.
TTTGAACTGGAGGCTCCTCAGTTTCTCCATAGGAGAGAAGGAATTTGATTTTTGAAAGTTGGAGTGGATTTTTTATTCCTTCCTAAGAGCCCAAAGTCAGATACTCTTTGTGGTGTCTAGAGTCTATTCTCAGAAAAGTGTGGGTCAGTGGACTGGAAGATGGCTTTCTCTCATAAACTGCAAGCAGAACCCATATTAATGAACTTTTTTTTTTAAAGTCAGAGACTTTATTTTTCAGAACAGTTTTAGGTGTACAGAAAATTGAAAATAAAGAGAGTTCCCATATGTTCTCTCATGGCCACCCAGTTTCCCCTGTAATTAACATCTTGTCTTGGTTAGATGCATTTGCTAGAGTGGAGGGGCCAATATTGATACATTATTATTAACTAAAGTCCATGGTTTTCGTTAGGTTAATGAATGTTCAGAATCCCCAGTTCTCCTTCGAGTGAGATGATCCAAAATGCTGTCTGTTGTTTTCCACCCAGTTCCACCTGTGTCTCTTCCTTCAGGAACCATAGCTTCTTAGCCCTTGCCCCGCCACTAGCCAGCCATGTGGACACTCCCCGTCCCCGGTTTGCCAAATGTAAGCATGAGGATGGCAGACCAGGCTCCTTCCCCCAACATCTCCCTGGACTACCTCTGTTGTCCTTGTCTACTTAATCTCTGTTGGGTCATGGCCTTCTGGGGCTGGGGGAGTGGCTCTCTTTCCTCAGATTTTTTGCCTATCCAACACATGGGCCAACAGGCAGCCTTGTGAATCTCCACCCCTTTCCCACCTCCTATCTCAGTGCCCAGGAGGACAGACTTCTCAGAAACCACCCAAGCTCTGCCCGTGACTCGTAGGCTCCATAACCCTCAGGAGGTCAAGGAGGACAGAGTCCAGCTGTGATTCTCAGGGCTCTCCAGGGAAACAGAACCAATGGGATTGATATGATATATATTATATATCATATGTATATTATATATGTGGAGATTTATTTTGAGGAAGAATTGGCTCACATGATTCTGGAGGCTGAGCTGTCCCATGATCTGCCCTCTGCAAGCTGGAGACCCAGTACAGCAAACAGTATAATTCAGTCTGAGTCCAGAAGGCCTGAGAGCTAGGGAACGGTGGGGAAGATCCCAGTCCCACTGGTAGGAGGAGACCGATGTCCAGCTCAAGCAGACAGGCAGGAAGGGGATACATTCTCCATTCCTCTGCTTTTGGCTCTATCCAGACCCTCCAGGCATTGGATGAGGCCCACGCACACAGGGGAGGGCTGGTTACTTTACTGAGTCCACCAGTTCAAATGCTCATCTCATCTGAAACACCCTCAAAGGCACACCCAGAAATCATGTTTAATCTGGGCGCCCCGTGGCCAGTCGAGGTGACCCAGCAAGTTAACCTGCACCTTGTCCTCACCTCACTCCCAGGCCTTCCCAGCTGCTGCACCCCAGCAGACACTGCGTGGCCCCAAGATGACACCTGGCCTCTGGCCCTTTCTTCTCCCCCACACTCTCCGTTACCTGGAGGCAGAAAACCAGAGCCTTCCCCGCCAGGCACTGTCCTTTCCGCACTCCCCTTTGCCCTGCACGTAGCCTCACCTGCAAGCAGGGTTCCTTCCCACGGGGCCTGCACTTCTTGAGCACTTTCTGTCCCAGAACACTCCCTGCCCCCAACTAGCCACAGCTGAAGTCCTTCCACCTTTACATACCTCGAGCTTCCAGCTAACATTTCATTTGAGGAGAACCCCTGCCCTTGGACTTCCTGTGGCACCTGTTAGCTGTGTGACTTTGGGCAAGTTACTTACACTCTCTGTGCTTCTGTTTCTTCATCTATGAAGTGGGGATAGCAATAGCACCTGCCTCGTAGGTCTTTCTGAGGATTTAATGAGCTCACGTGTGTAAGGCACTGTCTGGAATATAGTCAGCGCTCCATAAATATTAGCCATGTGGAAGATGATGTTGGTGATGTTTTGTTTTTTGTTAAATCCCTGCCTTCCATAGTATTTCTCCTCTTGTCCTTCTCTCTGTCTCCTTTTCCTGGAGAGTTTCCCAGGCCCCATCAATGTCTGCTCTTCCCCTCTGGCCATTCCACGCCATGGTCAGCCACTGGTAATCGTCTATCCAGTAGGAGGACTGGTGGCTGAGGCCTCAACACCAAGACACCAGGAATCGCTGCTTCATTAAAAGTCTTTTCCACATTCAGCTGGAGATTCTAGAAGAAAAGCCACATTGAGTCCTCAAGGCTGGAAGCATCTTCCCTCCAGCTCATTAGCAACACTGCCTCCCACCCCCTCCACCATCCCAGGGCCCAAAGTTCCCCTTTTAAATTTAGGGTAAAATGTTCTTTCCTCCCTTAAAAAGTCATTCACGCAGGCCCATCATGTCAAATCTCCTTTCCTCTAGGCTCCACTACTCCCTTTGTCCAGGGCTGAGGTCCCCCACCTGTCCCTGGAAGCTTTATCTTGCCCTCACTCAGGGCATTTGGGTGTCTGTGGGTGAGTGATGCTTGGTGCTGAGCTCTGTCAAGGGGTTGGGACTAATGGGGGTACCTGTTCAGGACAGACACACAACACCAAGGGTCCTCAGGAAGTGGGGCACCCATAGGACTTCTGACCTCATGCCATTGGAGCCCACATAACCAGAATTCAAGAAGGGGTGTATCTGAACTGGGATGAGTGTACTTATATCAAAATCTTGGAAGAAAAGTGTTGTTTAGCCAAAGAGCTGAGAAAATAAAATGGAAGGCTTTTGTTTAACCTGCTTAAGAGCAAGTGTTTCTTAGATTTTGGTGCACCAGTCCCTGTGTAAGTAGCTTGTGCTAACTGCGAATGAGTCTTTTTTCTTTAACGTGGACCCCCGGGATATTTATTTGGAAGTACTTTGTTTGTATTTGTAGCATTACATTTAAGGTTCTCTCCAAATATTCTTTAATGCTGACTTATCTCTAAATCAAGTGAGGAAAGATCACACTGATATAAAACCTTGGCACTCAAGAAGTCATCCTTATAAAAAATCTTTTGTCTTCTTCACCCAGAGCCCTGGTGAGGGGTTTGGTCTTGGCTGGAGGAGAGGTGGCATCCAGGACCACCTGCCATGGTTGACCACCCCAGTGATGACAAGGGGCCATGTCGGCAGCAGGGGCCTTAGGGTGAGAGGGGTTCAGAAGGGACCTTCCCAAGAGAAGGGTATGTCATCATCTTCCCCATGGCTGGTTGCTGGGTCTCAGCCTTGGAATTCAGACTATTGGGGTACAGAGCTTTGTGGGGGCTTTGGGTAGAAGATTGTCTTTCTTCTAGGGCCAGAGCTGAGGGTGAGGCAAGAGAGATGCCCTGGGTGCAATGTTTAAGGAAACCCCAGCTTCGGGTGCCAGCCCTGGCTTTGCACAAGCCTGAGGTCTAGCGCCTCCCTCAAGTTTGCACCCTGGGCGGCCTGCTTGTTCCTCCCGATCCCAGCTTTCCTTTCTGCCCTGCCAAAAGGGGGATCCCTGTGCCGGCTTGCAAGGAAGAGGCAGGAATTGAGAGGTAAAGCCCAGCCCAGAGGCAGACGGGGTGAGATTTTGAGCGAGCCCTCCCCTGGGGGCTTCTCATGGGTGTCTGGCACCCCTTCCTCAGGGCAGAGGGCAGGCTCGGGGGCAGCAGAAGGTGGGAGCAGAGGGCAGCAGGAGCTCCTCCTTTCTCTACCCTTCTCCCCAACACCCTGGTAAGTGGGTCTCCCTCGACCTTTGCCTGCAGCCTGGGTGGAGGAAGGAGAAGTGTAGGGCCCCAAGGGAAAGGCAGTGCCAGCGCAAAGACGCAGGGCTGTGGGGATGGGACCTGACACACGTGGATTCTGCAAGACTCCCCTCTCCACCGATGTGCACTGTGCACGTCTTCCCCCACCTCCTCCGCAGAGTGTGAAGGGCGTCAGATAGCCAAGTGCAAGTGCGGCTTTGCCCCTGCAGGACCCTTGGTGAGTCAGAGGCCTGCTCTGGTCCTCAGTTCCCGCCCCTACAAAGCAGGGAGGCTAGACTGGTCTGGTCTGTTTTTTGTCGTTGTTGTTTGTTTGTTTGTTTTAGAGTCCACACCTAAGTGATGATATACCATATTTGTTTGCTCTGTCTGACTTTTTTTACTGACCATTATACCCTCCAAGCCTGGGGCCTCAGAACAGGGTGGGAGGGAGGGGTGGACGGTGGTGAGGAGACTTAAGAGCACAGGAACAGCCCCAGAGGAGGCACAGCAGAGGGTATGGTGGGTGTGGCCTTGCTGGAGGGTAACATGCTGGACGCAGATCTGTGGGCAACCGGCCCAGGTCCCGAGAACTTGGGGAATGAGGCAGGTGGGGGAGTGCCCTGTGTGAGATGAAGTGCACCGGGATGAACGGAAGGCATAAGAGTTTCGAAGGGGCTTTCACAGCAGTAGTTTCATCTGATCTTAACAAGTCCCCTGAGGGGAAGCAGAGGAGGCAGGGAAGGTAAGAGATGGAAAGAAAGTTGACTCAGGTCATGGGGTCTGTCCCCAAACCAGACCCGCCCTATCCCAGTAAGAGTGAGCCAACATTGAGCACATCAGCAGCTGACAAAACAAGGGGCTTCTCCCATCCAATCTTGGCTGGTTCCACAAGACAATAGATGATGCATTCCATGGTGAGACTGACTGGCACTTGCCAGAGGACACGGCAGAAAGCTATCTTAACTTTGAGCTGAGCCTCCTCCTGCAGGTATGACAGAGGATGGAGAGCCTGAGAAAGGGGCCATGGATACGAGGGCAGGATTTTCAGAAAGAGCTGAGGGTGGGCTGGGAGTATCCCTCCCTTCCTCCCTCCCTCCCTTCCTTTCTTCCTTCCTCCCTTCCTTCCTTCCATTTGGCTGCCCTTTGTCCAAGGCTAGTGACTGGGGTTTCAGTGGGGCTATTTGGAGAAAGGGATGTGTCCAGAGAAATCGTGTGGATGAGGGATGGGCTGACCGGCCACTGACGGCAGAGACAAGTGGTCTGAATGCCCAGAGTTTGTCAGAGCAAAGGATGCCAGAAGACATCCTATTGGGTGTCTTAGATCCTAAGCAAGACAGAGTGGGGGTGGTGGGGGTGGTGAAGGGCCTGAGTTAGAACCCACACAAGTGCTCATGGGAGGAAGGCTCCAAACAGCTGCCAGTCCAGAAAGGACACTGACCACAGTAGCGCCCCCAACAGGAAGCTGTCCTCGTCACCTCTCTTCCCTGCCCCCCATGGGTGGGAAACCAGGGTCAGCTAGAGCGGGGAGCAGGGGTAAAAGGGCAAGGTGGGGACGAGAGGCGAGGCTGACCCCACACTCATACACACATACACACCTGTGTGCACATTGACACACCCACACGCTCGCTCTACACTCACTCTCGTTACCACTTGTGATAGGACTGAACTGGGGGACGGGAGGAGGCTCAACTCTGAGTGGAATGTTTTGGCCTTTGTATTGGAGCCACACATTTAAATTACAGAACTGAGATGGACTTTGTGACTTTAAAGTGGTTGTTGGACGTTTTATTACCTATGAGAGTCCAGAAGAGTTATGAGGCTCGCCTTAATTTTCATCCAGGGACAAGGGAAGAACCGGCTCCAGAAAAAGATACAAATAAAGCTATTTAATGATTACTTCTCTCCCACCCCGCCCCAGCCCCCTTAAGTCCTGCTTGTTTAACGTGATGGACAAACCCTTCAGTGCAGGCGCTGAATTAACTGTCTGCATTTTAACTCACGTAGTCCTCATAGTCGCCTACAAGGTTGGTATTATCATTCTTCCTATTTGACAGATGAGGAAACTGAGGCCCGAGAGATGAGGCAATGTGCTCAAGCTCTCCCAGCAGGGAAAAGGAAGAGCTGGGACTTAAGACTGCTTCTTGCTGCCTCCGGCCCTGTGCTTACTGCCACAGCCTCTCTCCAAGGGTCTCCGAGAGCTCAGAGCCGTGAAGCCTCACTAAGTTTACACCTGTCTGGGCTAGAGGGTCCATGGTGACACAGCAGAAATCCTGGTACCGGGTACCTCCTACAGGAAGACTTCCTGGCCTGATGCACTTTTCTGCTCAGTCCCACCCCTGCCTCCGCAGGAAAATCAGAAGTCAGGGGCTGAGCTGTACTGCACTCCAGCTGTGATTGTTGATCAGGATGTGTGTGTGTGTGTGTGTGTGTGTGTGTGTGTGTGTGTGTGTGTACGTGCACATCTGTGCATGCCCATGAATTATGGTTCTCTTGCTGCCTCTCCATCAGGGTCACATCCCCCTTGAGGGCAGAGACCACATCTTTATTTTGTTCCAGTCCCTTCTCAGCTTTCAGTCCACATTGCCCACAGTGAGCCATAGTTCTAAACACCACCGATGCCCTCCTCCCCTCCAAGCCCGGGTGCAGCAGGGACCAGGCAGTTCCAGGCACTGTTCCAGGCACCTTCTTCCCCCTATTCCCTGCACCCTATCACCTGCTCAGGTCTCCGGGTCTCAACTGTGTTATCACCGGCTGGGGCAGCCAGCCGGCACTTGGCAATGCGTCCTTTGTAAAGTGACAGAAAGACTCATGTACCGGTTCACAGGGTCATAAATCCTTCCAGCTAAAATTCTTCCTCCTGATGTTTTTCTCTGTTTGCCCCTGGATTTATTGCAACTGGGAAAAAGGATGCATATCTAAGTGAGCAGATGCCCAGATGAGTCCTTTGCAGGGTGTGGTTGGTGATAATTTAATTAGCCCAGCTTTTCTGGGAAAAAAGTGTTAATTAGTTTTTGCTTAAAATACATCATCTTGATGGCCTCTTCTTCCCCACTTCTATCCCCTGGGTGAAGCCCCAATTTCCCGTCCACACCTGGCAGCAAGCTTCAGCCTGGTCACTGCTATTATTGAAAAAGAAAATGCAAAAAGTTATTTTTGTACAGCAACGGATTATGACACAGGTTGATGGATTCATCTGGATCCAGGAGACCTGAGAGGGTGTAGGACCCCACAAGCCGTTGCCCACAATGGCCTCTGAAGGACCATGGAGCTCTGGTCCCCAGTCCCAGCTCCAGGAGGCTTTTGGGAAAGGACCGCTGAAAGCCAGGGTGGGGGGTAGCGGGTGTGGTTGGGACAAGTTGGTGGGAAGGGGGAGCGAGGGCCTCTAGCCCTCATACGGAAGGGAAGAGGTCTCTCCAGGTGAGCCCATCGCCCCGCTTCTGGTCCATCCACCTGCCGCAGGTGAAGATGGTGGCCACGCCGGTGCTGGTGTTGGTGACCTCCACCTTCTCCACCAGCCAGCCGGAGCTGTAGCCGCTGCTGTCGTGCTCCAGCCGCACCTTGCGCAGCTCGCCCAGCTCCAGCGTCTCCAGGAAGAAGTGGTCGGTGCTGCCCCTCTCGAACAGGTTGCGCATCTTCTGCTTCAGCTCCCGCTTGCCCGTGTCGCCGTTGGCCCCAAAGATGGTCACGAAGACGTTGGCATCGGTGCCCGCCCCTGGCTCATAGCCCGTCGTCACGATGACCTCGTACTTGACCAGCACCAGGCTCTGGACCTTGCTGGCAAAGCTCTCCGTAGTCTTGGTGACCTCAAAAACCTTGAAGTACTTCCTCTTCCTCTTGAGGGGGATGAGGCAGTCGCAGTTGAAGAAGTACCTGGAAGCGGGGGGAGTCGGGGAGGTTAGTGCACACCAGCCAAGGCTCACGCCCTCCCCCAGGACCCTGGGCATCCACAAGTGGTTCCTTCCCCAGGTGACAGGATCTTAAGGCAGGAAATGTCTGCATTAAAATGTGAAGATGGGTCTCGTTTATCTGAGAGTTGACAGTGAGTGACATCTTCATAATTTTAGTTGCTCCTTGATTTTCCTTTTCCTTTTCCCCTCACACTCCACATCCGATCCACCAGCAAGTCCCATTGACCCCATCTTCACAACAGGCCCAGAATCAGCCCACTTGAAAAAGTATGCGCTATCTCACTCTCCGCCCTGCTGCCCCTCTCATCCAGGTCACCACCATCTTTGACCTGGAACGTGTCAGCTTCCTAACTGGTCTGCCTGCTTCTCGCTACTTATCGTGACTCCTCTCCACAGCATCCAAGTGATCCCGTGGAGATGTAAGCCCAAGAATGTCATCCTTCTGCTCAGAACCCTCGACCGGCTTCCCAGAATAAATAAAAATCACCACCTTACAAAGGCCTGCAAGACCTTACATGATCCGACCCTCCTCCCAGCGTTTACCTTTCTGACCTGCTGTCTGCCTTTCTCTAAGCTCACTCCACGCCAACCAGGCTGATCCCCTTGCCCCTTCAAAGGGACCGATGAATGATGTTACCCAGTGTTGTCACCTAGAGGCGCTATGGGATCCAGAACAACAATCTCAGGCAGAGCCAAGTGGAAAAGTAGCTATGAAATGTATGCTCCCAAAACCCTCGCACTTGGCTGAGTTGAACTATGAGTGTGTGTGTGTGTTGCGTGTGCATACACATACACGCATGTGCTCATGGACAACATAGTACAAAGGGGTGCAAAGTACTTCAGTACAAAGTACTGAAGAAGCTACCACAAACAGAAGCAAGTCCAGGGCCAAGAGAAGTGGTCTTGGACCAAAAAGTCCCTTCTTTACACCCTCCCCCCGCCACAATGTTAGCCTCTGGGTAATGACAGTGAGTCCAATAATTACCAAGAAAGAAGTCAGAGGGCACAGTGAGAAAACACTGCATAGGGTGTAAGGGGGCCTGGGGTCTGCCCCAGCCCTGCCACCTACTACCTATGTGACTTTGATTTTCCCATTGGCAGTGCTAGAGGTTTGGACTGAACAACTGCCATGTTTTTTTTCCCATCCAAATCGCTTGGAAATAACAGCTTTGGAAATAAGCAATCCTGGCACTGGCTAATGATTTCAGGAACACAGCCCTGAAAGGGCGCGCCCAGTGGTGCAAAATCAATTTTTAGATGAAAATACATAACAGCAAAAAGAACTTGGTTTTCTGCTTGCTCACTAAATGCCCGGACTTTGCATTTGTGCATCTCATCAACTCCCACAACAACCCTGAGTCATACGTAGACTTCGTCTTCCCATTTCACAGAAAGGAAATGAAGGCTTGGAGAAGAGAAGTCACTGCACAAGTTGACACAGAGCTGGGGCCCGGAGACAGCCTGCCTGGCCACCTGACGAGCCAGCCATTTAAAGACACTTCACAAGAAATCATTACTCTGTCTTGAGATCTCTCTGCCCCCAACTCGTCACTTGATAAATCTAGATTGTTGTTACATACCATACTTTCTAAGAGGGAGATATAATCGCATTCTTTGCTTAAACATTCACTTAAAATGTATTTCTTTATGCAAATGCCCACTAATATACATAATTCTATATAAATGCAAAAATCCTGTGATCATATGGGTGTTCTTCTAAATGCATTCTTTTTCTTTTCCTTTTTGCTTGGCTCTATCTCCTTTTTCTCTTTCCGTACCCCTCCTGCATCTCGCCTTCACCTCAGATAACCCATGTAACAGCTGTAGATGTATCTTGCCAAATTTCCCTCCATTTCACCCAACCCTGCACAGACCCACATAGACACGGACACATTTGGGACGTCAGTGTTCGCTTTACAAAATGGCATCGTATAATGCATTCTTTCCCATATCTTACTTTTCTCACTCAACAATACTTCCTGGGAATTGATCCAAGTCTTCTGGTACATATTTAAATCTTTCTTTTTTTTTAATAAATTTATTTATTTATTTTTGGCTGCGTTGGGTCTTTGTTGCTGCACTCGGGCTTTCTCTGGTTGCAGCGAGTGGGGGCTATGCCTCATCACGGTGCGCGGGCTTCTCACTGCAGTGACTTCTCATGGAGAAGCACAAGCTCTAGGCACGTGGGCTTTGGCAGTTGTGTCTCACGGGCTCCAGAGCGCAGGCTCAGTAGTTGTGGTGCACAGGCTTTGTTGCTCCGCGGCATGTGGGATCTTCCCGGACCAGGGCTCGAACTTGTGTCCCCTGCATTGGCAGGCAGATTCTTTTTTTTTTTTTGCTGTACGTGGGCCTCTCACTGTTGTGGCCTCTCCCGTTGCGGAGCACAGGCTCCGAACACGCAGGCTCAGCGGCCATGGCTCACGGGCCCAGCCGCTCCGCGGCATGTGGGATCTTCCTGGACCGGGGTACGAACCCGTGTCCCCTGCATTGGCAGGCGGACTCTCAACCACTGCGCCACCAGGGAAGCCCGGCAGGCAGATTCTTAACCACTGCACCACCAGGGAAACCTAATTTGTTGTTTTTAATGGCTGAAAAATATTCACTGGTGTAGTTATAAGGAAATGTTTCCTAATAGACGTAATTATAACATCACCAAAATGTGGGACCTCAGGGCTTTGTGGCGTTAAGACTCCAGCTGCAGAAGAACATGCCAGGCTGTTCCCACTGGCAATGGGGGTAGGGTCATGGGCGACAATAAAGGCAAGGCAGAGAATAACAAACAAAAAATTGAACATGTTAAAAAAACCAAGTAGAATATGATCACACTTCTGTGAACAGTGTGTGTGTGTGAGACATTAGAAATATGCCAGAGAGAACAGAGTCACCAAATGCTCAAGATGGCCATCTCTGATGGGTAGGGCTTTAGAGAATTTTTACTTTGTTTTACACACTTTTTTGCCTTATTTGAATTTTAAAATGATTATGTATTATATATGATAATGGGATAAAACGATTCCACTTTGGTTTTTTAAGAAAAGAAACAGGGCTTCCCTGGTGGCGCAGTGGTTGAGAGTCTGCCTGCCGATGCAGGGGACACGGGTTCGTGCCCCGGTCCGGGAAGATCCCACATGCCGCAGAGCGGCTGGGCCCGTGAGCCATGGCCACTGAGGCTGTGTGTCTGGAGCCTGTGCTCTGCAACGGGAGAGGCCACAACAGTGAGAGGCCCGCGTACCCCGCCCCCCTCACAAAAAAAAAGAAACAAAAGCCTCTCTGTGTGTCCTTCCACCAAGGTCCTGAGGATATTAGTGACGAAAAAGAGCTGGTCAGAAACGCTGAAGAAGAGTCAGGACTGGAATTGGTTGGAACATAAAAATTTGAGATTGTTGTGTTTATGAGATTGAGATCAAATTAATTTGTATTTCATGGAAATCCAAATATTATGGTCCAACATGCTGGTTAGAAAGGAACTGTGGATCCACATACAATGCTATTTAAGTGGTCTTTACATGGCAGAATTTAAATGTGTTCTAGAATGGTGATACGAAAATAGCCACGATGATGGAACACCCCTGTACTGTCCCCTCTCTGTATAGAGGTGATATTTTGTTGGGGGGAGGTTCTCATACACCAGGAATCACAGGCTTGAGACCAGCGCGGGTAGGTAGGCTGGAGTATGACTTCTGAGAGCCCTCCAGGCTGGAACCCCTGCCATCCTTCCCCTGCCACCAGACTCTAGAAGGCATCCAGCTCTCTTCCCTGAGAGGTGCTGGGTTATGGCCTGAGGCTACACGGCTGATCCGTGACAACTCTAGCATCTGGGTATCTGCACTCCCTGCACCCACTTCCCTTTGGGAAGATCCCCACCCCATGGACATCCCTCCCTCCCCTTCCAGCCCAAGCACCATGCTGACAAAAGGCCACACTCTTGAGAATGTAGGAAAAGATGCTTCACTGGGAGTGGCAGATTCTTTCCACTGGATGAAAAAATCCTATAACGGCCCCAGGACTGTGAGATGGGAAGTTCTTCACCCTCTTCCTCCTGACACTAGAAGGTGCCGAGTGGTGCTGAGATCTTTGGCTCTCTCTCTCATAGCCAACACTGTGGATTTAAAGCTAACTCAGGTGGTGACTTATTATTGTATTGTATCGTTTTGTTTATTTGGAGCATTTGCAGAGGTGCAGTATCAGGAGCCACGCTCCTTGCCGTAGGGAGACAGTTCAAGTTGCAGAAGGGGCTTTGACCTGGCCCTGGCTCGCTGGGTGAGCTGGAACTCTTCCAGGCCCCTGTATCCCAGCTCTCAAGTCCTCGTCAGTATTGCTCTTACAGAATTTACTGTTGTAAATTTATTGCTCTTTTCTCAAAAAGAGCAATAAATAACATTGCAATAAATAACATTGCAGCCCGAGAGGGAAGCTGCTATGAACTGAGTTCTCTCCTCCCAAATTCATATGTTGAGGCCCCTAACCCCCAAAGTGATGGTATTTGGAGATGGGGGCTTTGGGAGGTAATCAGGTTTTGATGAGGTCCTGAGGGTGGGGACTCATGATGGGATTAGTGCCCTTATAAGAAGAGGAAGAGACGCCAGATCTCCCTCTCTCTTTCTCTGCCATGCGAGTACACAGTGAGCTAGGAAGAGAGGCCTCATAAGAACCCAACCCTGCTGGCACCCTGATTTCTGACTTCCAGACTCCAGAACTGTGAGAAAAGAATGCCTGTTGTTTGAGCCACCCACTCTGTAGATTCAGTTATGGCAGCCTGAGATGGCTAAGACGGAAGTTCAAATGTGAGAACCTTTCCTGCTTAATCCCCAAAGTGGAAGCTTGGTCAGAGGCAGCCAATTCCAGGGAGCCTGCAGGTGGCAGGTCTAATGTGGACAGACATTTCTCTGAGAAGCTGGGCTCCTGAAGGCTGGAGCCTGCAGCTGGGACCCGCCTGGTAAGGCAGGGCTGCTGCTTCTGTCCCATGCGCTTCTTGTGAAAGGCGTTGCCAGGAGCAGGGCCAGGCCGGGAGGGGCACGAGGGGAGCTGGGGTCGGGGGGCGGCAGTTGTTCTGGGGGGATGTCCAGCTGCCTTAGCTGCTCTCTGGGCCTACCCTCCCCAAGGCATGCGCTGCCCTTGGCCTCCCCTTGCTCATCTCCCGGTTCCTTCTTAGTGTCTTTCCTGCCTCCCAGAGCCTCAGGGCTCTTTCTGTCTTCCAACGCGGTTACCAAGTGGTATTAATTAGAAAAACTGATGGCTGTGAACTGTTACCCAGGTAACTAAGACCCTTAATCCTGCAGAAATGCCTGACTTCCCAGAAGGCCTTGGTGGGGGAAATGTAAATCTCCTTATCTGGGGTCCTCAGGGCCCGTGGGCCATGGGATTACTCCAGCTGGTCTCTACTCTGCCCACAGGAATGACAGGCTTTCACTCTGACTGTGGAGCAGCAGGCTTCAAAGCTGTATCTCTTTATCATTATACAGTGATCATGGGGGAAGGGAAGGAAAGACTCAGCCGTCTGGCCCTGTCTGACTGGCTCTTCTTTCCTTCCAAAGAAGCATCACTGGAGCACCCAAGGTCATCCAGTCTAGTCCCCTGCCTCTGGGGTAAGCCTCTGGTTCAGAAAGCTCCAGAACCAGTGTAGCTGCCTCTTCCCTTCCTGCCTCATACGCCTCCTGAGTGAGGTGACCTCACCTCAAAGGGGACACCTCACACCCTGCCATCTGGTCTGGCCACAGGCCCTCCCCGTTGACTGCGTGGCACTTCCTGGGGAAGAGGGCAGAGGCCCAAGACATACACGTTGCCGTACTCCATCTCGGTGATGGTGATGGTCTTGACGTGCCAGACCAGCTCTCTCTTGGGGATGAACCGGTCCTCCCTGGCGAGGTGGCCCACGCAGAGGGAGGCAATGTCTCCCAGATAGACGCTGTCAAACTCAAATATGTCCGTGGTCCCCCTGCAGGATGCAAAGATATGGCCAGTGAGAACTGCCCATGCCCACTAAAGGAAGTAAGCATTTACTGAGTGCCAACTGTATCCTAAGCACTGGCCTGAAGAACAGAGATAGAATAGCAAGCAAGACCTGATGTCAGGTCTCCACTGCTTAAGGGTTCAGTCTAGTTTCGGAACAAGACAATCATAACCATTAAAAAGCCCTTCCGGCTACTTGGTCCCGGAATCAATGATTGGTAATATCGAATGGTGTTGGAGGTGGGTGAGGTCCTGGGCCTTGGACATTGGGTTGAAGAGGGTGATGAGATTCAGAGAGCAGAGGCGGGGGAAGGGAAGAGTCCTCTGATGTCGATCTGACTTGGCAAAGTCAAGGGATGGGAACAGTGGGATTGGAGGTGCAGACATTTCTGGGGGGAGTGCTGACTTGGCTGGGTTCATTGAGGGAAACGGCAGTGGAAAAGAAGGGGGAGGGGCAGTCTGCAGGTGTGGGGTCAGCTCCAACCATCCCCACTCCGAGGGGTTTGAATAGAAGGTACAGTGGGGTTATGGCAGGGGGAGATTTTATGTAGGCAATTCTGGACAGAGCGGGGAGATGAAGGGGGCTTCTGAGCAGTTCAGAGGTGGCTCAGACGTGCAGGAGGCGGTGAGAGTCTCCGGCGTGTGGCAGGCAGCCGGGAGTGCTGAGCAGAGGCACCTGTTACACGAGACCCAATTTTGATTTTCCCATAAAGCATCTTAGAGGCTCTCCCCTCCCTCCCTCCTAAAAGTCTACGCTGTCTTATATGATCCTTCTGCATTCTTATGGGTGAATGTCTCCCTTTTCAACTAGACTGTGAGCTCCTCATCTGCACGGACACAGGATAATATCTGTGTGATTCCCGGTCCTGCCGCAGAGTGGGCTTGCTTTAATTAATTTATTAACTGATTTTTGTTGTAGTTTTCTATTAACTTTTTAAAAATTGGCATACATTTGACATATACTATTGTGTAAATTTAAGGCGTACAACATGTCACTTGGAAACATTTATATATTGTACTATGATTGCCATTGTAGCCATAATTAGCACTTCTATCATATTACAAAATTATCCCTTCTTTCTAGTAGTTGGAATAATATAGATTCTAGTTTCTTAGAGGGGGCTCTCTTTAAATGACAGTCCCCTCTCTTCCCTCTTCTAAATCTCCTTGTTTCATCCGTTGGAGCTCGAATGGGGTTGGCACACAGTAGGCACTCAATAAATTCTTGCTGGTTAAGCCCATTTGTATATTTATGGCCCCCACTAAAAGGGTTGGTTCTTGGGGTCCCTCTCTTACGCGCCCCACCCATCCGCATTCCCCTGTGGGCACCCCTCTTCCTACTTCCTAAACGCCCGCTGTCTAGAAGAATTTTCCACGAGAAACTCTTTGGATCGGTTCTTCCTGCCCTCCAGGATGAGCCAGACGTTCTCCCTGGTTTCGCCTCCGTTGCCGGTTTCTATGATGATCTCATAGGCTGTGGTGGAAAAGGTGGGAGAGAGTCAGTAGAGGGGAAGCAGCACCCACCATCAGAGCAGGAGCAAACTGGCCACTCCTTGCAGGTCCTACATCTGGTCTTAGATCACAGCCTTAAGGGGGCTGGGGTGGGGCGCAGGTTAAAATTGCTACAACTGAGGCACTATAAATAGAACCTGCCTCAATTTGGGGTCTAGAGTGGTGTCCTCATTTTATTTATAGTAGCAATCTCTTTTCCTGGCAAGCATGGGAGCCACTGGGAGTGAAGGGCCAAACGCCTCTGCCTCCAGGATCCATGAGGTTGGGATGAGTTTTCAGAGAGACGCTGGGGCCCGGTTCTCAGGGATGGAAGAGTCTGTGAGATGCAAAGTGGAGACGGTGTGCAAAGAGAAGGGAGGAGAGGTGGGGCCCAGCTACAGAAAGGGGAGGGGGAAGATCCAGTTGCCTCAAACTTTCTGTAGCAAGCAGTCTCATTCCCTGTCTTGTCACAGCTCTCACTCTGGTGTCATGCTCAGCTCCACGACCTCCCTCCCCCGCAGTTCCCACAAGCATGTCAGCATTTGCCAAGTGTCAGGACTGGGCTAGACTCTGGGCAACACTAGAACTCATCTCTAGCCCCAGACAGAAACACCGACTGCACCACAGGACGGAATAACCTTAAACGAAGGGCCAAAATAGCATGGGAGGGAGGGTGAAGCAGGCTCCCATTACCTCTCAAACCTCACCTTCCAGTACTTTCTCCCTTGCTCGCTCCGCTCAGCCTCCGTGCCATTCCAGAACAGGAGGCACACTCTGGTCTCAGAGCTCTGCCTTGAGCATGTCCCCTTTCTCTCCCCACCCCCACCCATGTTGGCTTGACTCACTCCCTCCCCTCCTTCCTCCCTACTCAGATGTCACCTTCTCACAGAGTCTGCCAGACCACCTGAACCACACTTCCTGCCTGATTTTCCCAGCGCCTGCCCTACTGAGCTCTATTATCTTCTCTTATCACCTAGTACCTTCTAACATGCTAAGGAGTTTACTGATTATTTTACCGTTTATTGTATTCCCCCCTCCCACTTGAATGTAAGCTCCATGAGAGCAGGGGTCTTCATTTTGCTCACTTATAGATCCCAAGAGCCCAGAACAGTGCCTGGCACATAGGCACTCAATAAATATTTGTTGAGTGAGCAATGAATGATTGGGCTAATCGCAGTAAGCTTCATGAAGAAGATGGCGTATGAGCTTGGTCTTGAAAAAGAGCCATGATTATGATCAGCGGAAAACCGAAGGATGCTCTAGGAGGAGGGAGCAGCGTAAGCAAAGATACTGAGGGGCATGAGAGGGGCTTGAAATCCACATGATCCAGCCCCACTCCCCAGGGACCAGGCTGGGATGGAGCTGGCACACGGGAGGACACAATATTTGTCTGGAGGTTTCCCTGTGCATACAGCTCTTGCTGCAGTAGGTGAATCATTGAGGATTTGGGATTCTGGATCCAAAGGGATAGTTTGATCTCTGTGCTTTTATCTCAGACATGTGATAAAGACAATTAGAAGGGATGGCTGTGCCTACAGCTCCATGTAACGTCAATCCTGGCCTCTCAGCAAACTGTTGCCTTTGTGACTCCTCTCAAGTCACAGGTAGAATGAATCAGGGCAAAAATGCCCACGATAGGGGAAGAGATCCACACAAGCCCTGGAAGAAGAGCGGGGCTCTGCAGGCCCAACCGTTCACAGCCCAGGGACGTGAAATGGCTGAGCCACTGCCCATGGCTCGAAGCCATTGCAGGGAGGGGGTGGTCCCACTGCCATTCTGCTTTCCCAGCAGCTGGTAAAGTATTTCTGCAAACCAGACACCTGTGAATTCAAAGTGGATCCTGGGCAGTGTAGAGGAAATGGCTTGTCAGAGCCCAGGAGAGGAGGCAGGGAGCGCTAGGAACCTACTTGCTCTCTACGATCAACTCAAGTGGAACACTCGAGAAGCAGCGCATGTGGACCATAAGCAATCCTCTCCTCATGGCCCCGGGGAGAAGGTAGAGAAGGAAGGTGTGTAAGTGAGGACATTTACACAGATTAGAAACAAATGCGGCCAGCTTCATCAATAGTCTCTCAATCAGCATATGTTCACCTTGGAAAGTCATTTCATCAATGGCTTGATAAAAATGTGGAAGGCATGACTCTCAGTTTTGTTTATAGGTTGCTGGGAGGAAAAGACAGAGGAGGACCAGGGACCTGAAAGAGTGGGGCCGGTAGGAGCCCAGCCTAGGAGGGGTCCATATGAGGCTCACCCTGGGGCCAACACCCATACAGGACCAGCCCGGCTGGAGAAAGTGGCTCAGCAGCCACCGTGCGCGTCACTCACATGAAGGGGCCACCAGCAAAGCAGTGAATGTGGTGAATGTGGTGCAGGTGGCAGGAGAGGAGAGAGGAGATCTGGCCACCCTTGACATCTTGCCTGGGCTCTGGGCGTGGCACCCTCAGAGGGAGATGAACCAGCAACCCAGGATGCACCGAGAGGATCCAACATCCCATCAGGTGAGCAACTCCTGAACAGACAGGTGTTTGCCTTGAGGCCAGGACTGCAGGGGCACCTGATTCCATGGAGTAGCACCAGAGGACGCCTGGGCATCTGGTGGGCGTCAGGACCTTACTGCTCCACATCACCTTCCCCAACTCATGTTGTCAGGACCCTTCTCTGGCGAGCTCCTACCATGTGGTTTGCATGGGGCTGAGAGTCCCGGGCCTGGAGAGCCTTAGACATGTCACTTCACCTTTCTGGTTTTTGATTTTCCTTACCTATGATATAGAGGGGTGAATTTGCCCCCTATCTAGCTCATAGGGTAGGAGTGGGGTGGCGAGGACCCGGTGAGAGCAAGGGACGTGTGGAATGCTTTCACACATGTGAAGCTCTGTTCAAGTATGAGAGCATATTTATTCTCACAAGTCAAGCGCCCAGAGGTGCCCCTGGGGACACAGACACAGAATGTAAGTGCCATGAGGGCAGGGTCTCTGCCTTATTCATTAGTGTGTCCCCAGAACCCACACTTAGTGGCACTTAGTAGGTTTTCATTAGTGTGTCCCCAGAACCCACACTTAGTGGCACTTAGTAGGTTTTCAATAAGTATTTGCCAAGTGGTTAAATAAAATTAGCTGAGGGTTGAAATGATTGGCTGGAACTGCGTCCCTGGCTCTCCCCAGGATAAGCCTCCATCTTAGGACACGGGTGTCACTGTCTCTCCCCCTGTGGGCAGCCTAGAAGGCGCCACTCTGCCCTCTGCAGGCTCCTAGTAAAGACGGACTGATCCAGGCCATCTCCTGGGCTCCGTGTCCCTGCCCTCCCATCTCTAGCCCACACACATCCTTCTGGAAATAATGCAAGTGATGCTTCCCCTCTGCCCATCTCCCTGCCAACCCAAATCCCGTAGGTCTTAGCAGCTGTTTGGCAGGAAATCTGGGAAGGAAACTCAGTGGTTATTCTCCCAGCCTGACGAATCTCTTCTCCCCTGAACACCAATGGCCCAAGGAGCCTCTGTTGCTTGTGTTGGCATTTGTATATTAGCCTCTCCCTCTAATGAGATTGTGAGGCTCTAAGGAAAACGACCGACTGCATCTTCTTCCATTTGCTGAGCACTAACGACTTGTATACCTACTAAGCCCCAAAGCCTAGAGAGCTGCAGAGGGCTACAAACGTGAGTGATTTTGTCCTTGACCTTTGGGAGCTTACACCTGTGTAGGGAGAACTGCACATGGACAAAGGTCCATACAGATAAACTAGGAATCACAAAGCAGTGTGCATCACACTTAGCATCTAAAATAAAACTGGGCCCCCAGTAACTTCCTAGTAAGTGCAATTACAGAAGCTGAGAGTTCACCCTCTGAATCAGGGCGGGAATCCCCATGCAGTAAAGCTGATAGATGAGTAGTTGGCCCTTGTTTGAATGCTACCAGGGACATCAGTGTTCACTGCCTCTCGAAGTAGCTAAGTCCATCACTGGGTAGTTTTGATGGCATGGTGGAGAAGGCTGAGTGGCTTTCCACCAAGGATCCACGCTTCCCTTGCCACGTGGTGTACAGTGCTCGCCAGGGAGTGACTGTCCAGCCAGGTATGGCATTACCCAGATGCCTTTACATCTCGGTGGAGCTGCATGACTAACAGAATGTGAGTTAATATGCTAAGGTAGGGGAGTGTGCCTTCTCCATGCTCTCTTTTCCCTCTGCAAGACATGTGGGAGTCACGTGTTGAAAATGGCAGACAGATGAGAAGAGTCCCTGAATCACAGTGTGGAAGGCCTCTTGCCAAACACTCGCACTGGATGGTTTATTATGTGAGTGAGAAACAAATTTTGTTGTATTTAGCCATTGAGATTTGGGGGTTTATGTCTTCATGCAGGTAGTGTTACCTTAATAACTAAGGTTGGAAGATCCTTTCTTCACATCAGGCTCTGCTATTGATAAGCCTTTGTCAAATCTGTTGGATGCAGATACTAGCATCTGTATTAAAGAAACACTTCCCCGGTCCTGGATGGCCATCCACCTTAGGGACCAATTACTCTTTCCCTTTAAACATCCCCTGAGGAAGGAACCAAAGAGAAAGTGGTTGGTGGAGAAGCTGGCTGCCCTGCACATTCTGTTTCCAGGAAGGCTTGATTTGGTGGCTGTTGTCACAGACATCAGTTGGAGAGAGTCCATGACAGAAAAATAAACCAGAGGGAGCGTCACATCAAACTGCCAGCCCAGCCCTCAGGGCAGAGTAAGCTTATCCCCCGTGGGTTTTCCTCTACCTGATTAGTCCCTGTGATTTGGGGCCATGAGCTGGTACCAGTATCTTGGCTGTTCCAGGTCCACGAAATAATATTTAGGGTGCTTACTTATGCATCTCTCCAATGTTATTTCCTTCATTGGGCATCTGATTCCCCTGCAGCTGTAAGAGTTCCTTCTTTAGGTTTTCCAACATTGTTCCCACCTCCCTCCTGAGCTAACTCTCGTTTAACTGAAGATTCAGCCCAGGCTGAATCTAAGCAGCGCCCACCGGTCTCCACACGTACTCGTCTCCTCCAGCTCATCGTGGATCTCATTGTTGGCACAGGGAAAGTCACGGACTGTCTGCCTGTCGCCCTCATTCTTGGAGAGCCAGCAGTCACATTGGAAACGGAAGGTCTCATCGCGGGAATTGTCCTTCACATCGACATAGCTCAGGTGCCAGCCAGGAAATATCCCTGTAGGAAAGAGACATGGGGACTGGGAGCTGAACGTGTTCTCCCTCCCCTATCAGACTTCCATTCCCCCTGCCCACTGGCTGTGTGGCCCTGGACAAGTTCTCTCTCCTCCTGGGCCTTTGTCTCCTTGTTGATGAAATGAAGGGTTGGGTTAGATTATCTCTGAGACACTTCTAGCCCAGAGGCTATAATTCTCTTTGCAAAATCCTTAACTTGGGTTCATGAACTCTTAGAGGGTCGTGTATGTCCTTTAATATGTATATGTCCATAGTATTCCACAAGGCAACCCTACAAGGAAGGCATGTATATATTCTAGTCTCACATCTTGCCTTCTCGTGCCACTTGGGGCCGTGGGGGCAGTCCCATTGTTCCCACAAAAAAGCCATTCTCTAGGATCAGACACTGCTCAAAGCAACAACTCTAGAACTTGCCATTGGTCTCAAGGGTTATAAACACAAAGAGACATACAAAGGTGGACACACACTTCCAGTCGCCCAGTCTGCAGGGAGTAGATATTAAGGCTCATGGACAGAGCATACATACTGGCAGTCCTAGTATAGCTTCATTCCCAGTGTAAAAAGTACTTCATATGTTTTAAAACATAGATCTTTACTATGTTTTAGTCCTAAGAGCAAGTCCTAAACAGCAAGTCCTAAAACAAGTTAAATTTTAAAATAGTTCTGTCGAGTTAAAAAGTGGTGAGTTATTTTATCAACAAAAATTTTTTGGCATGCATATTTTAAGTTTTATTTAAATTCAAAATGTAAATAACAAATGGTTAGTAATAAATGGAAATAACAGAATCCGAAGCAAGATATCTGGATTCGTACCCAGAGCTGCCATATACATGCTATGTGACCTTGGGCAAGTTACTTCACCTCCCTGTTCCTCATCTTTTCAGAATTGCATAGAATATAAGTTCAAAAAGATTAAGAAATGATGTAAAATATTTGACTAGTAACAGTCTGGGTATTCGTTTAAGTGGATAAATGTGGGCATCAAACTGCTCGAGGGTTTACATTCTATTAGATACACTTAAGGTGCTTTATTTTAAAATGTCAGTATTTATGATAAACTTTTTAAAACTCAATAAATATATTGACTTTCCTGCATTAGGGCCAGTTCCATCTGTAAGTCTGTAAATTGGTTGCTTTCTGAGATGATTCCTGATACTATCATACACTAATTCAACTGCTTAATAAGGTTCGAAGTATTCAGTCTAGAGATGGTGCATGTCAGACCCATGGAAGCAGTCCTAACAGGCTTCCAGAGTGGAACATAGGAAGGAAGAGGGAGTGAAGAGGGAGGCAGAGGAAGAGAAGACAAATCGTTGGTCCTGTTGGAAGATGTCCAAGTGGAAGATATTCTTTGCTCTCCCCCAATCCCCTACCGTGTGTGTGTGTGTGTGTGTGTGTGTGTGTGTGTGTGTGTGTGTGTGTGAGAATATGAATGAGGTGATTCCCTGTCCAGGCCTTACCCAAATCAACTACAACAGGATCTCTGGAGTGTGACCCAGGCATCAACAGTCTTTAAAGCTTCCCAGGTGATTCCAATGTGTAGCCAAGGCTGAGAACTTGAGCCTGCGTGGCAATTACCTGGAGGACTTTGTTAAAACAGATAACTGGGCCCCACCCCCAGAGATTCTGATTCAGTTAGGTTTGTAGTGGGGTCCTGGGGTCCAAGAATTTCTTTCTCTAACCAGTTCTCAGGTGCTCCTGGTTCTGCTGGTCCCAGAGCCACACCTTGGCTTAATGTATCAGAGTCATCTCTTCTCCAGGATGATGGTCTTTCTATGATATCATGGCAATAATGATCAATGGGAATCAATGAGAATTTTGTGTTAGCGTGTGCATAAGTGTGTGTGAGTGTTAGTGGAGGGGGATGACATTAACCGGAGAGGTGGGTCATCATGCGATCACTTCTGTTGCTGGAATGCACTCTTCACCCTGCTGTACGTCCTGGGCAGGTTTCACTCCTGAATTACGATTCCTGAGCTCCAGGCAGGGTGGTGACAGAGGAAAACAGTGAGCTCATGGGAAGGGTGGATTCTGGGCTGGCTTTGACTTTATCCACAGGCAATTCAGTGCCCCAGTGTGTGGTTGGAGACAACCAGAGGAGGAGCCTACCTGGCCCGGGTTGCCCTGGTGCTTCTTGGCAGGTTGCTCCCTTCCCTCTGCATCCCCCTTTCCTCTCTCCTCTGAAAGCATGGCATTGTCTCACCCCATCCCCAGTTCTCTTTCCAAGTTTGACTCTGCAAAGAAACTTCTTCCATGGTAAATAGCAGGCTAACCCCAACCATTCTGAGATGAAGAAGCTTCATTCTCAGCCTCACGCTCACTGCTTATTTAGTTGCCTTGTTTTGGAAATGTTGGATGTGATTCACAAGGATCCTACTACAACTTTCTAGACTAATAACCTATCAAACATGGGAACAGGCAGGCCTGGGCAGGCTGATGCCATGTGGCTGGGTTCTGCTGGTGAAGGCACCAGAGAAGTTGACAGACCGACAGTTATAGCATGGCTAGTTGTGTGGCCAGCACTACCTGGATGGTCTCCACCATAGACCAATAGGGAACCATCTGAATCGCACCATTAGAGAATCCATTTCTTTACAAAGTCTCCTCTTTTAGAGTCCTACTTTATTTTTTTACACAAATATAGCAAACACCCCACACTGCCTGACATCTTACCTTTTCACTTACAATCTATATCAGTACATAAATATCTGCCCATCATTTTTCACAGTTGCATGGTATTCCATTGTATGCACACAAAAGAAATTTTCTACCTTGTTCTTATTGATGGATAATTACTTGCTAGCCAGACTTTTACTTCTGTATGCAATGGTATAATTACTACCCTTCTACATGCATCGTAGTGATCTTCTAAAATCATAAATAGGATTTTGTGACTTCTCCATAGAAAACCCTTCGATGGCTTCCCAGCACTCTCAGAATAAAATACAAACAGCTCACTAACAACTCTAAGAATCGGCATGACTTTGTCCCTTTCCATTCTGCTTTCATTTCACACTACTTGCAATTTTACTTACTATATTTCACTTACACTGGCCTTTTAGTACCTTAATATATGAAATCCAGTCTTGCCTTGGAAACTTTGCATACACTTTTTGGTCTACCTGGAAAAATATACCCCAGGCTCTGAATGCCCATAGTGTTTCATCACTGAGGCGTCAGATCAAATGTCCTGTCTTTGGGAAGACCTTTCCTAACCACACTATTTGCAGAGGTTTCCTCATCCTCTATTACTTGCCATCACATCAACATATACCCATTTCACAATCTGAAATAATTTTGTTTTTATTTCCTTGCACATTTTCTATATATTGCCTGTCTTTTACTAGGTTGTAAGCCCCATGAAAGTAGGGGTCTTGCCTGATATATCCACCACTATATTTTAGTGCCTAGAGCAATGCTTATAACACATTATTCAACACATGTTTATTGAATGCATGAGTGTGCACTATTAGTGAATAGGGAAGAACGAGGAAGAAGGACACTGGTGGCAACATTCTGTGAGTGGAGGGGGAAAATAATTCAAAGCCCCACCAGGGAGCAGAGGCCTGCCCTAGTAGAATCGATTGTTTTATCCCAAATGTCCTAAGGTTTACTATAAGAAAACAGCTTAAAAACTGAAAGAGCATGGGGTCCCAATCTTTCCAACCAAGAGAGGGCAGATTCTGAGTGGGAGAGAGACTGACTGCTACATGCTTCCTGGATTTCATCATGCCACCTACTACCTGCGATTCCTCAGTGGCCTTCCATACCTGATGGGAAAAAGGGGCCCAATTCTGTGTTTTCATATGTAGGGCTTTCTTCACCCTGTCTCCATACACTTCATTCCTTACCTCAGTAAGGAAGACCCCCCTAATGCAAATCCTCCACCCTACTTAGATAGATTTATTCAGCACCACTTTAGCATTTCCTTCCTCTTCATTAAGGCTCCAAGCTATTTCCCTGCCCTAAATTCCCACCTATCCTCTGGAAAACTTAGGCCCCACCTCCTCCATGAAACCCTCCAAACTCCCCAGTCCCATAGCATTCATCATCTGTCCATTCACTTGGCTATGAACACAGATGGCTTGGGAAATCTTTGCTATTGAGGTCATGAACATGAACTAACTCTTTTATGGTGATTTTATGTTGTATGTCTGACTTCTCCAGTTAGATTTTAAGGTGTGGGAACCATGTCTTATGACTTCTTGATTGCATCACAGGGATATTGACTTAATGCTCAATAAACATAGAATTGATAAATTATATTTACTTTCTATAGTGAACTCTCAGGTTTTTTTTTTTTGTCAAGCTAAGGTCCATGTGGGTAAACAAAATTTCTTAAACAAGATAAATAGATGATTTGAAATGAGTTATGGAACCATCACAGTCCTAGCTATTAAAGAATACAAGAATCTAGCTATTATTCTTCCACAAACACTTTCACATGTACATCATCCAAACTAGGATGCCCAGAATGACACACATGGATTTGGCAAATCTGGACTGCATTCTCAGCATACCCACCATACTGAACGTATTATCATATCTCCATGCCTCAGTTTCCTTACTTGAGCAATGTGACGGTTAAAATACGTGATTTCTGTGGTCCTTTATATTTCTATGAATTTATATTATTCAAAAGAAAATATATAAATTCATTCTGTGATTTCATCAGAGTTTTCAGAGGAAGCAAGCAAGAAGAACAAGATGAATTAGAAAATAAACACTCTGTTATAATTTGTTCAGTGTTGTAAAAGCTATCTGGGTGATTGGAATTAAGGAGAAGAATTAATCATTTATCTTGATTTTCATTTATGAACTATATTTCATGGTAATCAAATAGCCTGAGGGACAATTTTTTACAGAAGAATTCTAGCTAATAAGTGGATAAGAAATAACAATTAGAAAATCATTTGTAACCCTAACTGATCGTCACTGGGAGAAGCCATTAGATGAAGAGTGATGGGGGAAATTTACAATGGAGGAATCAAGTAGACAGCCCCTGGATCCACCATTAGATGTGAGCATCAGTGAGACTGAGACAGCTGTGATGTAATATGAAGGACACAGGTCCCATTTTAAAGTAGCCTTGATACCACCTATAAGGCATTCTTGCCAAAGAATGTTGAACCTGAAGCTAATCAAGCCTTTAGAGCTGACCTCCAGATTGTAGGAAATATGGAGAATAAGGAAGCAATGATACCAAGAAGAAGCAAACAGGCAGGTCTGGAGTGTGGAAATTTTATAGATCATTGGCCCAGTTCCTTCAACAGTCAATGGCATGAAAAAATAAAGGGATTAGGTATGGCTCTTCATTAAAGGAGGCTAAAGAAGCATAACAACTAAATATGCTGTGTGGACCTTCTTTGCATCCCGATTCACATAAAACCAAAAGTACAAAGACATTTTTTATGTTATTAAGGAAATTTGCATATGGAGTGGAAATTGGATGACATAAATAAATCATTGTTAAGTGTGATAATGGCATTGAGAAAATATCTACTTTTAAAAGAGAAGCATACTAAATATGTTTGGGCGAAATGACATGAGGTTTAGGATTTGATTTTATATCTTTCAGCAAACAAAAAGAAGCCAAAAAAGAAAAAAAAGGGTAAAGCAGGTATGACAAATCATGTGTTGAATCCATGTGATGGTTATGTGGAAGTTCATTATACATATCTAGCTGTCTTGACTTATATTAATATTTAAACTTTCATCTCTGGAAGAGAAAGTTACTATCAAGAAAAAGTTAGGCACAGAACCTTGTTCCTCTCCTGACCCTAGTATCCCAACCACTTGGGCTCAATGAAGACACAAAAATCTTTCTTTCCCTGCCGATGATAGGATCCTGCTTTCAGATCCAAAGTCTGGTTGGAAAGGAGAAGGCCATTTCTCTGCTTACAAAGGGAAGAGATTGACATCAATGACTTGGGATTTCTTTAGGTTCAAGAGCCATGATGGGGTCAAAGGCAATCAGTCTTGAGCTATCCAAGGGAGGCATCAAGTTCTTTGAAGAGCCAAAGTAGTAGCAACAAACAATCGTTAGTATGGCTTAGAGCTGTCCAAGGTGCTGAACTGCCTCCCTTTTCTTTCAAGGTTTTGACAGTGGTGAGACAAATTTGAATGCAGAGTTTTTGCATAGAAGAAAAATGCAGTTTTTTTCCTTGAGAAAACTGAGAAAATCTAGATATGTGCATAGTGTCTAAGGAGTGGGGACAGCCATTATTAGAGGACCTAGTGATGACCCTGAGGTTCATGGCCGGTACTCAGTTTTTGAAAGTACTAAGACACAAGGAAAAATTCTGATTTGGGAGAAATGTGCGTTCCCTGTGGTGGAGGCATAAAAAGACAGGAATGATCAGAGGGACTGAAACAGAGGTATAAATAAATTCTATATTAAGTTCCTACTATATTACAAGCAGTGTGATAGGCATTAGGGAAAGAGCAATGAGTATGAAAATGGTACTCATGGAGCTGATAAGTAAGGGAGACAGAGGCTAAGCATGTAGTTACAAATATAATGACTATTCTGGGGGACGGTTTAAGTAAGGTAAGGCAATAGGAAGAACTTACAGTGAGGAGGTTAGTACATAAGAGAGTTTGTTAATCATAAACAGGGAGATGTAATCATGGCAGGGTGCATGTTTGGAGTTAGGTCACAAGGCAGAAGTCTCAGGGGCTGGAATTCAATGTCAAGCACATAGTAGAAACGGAAGCTAGTCTGATGCCTTTTAGTTCTAGATTCTTCCTCTTTTTCCTGCTTAGAAGAATAGTTGGTTTCTGAGCCCCAGTTACCACTGAACTGCCTGCAGGGCTATGGAGATCCCAGCTGCAAAAGTTAAGAGCAATGTTTGTCAAGCAGATCCCAACTTGACACCACCTTGAGAATTATAGCTCTGGACCACCTCACTGTACTTTAAGCTGCTGCAGTTAACCTTGCTGACTTCAGGCTCTCTGATGGGACTTCACTCTGATTTGGTGCATTTTATCTTGGCCCAATGGCCTTGAATATTTTTCTATCCAGCAGCAAATCCTGAGGCAGATATTTTGCTGCAGAGAGGTGATTGAATTGGAGCCCTCAGGAAGTCTACACTATTCCCTGGAAGGACCTCTTCCTTACTGTATTCAATTCTTAGGGCTGCTGTAACAAATTACCACAAACTTGGTGGCTTAAAAAAAAAAGAAACTTATTCTCTCACCACCATGGAGGCTACAAGTCTGAAAACAAGGTGTCAGTGGGGACATGATCCTTCTGAAGACTCCAAGAAAGAATCCTCCTGGCCTCTTCCTAGCTCTGGGTAGGTCCTGGCAATCCCTGGCATTCAATGTCTTTGAGCTGTGTTCTCTATTTCTGGTCTCTGCCTCTATCTTCACATGGACTTATTCTCCATATGTCTCTTTGTGTCCTCTCATCTTCTTATAGGAACAGAAGTCATTGGATTTAGGAACCAACCTAAATCCAGGATGATTTCACCTCAAATTCCTTAACTAATAAAGGCCCTATTTGCAATTAAGGTCACATTCTAAAGTTCTAGGTGGCCAAGAATTCAGGGGGAACATTCGACCCACTAAATCTGCCTTTGGAGAATTACAAATGCTTTGAAGGAGTGTCTGATAGAATGTGCTACATCTGGAGCTTCTCAAACACAGAGAGGAGAAAGATATTTCCCTGGGAGTCCAGAAAAGGATGGCATTTGGAGTCATCCATTTAGGCTTAAGAAGCTGCTACAAGCTGATGTTTGACATGAATTTAGTCATTTGTTCACATAATTATTAAATAGCTACTAAGTGCAAGGCACTGAGAATTCAAAGTTGAATCAAACAAGTTAGAGACCTACTGTTTAGAGATTCAAAATCTGCCAGTCGTAATTGGCAAGACAATTACAATTCAGCACAGTAGGCGCTATGAATAGAGTTATAAACAGAACAGTTCGGGAGCATCGAGTAAGGAGGATCTAATTTCATTTCATGTAAAAAGTGGTAGTTAATCTGGAGTTTGAAGGACGCATTAGAATTTATCAGGGGAAGAGAATTCCAGGTGAAAACTCATCTCTTAGGTATCTATTTATGAATAACTGTTAGCTTGGCCAAAGATGTAAGTTATTTCATGCCAGGTAAAATTTGAACAAGGGCTGGCCTCGAAGTTCAGAGAGCTAGGAAAGAGAAGAGAGTAAAGAGAAGAGAAAACCTTTTTAATGGAAGTTCATCTTAGAGATTTCTCATTGTTGCAAATTCATATGTACCACACCATTCACTGGATGGACTGGAACAGTCAGGAATAAAAAGGCAATTCCATTTTATAAAAAGGACAAGAAAACAGAGAGGGTGAAGCTAGGTGAGAAAGTTTCCCTGACAATTTGTGTGTGTGCGTGGGGAGGAGTACTTAGGAGGCAATGACGAACATTTTTGTCTTATAAACATGAATCCATAAATGACAGAAGGCTCTTTATCTTCCCCTCCTTTTCCCTTGTTACAGTGATTTAAATGTTTGGCTGCATAAAAAAATCCTCATCAAGGGATTCTGGGAATTTGCTAGGGAGAAATAAACATTTTCAATAGTTTAACTTTCTTTGCTATTTGAAAACAAATGTATTTTCATATTTCCTTTATTAAATTTATGCCCAGGAAACTATGGCATCATGAACCAACACACCACTTCTTGGGATTTCATGACCAGTGAACGATCCTCAACATTACATAGTTCCCCAGACAGGGTCCGTCTCCCCAGACACATTCCCCTTTGGAAGTAAAAAAATGTTAAGGCAATCCATTTTCCTCCTCTTTTCTTCCTCCTTCTCCTCTTCCTTCCCTTCTATTATCTAACCTCAGGTTAGAATTCTCAGGAATCTGCTCTCGGCCACTTTTGTTTTTCTCAAGCTGCACTTCCTCCACAAATGCTCTTATCACTCTCACGGCTTCAGTAATGTCTCTGTACTAACAATTCTTAGATCAATATCTCCCAGCTAGTTTTCCTCTTGAGCTCCAGACCCCACTGTTACTAGCTATCACCTCTTAGATGTCTTCCAGACCTTTAAATTAAACATATCAAGATGAAGAAACTCCTCAAGCATCCTCACCATTCTTGCTCAAGTTTCCTTCTTAGCCAAACCTTTAATAAGCTTTCTGCCTTAAATATTTCTCAAATCTTTCTACATTTTCTCCATTTCCCACTGCTACCATCATTGTGCAAATCATCCTTATCTCCCATCATCTCTTAGCCAGTCTTTTGAAGTTTGTTTTCTTTTCCATTTTACCTATCCCCCACAGATACTATGATAATCTTCCCCATGTGACTACTGTTCTGAGATCCTTTGATGGCTTCTCAGGACAATTAGGATAAAGACCCAATCCTTGACATGGCTTATAATACCTTGCACAGCCTGATTCCAGTCTACTTTCTAGCTCCCAACCCCATTCCCTATTTTGTAGTCATTCTGAACTCTTCTTTCATTTCTGGAACATATCAATATATTTTATATTTCAGGACTTTTATGTTTTCTGTTCATTCTGCCTCAAATATGCTTCATTTTTGGTAAACACCACACCCCACCAAATGTCTATTCCTATCAATACTTCAGGTCTTAGCTTAAATATCACTTTTTCAAAGATAGATCCAGTTGAACCTTATTATTTGTGTATTATCCATATTTACAAATTAACCTACTTGCTAAAATTTATTTGTAACCCTAAAATCAATACTCACAGTGCTTTCACAGTTATTCATGGACATGTGCAGAATGGCAAAAATTTGAGCTGTCTGATGCACATGTCGCCAGCTGAGGTTAAACAAGATGGTGCTCTGCCTCCTTGTTTCAGCTCTCACACTATGAATAAGTGTCCTTTGTGTGGTCTATTTAGTGCTATGGTTTTTTATTTTTACATTTTTATGCTTTTTGTTGGTAATTTTGCTGCTTTAAATGTCCCCCAAGCATAGTCCTAGAGAGCTGTCTAGTGTTTCTAAGTGCAACAAGGCTGTGATGTGCCTTACAAAGAAAATAGATTTGTCACTTAATGTTCCTTTAGGCATGAGTTATTGTATTGATGACCATGAGTTCACTGTTAATAAATCAAGAACTCCTAGAGAAATGGAAATAAAAACAAAAATAAACAAATGGGACCTAATGAAACTTAAAAGCTTTTGCACAGCAAAGGAAACCATAAACAAGACCAAAAGACAACCCTCAGAATGGGAGAAAATATTTGCAAATGAAGCAACTGACAAAGGATTAATCTCCAAAATTTACAAGCAGCTCATGCAGCTCAATAACAAAAAAACAAACAACCCAATCCAAAAATGGGCAGAAGACCTAAATAGACATTTCTCCAAAGCAGATATACAGATTGCCAACAAACACATGAAAGAATGTCAACATCATTAATCATTAGAGAAATGCAAATCAAAACTACAATGATATATCATCTCACACCAGTCAGAATGGCCATCATCAAAAAATCTAGAAAAAATAAATGCTGGAGAGGGTGTGGAGAAAAGGGAACTTGCACTGTTGGTGGGAATGTAAATTGATACAGCCACTATGGAGAACAGTATGGAGGTTCCTTAAAAAACTACAAATAGAACTACCATACGACCCATCAATCCCACTACTGGGCATATACCCTGAGAAAACCATAATTCGAAAAGAGTCATGTACCAAAATGTTCATCGCAGCTCTATTTACAATAGCCAGGACATGGAAGCAACCTAAGTGTCCATCAACAGATGAATGGATAAAGAAGATGTGACACATATATACAATGGAATATTACTCAGTCATAAAAAGAAATGAAATTGAGATATTTGTAGTGGGGTGGATAGACCTAGAGTCTATCATACAGAGTGAAGTAAGTCAGAAGGAGAAAAACAAATACTGTATGCTAACACATATATATGGAATCTAAGAAAAAAAAATGTCATGAAGAACCTAGGGGTAAGACAGGAATAAAGACACAGACCTACTAGAGCATGGACTTGAGGATATGGGGAGGGGGAAGGGTAAGCTGTGACAAAGTGAGAGAGTGGCATGGACTACCAAACGTAAAATAGATAGCTAGTGGGAAGCAGCCGCATAGCACAGGGAGATCAGCTAGGTGGTTTGTGACCACCTAGAGGGGTGGGATAGGGAGGGTGGGAGGGAGGGAGATGCAACAGGGAAGAGATATGGGAACATATGTATATGTATAACTGATTCACTTTGTTATAAAGCAGAAACTAACACACCATTGTAAAGCAATTATACTCCAATAAAGGTGTTAAAAAATTAATCAAGAATATATATTAGATGAGGTGTCTTTAAACAGGAACACACATAAAACAAAGTTATGTATTGACTGGTTGATGAAAATGCTGTGACCAGAGGCCTGCAGGAACCTAACCTTGTATTTTCCCTAGGAGAGTGGTTCATTGTTTGCAGCAACTTTAGCGTGCAAAAGTATTGTGGATAATGAGAATTGGTTATATTTGATTTATTGACTGAAATCAATATAAAAACTTGTTAGGACTTGTTAGGAATCATTAGGACTACAGTAGTAGAGGAACTGAAAGGCTCATGTTGTCTGGGAAGAGGACATGTCAGGTAGGAGGAGAAAAACAAGAAAGGGGAAAACATAGGCATCACTACAGGCAAACATTATCCCTGACTCCTGGAATGTTACTGATTGACTCTCTGGAACATTTTTCTCAAATATGTGTGCCTTTGCTTTCCTAGGTAGTTTGGAAGGAAGGATACCACACGGAGCAGGAATGCCTAAGAGGACTCTGGAAAGTCTGTGATGAGAAACAGATGGGGATGGAAGGAGAAGGCAGACTTTGAAGATGTGGTAGCAACAGAAGTCATCCAAGGAACAAAGAACCAGTAGGGTTTCAGATATTTAGTCAGGTGGAGTTAGATAAGATGGAGTTGAAGACAGCAGCCTTTGAAGACAGGAAACAGAGATGAACTCTGATCTTGGATCAGCAATTATCTGTCTTTTATTGCTGTGAATTGAGGATGAGACGTATGGTAAGTTGAACCATTTTGACAAGCTGAGGGAAGTCTATAACAGTCCAGTCTGAAAACAGTCAGCCTCAAATGTGGGAACCCTAGAAACAGGTGGCAGAGTCCAGAATTGAGAGACGCCAGAGAGAAGTCAGTACCCTGGACAGCTACACAGCTCCAAAGGCTATAGCGTGTTTACCCAGAACTGTGGTATTTAACACGGGCATCCTCAGTCTTTCTGGTCATCCCCTCCACCCTCACAACCCTGTGAGTGAAACCTTCATATTAAAAATGGCCCTGACACTGTCTCCCCTTCTTGGAAAAGGGATGGAGGTCATCATGGTCTACATGAAGTTCTACCCTGCCTAGTTCTCTGACCTGACCAGGAGGTGATCAGGGAGCCCCTTGACCTCTGATCCCATCATGTGGTTGAACCCTAAGGGGATTGTTCAGACTGGTTGGGAATAATATTTCTTCCTTCTCAAGGTTCTAGTCCCTTTGCTTCTCTGTTGCTTCTGAGATAGGGGCAGTGGAAGAACAGAATTAAAGGCCCTGGTATTTCTCAGCTCTGTCCTGGGAGTGGGGGAGGGGTGGAGTCTCAACTAAGCTAAGATTTAGTGAGCCTCCACTGTGCCACAGGCACCTTTGTAGGCAGTTATGAAAATAAATATGAATGAGCCATGGCCCCTGCTCTCAAGAGTAATGCCTTGCCAGGGTGTGTTGGCAGTCCAGAGATAAAATGTGCTTCTTTCTGATTAGGACAGGGGCACACTTCCCAGGAATATACTTCCTAAACTATGGTTTGCCTCTGGCGTGGACACTGCAACAGGAAACTGTATGCATGGATATTAGGGTAGACAAACCCCATCCCCACCCACCCTCATCAATCTGGTCTGTCAAAACACTCTAATTAGGCTTGTGGTGACACACACATTGGGGCTCAGCGCTTTTACTGAGCCCCTGGCATCTTGCTCAAACACTGAAGTGATTGTCTTGACTGAGTGATCCATCTGTGGCGTGTCATGGGCAGCGGCTCATCTTGATCTTATGAGCTGTCTGGGGCAGGAGATGATCTTAACAATTTGGCTCTTGTTGTTAAGCCAGACTTTCGACCACCGGCCAACCTTCTACTAGTTCTAAAACAATCATAATGGATGATGAGAGAGTGAGAAAGAATTCAGGGATATTTGTTTTGCTTCCTTATTGGGAAAGAGTAGAGATTCATTAGGGATATTTTGAGAATATTTTGCAAGTATGCTTCTTTCCATAGACGTATAATGACACAGAATGAACAGGAGAGGAGTAAGCATCCCCTTCCACTTTTCTGGAGAAGTCATCCTCCCCCTGTACCCTGACAATAAACATGTATGGGGGAGAAAGGAGGTAGAAGAAGCTGTCCTCGTCTCCTCATCTTCTTTTTTGACCTGTTGGCACAGTGGCTGGTGAGGGTGCAGAATGGAACTGGCAGGATGGGCTGGTATCCCAGAACAGGCATCAGAAGACCTGAATTTGAGTTTTGGCTGTGTCTCTTTCTTGCTGTGTGATTCTGAGTAAGTTGTTCAAACTTCACAGGGCCTCAATATTCCTTGGTCGTTGAAAAGAGAGATAATTCAGTGCTTTTGTTGCAGGAATTCACAAGATTGTTGTGAGGGTCAAATGTTTGTACCTTTCATATTTAACAGAGCACTAGGACCGTAGTGAATGCTGTAAATGTTCGCTCAGTGAATGACTGAATGGGTACACTGAGATTTGAAAGCTGAGGGCTGTGCAAGTCTTCATTAGATTATTGCTCTGAAGACTGAGTACTTTCTCTGTGCCTAATAAGAGCTTATCCCATGTTACTGAAAAAACTTTACTGTTTAACCCACGTTAAAGCTGCCGAGTTGGGCTTCATCAGATGCCATGACAGACATATTGGTCCTCTGTCAGGATTTGGAAGACGTAAGGACAAATACAACACTCAGGACGCCTCTGGGCCACTCATGGGGCAAACTCAGGAAAGACCGGAGAAGGATTTGGATGAGTAGCTTTGTGGAGGCCAGTTTCAATGGAAGACAAGAGGGTGAGTTAGAACACATAAATTAAGAAAGTAATGTGTCTCAAGGAGGTGAAATTTAGTATTTAACAACTCTTTTCTAATTATATAATGTGTAACATAAAGACCCAAAGCCAGAAAAAAGTGTTCAGAGTGGCCTGAAGACAACAAAAGGATAATGAAAAAATTCAGCACAATTACAGATATGATAAAGTATTCCTTAGGTATTTTGAAGTTAAAAATAAATTTCTTGCTTGGCTTATAGTCTACCCTATCATTCATATTTATAAGTGAATTTGACGAATTTTAGACTAGCTATTATAAATAAACAAACATAATCCTTTATAGAAAATCCATGGGAAGTGAATTTGGTGATGTAGCCCTTCTTTTCTTAATTTTTATATCTGAACTAAGTAGAATTAATGCCCCAACATAACAGAAAATTAAGAGCTACTCAACACCCCGGGGGGCAGGGGGGGCAGGAGGAACTAAAATTTGCCCAGAAACATTGGCTGTTCTAACTGATGGAATGGTCAAAATGGTGGCAATCAGGCCTCCTTGGTGGTGCAGTGGTTAAGAATCCGCCTGCCAGTGCAGGGGAAACGGGTTCAAGCCCTGGTCCAGGAAGATCCCACATGCCACGGAGCAACTAAGCCCGCGAGCCACAACTACTGAGCCCACGTGCCACAACTACTGAAGCCTGTGTGCCTAGAGCCTGTGCTCTGCAACAAGATAAGCCACCGCGATGAGAAGCCTGCGCACTACAATGAAGAGTAGCCCCTATTCGCTGCAACTGGAGAAAGCCTGCGCTCAGCAACAAAGACCCAACACAGCCAAAAATAAATAAAATTTTAAAAATGGTGGCAATCAACTGCTTTCTGTTCCCTGTCACCCTGGGGTAGAAGGATCCACGTGCTGCCAGGGAGACGGGGTGGGGCTCAGGTGGAGAGCTGAGGCCTGCCCTCCCTCCCACCCTGACCTTGAGCCTGAGCTACCTTTGTTGTCGTGCCAGACCCTCAGCTTGCAGAGGTGGCCCAGGCTCAGCATGTCGGAAAAGTTGAATGTGTCGGTGCTGTTCCGCTCGAACTTGTTCCAGTTGGCAGACTGCTTCAGGGCCAGGGGCCCGCTGTCCCCATTCTCCCCAAAGATGATGATGAACACATTGGCATCGGTGCCCGCTCCTGGGGTGCACAAGACAAGGGCTCTAGGTGCTGGACTTTGTGAATCATAGCTCTCTTGTTCTGGCCTCACTCTCGGGATCCTGGGAGGAGCCAGGGGGGCACATGGGCAAGTTCAGAGTCATCGAGGCCAGGGGTGAGGTCAGAAAGGGCTGGTCAGTGTCATAGGGCTCCCAGGTCTACAACTCTATCCTTCATCTCACCTCTGTGGCTTGTAAATGCTGTTGGGTTAACTGGGATCCTGGTTACCAAGTGTGAATGGTTTGGTACAAGAGCTCACCTAGTTTGGGGGAAATACACCCATACTTAAACATGTGCCGTGTGGACTGGCTTTACAGTTTAGAAATAAACTCCCTCCTGTAAAATGTGAAAGTTCCTTGTTCCCAGATCCGTCTCTGGTTGACATTCTACGCTAGAGCTTCACATCATTTGCTTAAGCCAAATAGAGGTATTGACCCCAGCTGAAAAGAAAAGGCTTCTAGGAGAGGTCACTCCTTGAAGATTTTCTGATACACACCCTGTGGTTAAAAATGTAGTTATTGTTTTCTGAGAGCACATCATGACGGGATGAGGGACTCGAAAACTGTGAACACTTGGAACTTTAAGCGAAGAGAGTGAAGGCTTCACTCTGAGGAGGAAAGGAAGAAGGGAGGTGCCAAAAAACACTTTGCCAGCTGTCCTGACCCATCATGTACGCCGGAGATGCTTCATTTCTTTGGCTGAATGCTTCTCTGTTGAAAATGTAAGCTACCAGAGCCAACAAGGGGCTCTCTCACTAGCCATTTATAAGTAGTGTGAGTGAGTTTGCCAGATTCCTTGCACCAGCTGCTGGGGAGCAGGCTTGGTATAGGGGAGGGGAGGCAGGAGGCATTGCTTTCCTCTCAGCTGCTGGCCTTTGAGCATGCTTGTACTTTTGCTTGGAAGGCCCCTCCTCTGTTGTCCCCTCTGCCTCACTAGCTTCTGTTTGTCTTTCTGGGCCAGACTTTGGCACCACCTCTGGGAAGCAGTTCCATGACCCTTGCCTCTGATCTCAGGCTGGGTAAGGTGCCCTCCTCTGGGTTCCCAGCACCTGTGCCAACTTCTGTCACAGCCTCACTGTCTTTGCTGCCCTCAAATGTCAGTCACACACGGGCTCAGGGACTTATCCCATCCTAAGACCCCAGGCCAAAGCTGGCACACAGCAGATGGCGGCCAAGCACAGGGATGTGGGAAGGAACCCAGGGGCATCCAAGATGCATGGCACCTGGGTGAGGGGTGTCAGGAGGCAGCAGGAGGACAGAGGGCCTCTGAGCTAATCTCCTGCACCGTTTTCAAAAGTGCTGACCATACGGCCTGGTAACGTTCTCCCTCACTTCCCTGAGGCAGGAAGGACGGGGCCGAGTCAGTCACTGGGAGGAATACTTTATTCAGGCAGAAGGTGGCACACCGTGGAAAGGAGCTGGCCTGACCAACTTTTGGAAGGCCATCCAGAGAAAAATGTCTTGACCAGGGCCCAGGACCTGAGCCAGAATGTAAGGAGGGGCAGGGTTAGTGGCAGGTGGGTATAGGAGAAGGGAGGGACCCACTGACTCACCCAGGATGTCACTGGTCTTCACTGAGACGGTATAGGAAGTCCACTCCATCATCTCCTCCCCGTCGATGACGGCACACATCTCACACACCAGGGTCTTCTTGCCCTTCCGCTGGGACAGCCAGTCTCCGTAGTAGAACATGGTCAGGTCTCCAGTGTTCATGTTCTTCAGCAGGATCTGGGGGAGAGGGGCCAGCGTGGGAAGACCTCCCTCACCTCTGCCAGCTGCCCACCCGCTATGCAGTCCCCTCATCTGGACCCCCGAGACCCACGATCCCAGGCCTGAGACAAGTTCTTCTGATTTAGACTCGAGGCATGAGGAAAGGGTCCTCTCCAGGAAAAGACCCTGCCCCGCGGGCCTGGCACAGGGTCTGAAGCCCCTGCCATGACTACCCTCACTTGGGGAGTTGGAAATGGGCAATTCGTCTAAATATATTTCCGAGAGGTGCCCGTCACTGTGCATGAGAAATGTTTGCTGAATGAATGACAGAACAACAGACCAACCAAACCACTGTCAGCCACAGACCCCTGGAACTGTGTACCCAAGCTCACCAGATTGCCCTTGGTGGGAGCACCCTACTGTTGGCTCAAGAAAAATCTGCTAAAGGCTGGACAGGGGAGCAGAGCCTGAGGGGACTCGGGACAGATGGCCTTTGATGGATGAGGGATGAGAGGATGACTCAGAGGGGAGCGTTGGCCCAAGATGGAAGAAGAGGCAGCCAGCTAACCGTGATCACAGGGGCACCGGAAGCCTCCTTGCCGTCTGCCTAATGTTCCCACCATTGGAGCCTTGCCGCCCCAGTTCCTGCTCCCCTCTCACCCCTCCCAACTCGCTTCCTCCAGGAAGCCCACACCCTGTCTCTGTCCACACTGCACTGACAGGGCAGGCTGTATTCCCTGGCAGCTGATTCAGTTTTGACTGGACTCAAATAAATAAAACTAGGTTCTCTGATTAATTCACACCAAAGGGCGTATTGATTATCTGGGCCAGGTCCGCATAACGACCCTTTAAGGTGACATTTGCACTTTAACAAGGCCCACTGACAGCCCAAAGCAGCAGGAAGAACGGGTGGGCAGTGGGTGGAAGGGAGGGTGAGGGTCCAGCCATGTTACCCTCTCCAGGAACCACTCGGGCCGGCTGCCCAGGCCATCAATTCGGATCCGCATCTTGGTGAACGGGGCGATGTCCAGAATCTCCATGATGAAGGTGTCATTCTGCTCTCGCTCAAATCTGGGGGTGGAGAGGAGGGGCATGAAGAAGGGAGTCTGGCCATGGTTAGAGGGCGAGGCCATGCCAGAGACCAGATTCAGGGTAAGGAGAGAAGAAGAGGCCTCTCAGCTCCCAGTGACTCCCAACTAGCCTGTCTCTTGCACCCCAGATGTGTTTCCAAAAGACTGGGTTAAGTGAGTTGCTGGTAGATATGGTCCTGATTCAAGAGGTACCAGTTCTGGGTCTTAATCTCATTCTGCTAACCACATGGAACAGTCCCAGCTCCTCTCTGGGACTTGTTTTCCTCATCTGTAGTCTAGGGAAAATGACACTGGCCTGGCAATCTCATAAAACTGTCATGAGGACCAAATGGGTGTGAAATCAACTTAAAATGTGAAAAAAATTCCATACCTGCAAGATTTTAAATGAGACTCTATGAGTGACAGGCTGCCACGAATGGTGGGGCAAGTTGTGCACTGCACAACTCTAGATAGTGCTGTTCACATTTTTCTGTACAGAATATGCATAACTGAAGGCAGTGGCCCTAGGTTGGGAAACACTAGTAATAACTGTAAAATGGCAGTTAGGTAACATTGCTTTTGTTGCTATTACTATTTTGCTACCGAATGACCACATCATCTCAGAGACACTATCTTTATTTCTTACTGCTCTTCCCACAGTGCTGCATACAAAATGCGACCTTCAGTGCTGACATTGGTCGACTGCTCACTGATTCTAGATGCTGCTGCTGATAAGCCCCTGGGGGTAATGCAGGTATCACTGAAGATATGACACTGCATGGCAATTTTATGCTTCTTTGAACAAAACGTGCTTTTAATAACAGAGGCCACAGCCAGTGGGAGCTGGGACTGCAAATGCTGCAGACTGAGAACTAACTACCCCTCGTCTTCAAGACAGCAGTGGAACAGAGGCCTAATCCCTTTGATAACTTGCTTATGTGCCCTTTATGATTATTAGAAGTAAAAACACTCTCCCAGAAGTCTGCCCTAAATCCCTCCTGCTCTAGTTTAAACTGTCTGTCCCTCTGGTCACGTGGGAACTGGAAGGCGGTGCTCACAAACTCCCCTGTCAAGCTCATCTCACATAGTGGAGATTCTCTCAAATAATCTTTCAACTCATTGATTCCTTACTCTTGTCAGGTGTATAATTTTGCAGAATAAAGGAACTTTAGAAATCTGTGCTCTGTATTTTTAAAAAAATTTTCGCCCTTTGAATTTAGCCAAATATCTCCCTTTTATGGAGATTTTATGGTGGGGCAGGTGTAAGGAAAAAGGGAGAGAGAAATAAGCTTTTCTTTTAGAAAACCAAAGACTGGGTTACAGTTGCCCCCTCACCCTCCATTAAAGGCTAAACCCGATTACACCTGGATAGACCCCTCTCCTCAGGGTAAAAGGCCTGCATCTGAAAGGAAAGCCCCTCATTGGCCCTTCATTTCTCCACAGCTCACCAGCCACATTTTTCCTGCTGCTCCAAGCCCCTCAAGACATCCCAGTTGACACGAGAGAGAGCCGCACACTGAGGGGCCCCCGCTGGAGAAGTGGTCAGCCTCTGAGTCAGGTCCCCTTGCCTCTGGCTCAGAAGGTTGGGGTTGCCGAAGTGGCCCTGGCTTTGTCCTGCTCATCCACCTGAAGGAGCTCAGCAGCTTTAGCTGCCCCTCACTCCCTTCCTGTTATCCCTTCTTTCTGTTCTCCACCCCATCAAAGGCTGTCCTTGGGAAACAGCCTAGCGCCCACTCATTCACCAGTCTCTGTGACGGAGGACAGCCTAAGGCTAACCAAAGCCAAAACCTTAGGCTGGAAGGGCCAGTATTTAATGGAAAAGTTTTAGACATTGTTAAGAAGCTGGGGAAGATTTATGGGTAGGGAGCCTGCGGAGGGGGTGGCTGGAAGATAGGGAAGAAGGTTATGGGTCCAAAGCCAGCCTCCCTGGGGCAGCTGCTCAGGCACTTTGCCTCTGTGCATCTTAGAGGTAAGGCTGGGGCTTCCGGAGTTGGCTGGGATCAGAGGCTCACCTGTAGCTTCATGTTAGACCCAGCTCCTTCCAGTAGCAGTGGCCATCTAGCCCATGTTCCATCCCACAGCAACTGGGGGCAGCTCTGTCCCTCTAAGGACAGCACTGGCCAACCCTTAATAAGTCGGCCCCAGCTCTGCCCCAAGAGCCAATTGTTTAATTGTCAACAGTTTGGCCAACCTCGGTGCCTCTACTGTCTCCCCTCCCCAGGCCCTTGCAGTAGCCACCAGACCTCTGTTCTCCAGGCCCGAAGTGCTCATCAGCACAATGTTAGAGACTAAGTTTGCATTGTTTGAAGCCACTAGGTTTGTAGTAAATTTTTATCGTAACCTCGGGAAACTAATACAGACCCAAGTGGCAAGAATGTGCACTTCGGGACTGTAGGGGGCGCAGATGAGAGACCCAGCACAGAGAGAACTCCAGGCATTGGTGAGTAGCAGCAGGACTGCCTCAGCGGTGGTGTAGGTGTCCACAGGTGCTGATGTGACAGAGGGGTAAAAGGCAGAGCCCACAGGCCCTGGCTCCTCTGAACCGGGCTCCTCAGGGATCAATAAGATCATTGAACTTGCTGCCCAGCCGGGAGCTGCATCAACGCGTCTGCATCCATATCTCATGAGCATCCTTGCCCTGGTCTGAGAGTAGATCAAAGTTAAAGAAATCTCAAACAGGTTCAAAATCTCTACCATCCTCAAATGCCATGATCAGGCCCAGCACATGTTCGAATCTTCCAGTGTCCTTTAAAAGGGCAGCCTCTGAGTTGAAGATGATGTGTCAAGAGGGGTCACCCAGCAGTGGGTGCTAGGACTTTCCAACTGCCTGATCTTTCAAAGGCACCCGTCCCTGGAACTCAGCCCGCTTGCCTCTTCTCTCAGACTACCACCATTCCCACTCAGCCCTGAGACCTCCCTCCAAGCCTGACCAACTCCAGGAGCCTCCCCACCAGCTCCCCTGCCCATGAAGTCCCCAAAGATGGGCCCTTTCCATTCTCAGAGCTTTATCACTGACCAGGCAGTGTGAGATCTAAGTGAGAAAGATATGAAGGAAAGACTCAAAACTTACAAGCTATTACAAGCTAAGCCCAGGCCACCGTCACTAGTGGCTCCCAAATGCCTCCTGAAGTGGCAACTGGAAAGCCATCTGGGCTCTGCCCTCCGTTTGCGTTCTCTTGAGCTGAGTCTCTTTTCGTCTTCTTTGCACTAAGGGTTAGTGGAAGCCAGGGGGCCATCCAGAAGGGCAAAGCCAACAGAACTCTGAGAATCTGGTTTGCTTCCAGACCAAAGAATTTCCCAGTTCATGGTGTCTCCACTGGGTCTAGGAATGATTCCTTACAGGCGCTTACTTCCCTCTAGAGAAAAACCACATCTATTTGCCTAAAAATAGCCCCTACATCCATTAGAAACTAATTGCCTCAAGTTCCACTGTTAGACAGTCATTCCTTGGGTTTAAGCATTACCTTTTGAGGGCATCACTTTTTTGAATGCCACATGCATTCACAACCATCTCACTGTGAATTAATTTACCAGAACAGTTTTCCCCAAAGTGGCAAGATGACAAGTTGGGAACTTTAGCTGGGGAGTGGGGTTGAGGGAATTGCTATCAAATTTGGCCTCTGGGTATAGCATTTTACAACAGGGGCACTGCAGCAGGCAAACCTACACAATGCTTTCTGTGCGACACATGCACGTTTCTGCCTCCATCCTGGTCACACGCCATTTCTTGGGAAAGGCTCCCTTGCACAACACTAAACTGTGTGCACGACACAAGCCCAGTGGGCCTTACAATCCAAGTCCCGGAGTCAAGATGCTGACCCCTATAATGAGGATTCCAAGACACAGGCCGAACTTCGGGCCACTTGCAAATGCAATGAAGCAAAATATGTCTTGGGTAAGAGCCCTGAGCTTGCCCTCCAGAATAATTAAGAAATGATGGCTCTCTCCAAAGAATAAATCTTAATTTGGAAAACCAAAATTCTTTAACAAGGTGCCTCGAAGCATTTACAATATGGTATAACTTTCAAGCAACATTTTTGGAATTTAGATACTACCAGAAAGGAGGTATCTATCTTTCCTACCAGCAACTGTGTCTGCGTGTGTTTATAAAATAAGGTGGAATGTAGGCGTGGGATAGTTAATCCGAGAAATTCCAGGAATCTGGAGGCGGGGTGGAGATTAGGGTCAAAGTATAGCGGTAAATATTGTGAGAGATTGAAGATACAAACAGACACTGGCTAGACCAGAGATGATAACAGAACTCTGACCCACCACCTCTGCAGCAGCAGCCATCCCAGGCAGCCAGACTGCCGCCTCACCAGCAGCGGGCCCATGATGGTCAGCATGCGGGGAGTGACTGCCAGCTTCCCTGATTTGCCCCCTCTCCCAACTCAAGACAATCAGAGAAACCCAGATACGTTCCCCAATTCAATCACATAAGATGCCCGATTCTAGGTAGCTCCCCTTCAGCTTCGCCATGGCCCCAGTAATGCTACACTCTGAAGCTTTGCCAGAGTCCTGACAGCCTTAGCCTCTGCCAAACAAAGTGATGGTGGCTCACACCCTTGCTAGAGCAAGCGCTAAAGAAATAGCCTCTGTTCTCACTCGGCCTTCGTTTATTTCCACAATTTCAGGAGTTCGAACCTCAGCTCGCCTGCTTACTACCTGAGTGACCTTGAGGAGTTACTTCACCTTTCTGTGTCTCAGGCACCTTATTGGTTGTGAGTTAATATATCTTTAAAAAGCACTTACAAGGGCGCCTGGCAGGGAGCAGGTGCTCATTGAATGTTAGCCATTGTTACAATCGTCATCAGGGGAGAATTGGTCAGGG
The DNA here is from genome assembly GCF_963924675.1 of Phocoena phocoena. NCBI lineage: Eukaryota > Metazoa > Chordata > Mammalia > Artiodactyla > Phocoenidae > Phocoena > Phocoena phocoena. The sequence continues at coordinate 27,331,093 of NC_089231.1, read as the reverse complement.
GAGAATTCCAGGAGGAAACAGGAGTTGCATAATGAGAGTGTAGAAGTGCTAAGAGAAGACAGGCAAAAACTGTTCTCATCAGACCCCCGGGCACGAGCTGCGTGAGATGAGCCGAGCTCCCGCTCTCGTGAACGGCTCTGTCCGTGGGAAGAAACTTGTTCCTGGCTCCCAAGAGCTTCAGCATCGTCCTCACCATCCTCACCACCGCCGCCATCCAGAAGTACTTACTGAGGCCTGCTACATGCAAGGCCAGAGTCAGGAGCTGTGAGGACTCAGAAAGGAGGCTTCTCTGGATCCTGCCCTCCAGCCTGGGGAGGCAGCAGTGTGGCCTCAGGAGTGAGTGGCTGTGGATGGGTTTTAGAAATCCTAGGCTTGGGCTCTGAGTCTCTCCCCTCTGATGCTTAAGATATCAGGGGTCAGGGATGGTTTAGGGGACGATGGCTGAACATAGAAAACCAAACAAAACCCAGGACCAAGCTGAGGATTTGCTGGAAGGCGCAGACAGGAATCACTACAAGAGGTTCACCTTTATTGCCATTACTAATAACTATTTTAAGAGGCAGTAGAACCTAATGCTTAAGACTGGGGCCACCTGGGTGCCGTGCCCAGTGCCATAGCTTACTGGCTCTGGGACCTTGAGCAACATGACTTGACCCTGCTGTGCCTCAGTTTTCCTACCTATAGAATGGGGATGATAATAACAGTCCTCATAGAGTTGTAGGGAGGACTAGGTATATCAATACATTCAAAGGGCTTAGAAAAATGTCCAGCACAAAATAAGCCCACTTCAGTGTCCATGCTGTTGCTGTGGTTCCCTCAGATGTTAAGCTTTGTGAGTTTGAGCATCTTCTCTTCCCGGTTGTACCGTTTCTCCAATGTCTGAGACAGTGTCTGACATAGGTGTTCAATTGTTTTTGAATATTTTTAAAATTATTTTACGCTATTTGTAATCATTTTGAACTTGCAGGCAAGTTGCAAAATAGAACAGGGTTTCTGTGTTCCCTTCACCCAGCTTCCCCTGATGTGAACAGGTTACATTACTACCATACAAAGAATGAAAGCAGGAGATACACAATGATACAACGCTATCAGCTAACACAGACCTTACAGTAAACATCTTTGAGTGACAGAAGGAAGGAAGGAAAGGCGGAAGGTAGGAAGGAAGGAGTGCTATGGGCTGAGGTGATCAAGGAAGGCTTCCTGGAGGAGGTGGATTTGAGCTAGCCCTTGAAACAGAAGGATCTTGAGACAGAGAGAGTGGATGAAGAGCATTCCAGGAGGGAGAAATCACACAGAGGCATGGAGGCCCCAGGGCATGAGGGGAGAGTGAGGGGAGCAGTCTATTTAAAGGCAGGATGGGGCTGGATGGTGGAGGATTGGGTGTGTGGAGGGGCAAAGGGGCAAGGGGCACGGGCCACCTCCAGATACCTGGCCTTCTTTTTGTCCAGCTGCACTTCCTCTGTGCTGCCGTTGGTGCCGTAGAGGGTCATAAAGATGTTGGAGTCGGTGCCACCACCAACCACATCACCCGTCCACACCGTCATTTCATAGAGCACCTGCCACGAGAGGGATGTGGGTCCTGGGCATTGGTCTCAACCGTTAACCCCACGGATTTGCCTCACTCTCACTGGGGCAAGACAACACGCCCTCCAAGCTCCATGGCTCTGAAAAGAGATCTCCCCCTAATCAACTGTAAATGTCTGGAGAGCAAGAGCTAGGCCTTGTTACTGTCTGTGTCCCTGGCTGTGTCCAGTTCAGTGCTGGAGAGGAGCTCAGTTTCCGATAGAGAACACGTGCGCACTAGGAATACGACCAAAAGCCCCAGCGTTAACTGATTTCTTTGTCAGTCGAATCCCAACCTAAGTCTGTTCATCCCAGCAGCGTGTGTTGGCCAGACAGTGGCTTTTGGAGCCATGCAGGGCGCCATTTGAGTCCCAGATCCGTCCCGTGCTAGCTGTTGACCTGGACAGAGGCCCCACCTTCTCCAGCCTCTGCTTCCTCCCCCATAAAATAGGGATAAGCCCTTTGTAGAGCTGCGAGAGCTACAGACACTTCGCCTTGGGGATGGTTCTGGGGGACCCCCTCCTTCCTGCTGCAGCCAGCACACACCCTGCACATCGGTGAGTGGGAAGCGCACCCAGTCTGATGGTTCAGGGACTTCTGCCTCCATTCACTTGTGAAGTGGGACAGCCGCCTATTGTACGTGGTTTTCACTTTAGATTGGAATTTTGCCCTTTTGCCTGAGGTTTGCTCCAAAGAGGACGTTTTCCCTTTGTCTCTGCTGGAGGCGGAGCCTACTCCTCCGAGGACGGTGGTGCCCTCACCGAGGCCCCTGCCTTGGTTCTTCCTCCAAGAGGCAGCCTCGTGTCAAGAGGGGCCATCTTCACCCCTGACCTGGAAGGTTCTCTGGTCCTGGCTTCTTACTCCACGCCTCTCACCAGGTGCCCAAGGACTAGCAATTAGGTCTCGAAGGTTCTGGAGAGGCTTGTACACATGGCCAAGGATGTGCCAGGCTGAGCATCTCCTCTGCACATACCTGTACCCGGCCCTTCCCTTCCCCAGTGGCTGCTGTCACTCGTGCAGGCGCTAGGTCCCCATCACCCAGGTGCTTTCGGACTCATAACCCAAGTTATTCATGGCAGTGATGTGCCTTTTCAAGCAGCATCTAGAATCTTCACCATGCTACTGCAAGGTTCGAAGTAGTATTTCAGGCCTGGCCAGGAGGACATGTTTGCCAAGGGAGTCATTGAAGAGCACCTTGCTTTACCAGGAAAATCCTCTTAGACCACCTAACAAGGGCATTTGTGATGGGCACGGAGCTATCAGAAATGAAAGCAGAAGCCTGACACTATTTTGCTCTAATCCAGCAGACATAGAAACAGAATGATCAAAGTGAGTGCTTGGTGGCCCCATGGAGACTGTCCCTTTAAGGTTGATCTCTCCAGACTCCTGTGTTCTCTGTGTCCATCTTTCTCTCCTTTATGCAGACACATCTCTTTTTATGTCATAGGTGTGTTTCCAGAAAGAGACACAGAAACAGGGCTTTTGTAATTCCAGTCTGATATCAGATGTCCTGGGGAGGTGGCCAGTCCAAAGAGCCCTACAATTCTTTGTAAAGTGACAAACGTGTGTTCTTTTGTAACATGAATAACTGGGGTGTAGGTCTGGATTTCCACAGACTAAAGAGCTCAGAGGGAGATGCAGCTGTACCGAGTGGGGTGTGCGTATGCGCTGGGAGTGGCACACACACACATGCCCACGTGCATGCTGGGAATTGGGTCAGGACGGAGGTCCCTGGATGAATTGTGTGCTCTCCTGCACTGACTGTCTGGCCACAGATGGAGATGGGTGAGCAAGGGAGGGGGGTATCGATGCCGTAGAAAGTTCTGCTCTCTGGCTGTCAAGCAGGGGATGGGCAGGCATCCACACTCCTGCCTGGCAAGAGTTTTTTAGAGCCCATAATTCAGCCCTTCGTTCTGTTTCCATATACTATATAGGCAGGGCATGCTCAGGCCCAGAGCGATTTCTCCTTACCTTTGTGTGACGGCTTCTGACCTAAATCTAGTAGCGCATTGGTTTGGATTCAGGAATAGAGATGAGGGTTGGGACCTTCCGTTTACCCCACAGCTTTTCAGAGAGAAAGGGAACCTGCAGGGTCATGTGACACAGAGGCCTCTGCGCCACCAGCTGGCCACGTTTCCTTGGGCCCCAGCACCCAGGCATCCTGTTTCCTGCCTGACACCGACCTGTGACTTTATACAACTTGTCCCAGGTCATTTGGCTAGTTAGAGGTGGAGATGGGACAGGAGCTTAGAGCACCTGCCTTCCAGCTTTTTCCCCTTAAGGGGTCTTGTGCAGACAGCACTCACTACACTATGAGACCCAGAGGCTCACAGTCTCCCAAATGCCCTCTGTCCTCATGACTGGCCTACTGGTGTTGTTGCGGCATCCTTTGGAGAATAATGACTCTGCATGTCTGTGTAGAGCATGCAAAGCTTTTCTGGACTGTTCATGGTGTCATTAGTTCTCATCAAGATCTTACATGGAACAGGATGGAAAGCATTATTTCCATGTGCTGTATGAGAAAACCAAGGCCTGGAGAGGCCAGATGACTTGTGCAAGGTCACAGAGCTGCAGACAAGAAGAGACTTGATTCTCTTGGCTCCTAGCAAAGTGGGTCTGGCTGCTATATAGGGCTGCAGCCCCTGCCAGTGCCTGAGGGAGGAGTCTGCTGCTTCTCTCACTTCCATTTCCCCTGCTGCTCGCCCACCTCAGCCTGCACTGCCCTTAGCCACACAATGCACACACACAGGTGCCCTCTATACCTTCACCCCGATGTTCACCACCATGGCATCCAGGAGGTCAAAGACACGGGAGGTGACTCCATCTCCTCGGTCCTTGGCGAGCCAGCAATTACAGCGCAACGTGTACTTGGTGCCCTGGGTGGGCACAGCCAAGCATAGCTCCTCCACCAGCCAGCAGCTCTCGGGGGAGGCCCCATCGTGGCCCAGCTAGGAGGGGACACACAGGGTCCATGAGGACAGGGCACAACTGGGAAAGAAGCCCTCCCTGCTCAGGGTCCGCTTCCCCACTCTTCTGCCTCCTCCCTCAGCGTTGCCTTCCAATGTGCTTCGCACTCACTGACCAGAGTCCCTCCCGTGAAGGTGGAGAGATTTTGCAGATGTAATTAAAGTCTCTAATCAGGTGACTTTGAATTAATCAAAAGATTATTCTAGGTGGGCCTGACCTCATTAGGTGAGCCCTTTAAAAGAGGGTCTAGATGTCAGAGATGGAAGAAGTCAGAGAGATTTGAAGCAGAAGAGATCTTCTCTGAATGGCTTTGAAGAAACAAACTGCCTTATTTTGGAGAGGGTCACGTGGCAGGGAATGCAGGCAGCCTCTGGCCTTGGTCCTACAACTACAAGGAAACAGATTCCTCCAACAGCCATTGAGCTTGGGACAGGACCCGAAGTCTCAGATGAGACCCCAGCCGTGGCAGCAACTTGATTTCAGCCCAGTGAGACCTTGAGAAGAGGGCCCCGCTAACTCACACCTGGACTTCTGACTCAGGACACTGTGAGATAATACATTTGTGTGGCCTTAAGTTATTAAGTTTGTAGTAATTTGTTACACAGCGATAAAAAACGAATACACAGGCATCCCCATTGGGTGGGTGGAAAACGGACCTGGAGGGGCAGGTGATGCAACCAAGGTCACCCAGCTAGTTGATGGCAGGAGCCAGGAGCTCCTTCTCTGCTGCCTGCTCTGAGTGGGGTTCAGGTTGGGCCCATTCACCCTCCCACCTGTGTACTGGTCAGTTCCTTCCTTCCTTCCCTAGGGGTGATCACCATCCCGAGGCCCTAGGGCCCAGCACCTCTATTTTCTTGATAACGCCCACATCCAAGCCTGCAACATAGAACTCCTCCACTGAGCCGCAGCTGAAGCCCTTCTTCCCTCGGGGATAGTCCAGCCAGATGCGGTTACTGCGCTCGTCATCCTCTCCGATGAGGAAGATGAAGGCCCTGCTGTCGGTGGCTGCGTCCTTCTGCTTCCCCGTGGTGACTGACACATAGTAGGGAATAACTGCAAGAGATCATGGGAGCCCAGCCTCATCACGGGCCACGTGGACCAGGGTAGGCTCGGACACTTGGAAATGACCTCTGGAGGCACTGATCTCAGCTCCCTGCCTCTGAGACAAAGTACAACAGAGCTTTTCAGACTGGCAAGTATCTACCCTCCAAGGACTGAGGGAGCTAGTAACTCCCAAGAGAAGATCAAAGAGAGCATCGTTGCCACATCTAAAAGCCCTGTTGACCAATTATCTTAGTTGCACATAGCACTCCCATGTGAAGTGGGGTGAGAACGATAATGGCTAGCCAAGTACAGGGTTTAGATGCCTGAAAAGCTTATCGCAGCAAAACTGAGGTTGGCAAAAGCAAGGTCTCACGGAAAGTAGGAATTTAGGGAAGATAATAAAATAGCATTTATATATGTAACCTGGTAAATGAAAGTTCGAGAAGGAACTCATTTCCAAAACAATCCAGATTAAACAGCATAAAAACTTGCTCAGGTAGTATGGCGTAGAGTTCTAGTTGCCCAGCCAGTTTCCATTCTCCTTGTAGCTAGGGGTGGTCATGATATATAAAATGTTGGGAAATTTCTTTTAAAGGGTCTGACTCAACTGGGAGGAGCACCTTTTTGCCCCTTACCCTTCCATTCATTCTGCTTGGAATGTGGATGTGGTGTCTGGAGCTCCAGCTCCAAGTCATCTTGGAACCATGGGCAACCTTTAGGATGGAAGCCACTTGTAAGATTGCCAGAGTGGTCAGGTTGAAAGAGCCTAGGTCCCTGAATTCACGGGGGCTGCTATATCATTCTCAACTGCTTCTCTTTGAATTTTTATGTGTAAGAAAAGAAAAATTCCTTGTTCATTTAAGCCACTATCTTTAGGTCTCTTGTTACTTGCAGTTACTAACTGAAACAGGTTGGAAAACCTTCTCCTGGCTCATCTTCCTCAACAGCTAGGGAGACACTGCCCTGGGGTAGTAGATGTTAGGTTATGCAATCTGTAGCCCTTTGAAAAATTGCAGACTAGACCTTCCTGGCTGGAATTACCTGCATTGATTTCTGCCCATGGCTGCATTTCATCTTTACAAGGAGAGCCCCACTGGCCTTTCCACAGTTGATCATCGTGCTTAATTAAGGAGAAGCACTTTCTTGTGGGTCCTGTCTAGGAAGGTAGAGTATAAAAAGATTGGCTCTCTGCCCAATCCTATCCCACAGACCCTCCATGTGGTCTTCTGGAGAAAAATATAGTGGTTGACATGCTCTTATATCTAAGAGAACTGAGCAGAAAAGCAGTGGATTTAAATGTCCAACAGAAAAATATACAACTGCCTTATCTCAAAAATCTGGTTGGAAAAAATGAACTTCTCAGGGGATTACAATATTGTTTTAAGAAGCAGGAAAAAAACTGAAGCTAAAAGAGTGACTTGTCCAAGGCCACACGTTTTCTTGTCAGAGTCAGAAATGGAACTTAAATCTCCAAAAAACCAGCTCAGGACTTCTTCTTCCCACCCACCTCCCCCACCACTGCTCATGCCTAAAATTTGCATGGCTGAGTCCTAAACAACATACAAGGAATTCTCATTGCTGCTCTTGATATCTGTCTCATGAGAATTGTCCTAGGCTCTCTGGGCTGAAACTATTTCTTGGCAGTCTGGGTGAGGGCAGAGTTTAGGATGATACCTTCCTGGTGGTAGATCAGCAAATTAAGGATATCATCATCCTAACTTCTCTTAGCCTTTGTTTCCCCATCTGTAAAGGAGGCTAATTGCTGCCCTCTGTAAACAGAAGTAATAAACAAAAACGTCAATCAACTAGAGTCTGGAGACCAGAAGGGGGAGCTCTCACTCCCTATGATGATGGCAGGGTCCAACAGGAACAAGAGACTTCACTTCTTTCCTGGCAACAACTCAGTCAGTGAAAAGTCCTGGACTCTGTTTACTACAACTCTCCCAACTGCCTTTTCCAAGAGTTCTCCTCCCTTGCTCTGTGGGGACTTGCAGGTAGCTTGCCAGGGTTGCAGACTCCGAATTGCAATTCTCTGCTGATCCCAAAAAACCCATTTTGCTAGAGAAATAACTGGCAGTCTATTTGTTTTAGGTCAACATTTTGGTGGGCCCGTACAGGGATCCAGAGAAGAGCCCCGACAGGTCTGGGGCTGGTGAGCAAACAGGTGAGATACCCACAATTGAGCCCATTGTGCCCACTGCTTTTCTTGTCAACCCTGGAGTTTGAAGGTATGTCTTTCTCCTGGATCTGAGCTCATACTCTCTTTGCATTTGAAGCTTTCCAGGCTTTATCTGGGATCTATTTTAAGGTTTTGTCCTTTCTGGTTAAGGCCTTGTTCTGTATATGAGCACTCATTTGCCACCTTGGTCAGATTTTGAGATCAGACTCTTTCAACTGAAACTGGTTAGGTTTCAGCGTGTTCCCTTTGGAACGGGGGCTGTTTCATTGCAACTGTGCTGTTTCAACCTTTGACTCATTCCTTTGGAGTAGGGGTTGTTCTATGAGAAGTGGGCTGAGAAGCATTTGGCCTGGCTCCTCTAGGACCAACCTGTTCCCTTAGAACTTGCTAGTGTTAGGCCTGCAGTTCCTTTGCAAGCTGTTTGAGATATTTGAACTGTTTAAGCTATTGAACTGAGTTGTTTAAAATGTAAGATGGTTGAGTTTTTTAATCTTTTTAAAAATTATTCTTTTACTCTATAGAAAAACCTCTGAGAAATAGGATCCCAGTTATCTAAATATTTTGAGGGCACCCCTACAGGGAATCTGGTCAATTTTATGTGTAAAAACCTCAGTTCTTCCTCATACACATTTCTAACTAAATGGATCTACCTGACCGAAGGCAATTTAGAATATCAATGGCCAAATGGAACTTCTGAAATCCCCAAACTGAATTTATTTAAAACCAAATTGGAATACAATAGTGCTAAAATTTCTAGAACTGAATGGAATGTGTATTTAGACTGGTACTTTGAGGCTTCCAAACATTACCATAAGCCTAAAATTGCCTCTCTGCAAGTGAGCCTTTAGTAAGTAGCAGTATAGATGGGTCTTGTTGTTTTTAATCCAGTCAGCCACCCTATGTCTCTTGATTGGTGCATTTAATCCATTGACATTTAAAATGATTATCGATAGCTATGTCATTTTGTTACTTGTTTCCTGTTTTTTTGTAGTTCTTTTCTTCTTCTTTTTAGTTTCTTCCCTTTCAGTTTGATGATTTGCTTGTGTTCCTTTCTCTCTAGTTTTTTGTGTATCTATTGTACGTTTCTGATTTGTGGTTATCTTGAGGTTTGTATATGTTGACCCATAACTATATCTACTTTGTTTTAAACTGGTAGTCTTTTAAGTTCAAATACTGCCTAAAAGATCTACATTTTTTTTACTCCCCTCCCCCATGTTTTGTGTTTTTGATGTCATATTTTATATCTTCATGTCTATCTTTTAGCTATTATAGTCATAGAATTTATTTGCCTTTACTAGTGGGATTTTTCCTTTCCTAGAAGTTCTTACTTCTTGTTGCAGCTTTGTTATTTTTAAACATCATTATTGGACTATAATTGCTCTACAATGGTGTGATAGTTTCTACTTTATAATAAAGTGAATCAGCTATACATACACATATATCTCCATACCTCCTCCCTCTTGGGTCTCCTTCCCATGTCTCCCTCCTACCCTCCCTAACCCACCCCTCTAGGTGGTCACAAAGCACTGAGCTCATCTCCCTGTGCTATGTGGCTACTTCCCACTAGCTATCTATTTTACATTTGGTAGTGTATGTATGTCCATGCCACTCTCTCACTTCGTCCCAGCTTACCCTTCTCCCTCCTCATGTCCTCAGGTCCATTACCTACGTCTGCGTCTTTATTCCTGTCCGGCCCATAGGTTCTTCAGAACGTTTTTTTTTTTTAGATTCCAAAAATATGTGTTAGCATATAGTATTTGTTTTTCTCTTTCTGACTTACTTCACTGTGTATGACAGACTCTAGGTCCATCCACCTCACTACAAATACCTCAGTTTCGTTTCTTTTTATGGCTGAGTAATATTCCATTGTACACAGGTGCCACATCTTCTTTGCCCATTCATCTGTCAATGAACACTTAGGTTGCTTCCATGTCCTGGCTTTTGTAAATAGAGCTGCTATGAGCATTGTGGTACATGACTCGTTTTGAATTATGATTTTCTCAGGGTATGTGCCCAGTAGTGGGATTGCTGGGTCGTATGGTAATTCTATTTGTAGTTTTCTAAGGAACCTCATACTGTTCTCCATAGTGGCTCTATCAATTTACATTCCCACCAACAATGCAAGAGGGTTCCCTTTTCTCCACACCCTCTCCAGCATTTACTGTTTGTAGATTTTCTGATGATGCCCATTCTAACTGTGAGGTGATACCTCATTGTAGTTTTGATTTGCATTTCTCTAATAATTAGTGATGTTGAGCAGCTTTTCATGTGCTTCTTGGTCATCTGTATGTCTTCTTTGGAGAAATGTCTATTTAGGTCTTCTGCCCATTTTTGGGTTGGGTTGTTTGTTTCTTTAATATTGAGCTGCATGAGCTGTTTATATATTTTGGAGATTAATCCTTTGTCTGCTGATTCATGTGCAAATATTTTCTCACACTCTGAGGGCTGTCTTTTTGTCTTGTTTATGGTTTCCCTTGCTGTGCAAAAGCTTTGAACTTTCATTAGGTCCCATTTGTTTATTTTTGTTTTTATTTCCATTACTCTAGGAGGTGGGTCAAAAAATATCTTGCTGTGATTTATGTCAAAGAGTGTTCTTTCTATGTTTTCCTCTAAGAGTTTTATAGTGTCCAGCCTTACATTTAGGTCTTGAATCCATTTTGAGTTTATTTTTGTGTATGATATTAGAGAGTGTTGTAATTTCATTCTTTTATATGTAACTTTCCAGTTTTCCCAGCACCACTTATTGAAGAGACTGTCTTTTCTCCATTGTATATCCTTGCCTCCTTTGTCATAGATTAGTTGACCATAGGTGTGTGGGTTTATCTCTGGGCTTTCTATCTTGTTCCATTGATCTATGTTTCTGTTTTTGTGCCAGTACCATATTGTCTTGATTACTGTAGCTTTGTAGTATAGTCTGAAGTCAGGGAGTCTGATTCCTCCAGTTCCGCTTTTTTCCCTCAAGACTGCTTTGGCAATTCGGGGTCGTTTGTGTCTCTATACAAATTTTAAGATGATTTGTTCTAGTTCTGTAAAAAATGCCATTGGTAATTTGATAGGGATTGCATTGAATCTGTAGATTGCTTTGGGTAGTATAGTCATTTTCACAATATTGATTCTCCCATTCCACGAACATGGTATATCTCTCCATCTGTTGGTATCATCTTTAATTTCTTTCATCACTGTCTTATAGTTTTCTGCATACAGGTTTTTGTTTCCCTAGGTAGGTTTATTCCTAGGTATTTCATTCTTTTTGTTGCAATGGTAAATGGGAGTATTTCCATAATTTCTCTTTCAGATTTTTTGTCATTAGTGTATAGGAATGCAAGAGATTTCTGTGCATTAATTTTCTATCCTGCAACTTTATCAAATTCATTGATGAGCTCTAGTAGTTTTCTGGTGACATTTTTAGGATTCTCTATGTATAATATCATGTCAATTGAAAACAGTGACAGTTTCACTTCTTCTTTCCCAATTTGTATTCCTTTTATTTCTTTTTCTTCTCTGAGTGCCATGGCTAGGACTTCCAAAACTATGTTGAATAGTAGTGGTGAGAGTGGACATCCTTGTCTTCCTCCTGATCTTAGAGGAAATGCTTTCAGTTTTTCACCATTGAGAATGATGTTTTCTGTAGGGTTGTTGTATGTGGCCTTTATTATGTTGAGGTAGGTTCCCTCTATGCACACTTTCTGGAGAGTTTTTATCATAAATGCGTGTTGAATTTTGTCAAAAGCTTTTTCTGCATCTATTGAGATGATCATATGGTTTTTATTCTTCAATTTGTTAATATGGTGTATCACATTGATTGATTTGTGTATATTGAAGAATCCTTGCATCCCTGGGATAAATCCCACTTGGTCATGGTGTATGATCCTTTTAATGTGTTGTTGGATTCTGTTTGCCAGTATTTGGTTGAGGAATTTTGCATCTATATTCATCAGTGATATTGGTCTGTAATTTTCTTTTTTTGTCATATCTTTGTCTAGTTTTGGTATCAGGGTGATGGTGGCCTGATAGAATGAGTTTGGGAGTATTCCTTCCTCTGCAATTTTTTGGAAGAGTTTGAGAAGGATAGGTTTTAGCTCTTGTCTAAATGTTTGATAGAATTCACCTGTGAAGCCATCTGGTCCTGGACTTTTGTTTGTTGGAAGATTTTTAATCACAGTTTCAATTTGATTTTTGTTATTTGTCTGTTCATACTTTCTATTTCTTCCTGGTTCAGTCTTGGAAGGTTATACCATTCTAAGAATTTGTCCATTTCTTCCAGGTTGTCCATTTTATTGGCATAGAGTTGCTTGTGGTAGTCTCTTAGGATGCTTTGTATTTCTGCAGTGTCTGTTGTAACTTCTCCTTTTTCATTTCTAATTTTATTGATTTGAGTCCTCTCCCTCTTTTTCTTGATGAGTCTGGCTAATGGTTTATCAATTTTGTTTATCTTCTCAAAGAACCAGCTTTTAGTTTTATTGATCTTTGCTACTGTTTTCTTTGTTTCTGTTTCATTTATTTCTGCTCGGATCTTTTTTTTTTTTTTTTTTTTTTTTTTGCGGTACGCGGGCCTCTCACTGTTGTGGCCTCTCCCGTTGCGGAGCACAGGCTCCGGATGTGCAGGCTCAGCGGCCATGGCTCACAGGCCTAGATGCTCCACGGCATGTGGGATCTTCCCAGACCGGGACATGAATCCATGTCCCCTACATCGGCAGGCGGACTCTCAACCACTGCGCCACCAGGGAAGCCCCCCTCTGCTCTGATCTTTATGATTTCTTTCCTTCTGCTAACTTTGGGTTTTGTTTGTTCTTCTTTCTCTGTTCCTTTAGGTGTAACATTAGATTGTTTATGAGACTTTTCTTGTTTCTTGAGGTAGGCTTGTATAGCTATAAACTTCCCTCTTAGAACTGCTTTTGCTGCATCCCATAGGTTTTGGATCATCATGTTTTCATTGTCATTTGTCTCTAGGTATTTTTTGATTTCCTCTTTGATTTCGTCAGTGATCTCTTGGTTATTTAGTAACGTACTGTTTAGCCTCCATGTGTTTGTGTTTTTTACGTTTCTTTCCCTGTAATTGATTTCTAATCTCATAGCATTGTGGTCGGAAAAGATGCTTGTTATGATTTCAATTTTCTTAAATTTACTGAGGTTTGTTTTGTGACCCAAGGTGTGATTTATCCTGGAGAATGTTCCGTGTGCACTTGAGAAGAAAGTGTCATCTGCTCCTTTTGGATGGAATGTCCTATAAATATCAGTTAAATCTATCTGGTCTATTGCGTCATTTAAACTTGTGTCTCCTTATTAATTTTCTGTTTGGATGATCTGTCCATTGGTGTAAGTGAGGTGTTAATGTCTCCCACTATTATTGTGTTACTGCTGATTTCCTCTTTTAGAGATGTTAGCAGTTGCTTTATGTATTGAGGTGCCCCTATGTTGGGTGCATGTATATTTATAATTGCTATATCTTCTTCTTGGATTGATCCCTTGATCATTACATAGTGTCCTTCCTTGTCTGTTGTAACATTCTTTATTTTAAAGTCTATTTTATCTGATATGAGTATAGCTACTCCAGCTTTCTTTTGATTTCCATATGCATGGAATATCTTTTTCCATCCCCTCACTTTCAGTCTGTATGTGTCCCTAGATCTGAAGTGGGTCTCTTGGAGACAGCATATATACAGGTCTTGTTTGGTATTTTGTTTATACAGCCAGTCTATGTCTTTTGGTTGGAGCATTTACATTTTTTTAAACATCTTTACTGGAGTATAATTGCTTTACAATGGTGTGTTACTTTTTTCTGTATAACAAAGTGAATCAGTTATACATATACATATGTTCCCATATCTCTTCCCTCTTGTGTCTCCCTCCCACCCACCCTGCCTATCCCACCCCTCTAGGTGGTCACAAAGCACTGAGCTGATCTCCCTGTGCTATGCAGCTGCTTCCCACTAGCTATCTATTTTACATTTGGTAGTGCATATATGTCCATGCTACTCTCTCACTTTGTCCCAGCTTACCCTTCCCCCTCTGCATGTCCTCAAATCCATTCTCTAGTAGGTCTGCATCTTTATTCCTGTCTTGCCCCTAGGTTCTTCATGACCATTTTTTCTTTTTTCTTTTTAGATTCCATATGTATGTGTTAGCATACGGTATTTGTTTTTCTCTTTCTGACTTACTTCACTGTGTATGACAGACTCTAGGTCCATCCACCTCACTACAAATAACTCAATTTCATTTCTTTTTATGGCTGAGTAATATTCCATTGTATATATGTGCCACATCTTCTTTATCCATTCATCTGTTGATGGACACTTGAGGAGGTGGACTTTGGGAGCAATGATATATTTTTTTTTCCCTTTTTCTCTTTTTGTGAATGTGTGTGCTTCTGTATGTAATTTTGTCTGTATAGCTTTGCTTTTACCATTTGTCCTAGGGTTCTGTCTGTCCGTTTTTTAAATTTTTTTCCTAGTATAGTTTTTAGCACTTCTTATCATTGGTGGATTTGTTTTTTGGTTTGTTTGCTCTCTTCTTTCGTTCTTTTTTATTACTTTAATATTTTTTTAATAATTATTTTTTAAAATTATTTTATCTTTTTCATTCTTTCTTTTTTTCTCCCTTTAATTCTGAGCTGTGTGGATGACAGGCTTTTGGTGCTCCACCCAGGCATGAGGGCTGTGCCTCTGAGGTGGGAGAACCAAGTTCAGGACATTGGTCCACCAGAGGCCTCCCAGCTCCACGTTTGATAACTACCTTAAATGTAAATGGAGGGCAGGTCCACGTCTGGTGGTATATTTTGGGGTGTCTGTGACCTTATGATTTTAGGCAGCCTCTCTGCTAATGGGTGGGGTGTGTTCATGTCTTGCTAGTTGTTTGGTATAGGGTGTCTAGCACTGTAGCTTGCTGGTCGTTGAGTGGAGCTGGGTGTTAGCATTGAGATGGAGATCTCTGGAAGAGCTTTCACTGTTTGATATTACATGGAGCTGGGAGGTCTCTGGTGGACCAATGTCCTGAACTCAGCTCTCCCACCTCAGAGGCACAGGCCTGACACCCAGCTAGAGCACCAAGACCCTGCCAGCCACATGGTTCAGAAGAAAAGGGAGAAAAAAGAAAGAAAGAAAAATAAAATAAAAAAATTATTAAAAATTAAATAATTAAAAAGTAATAAAGAGGGGCTTCCCTGGTGGCGCAGTGGTTGAGAGTCCGCCTGCCGATGCAGGGGACACAGGTTTGTGCCCCGGTCCAGGAAGATCCCACATGCCACGGAGCGGCTGCGCCCGTGAGCCATGGCCGCTGAGCCTGCGCGTCCGGGGCCTGTGCTCTGCAACGGGAGAGGCCACAACAGTGACAGGCCCGCGTACGGCAAAAAAAAAAAACAAAAAAACAAAAAAAAAAGTAATAAAGAAAGAAAGAAGATCCACCAATGATAACAAGTGCTAAAAACTATACTGAAAAAAAAAAAAGGACAGACAGAGCCCTAGGACAAATCGTAAAAGCAAAGCTATTCAGACAAATTCACACAAAGAAACATACACATACACACTCACAAAAAGAGAAAAAGGAAAAAGATATATATGTCTATATATATAAAAAAGGAAGAGAGCAACCAAATCAATAAACAAATCTTCCAATGATGATAAATTCTAAATACTAAACTAAGATAAACATAAAACCAGAAACAAATTATTTGCAGAAAGCAAACCCCAAGTCTACAGTTGCTCCCAGAGTCCATCACTTCAATTTTGGGATGATTCGTTGTCTATTCAGTTATTCCAGAGATGCAGGGTACATCAAGTTGATTGTGGAGATTTAATCCTCTGCTCCTGAGGCTGCTGGGAGAGATTTCCCTTTCTCTTTGTTCGCACAGCTCCCAGGGTTCAGCTTTGGATTTGGCCCCGCCTTTGCGTGTGTGTAGGTCGCCTGAGGGTGTCTGTTCTTCGCTCAGACAGGACGGGGTTAAAGTAGCAGCTGATTAGGGGGCTCTGGCTCACTCAGGCCAGGGGAAGGGAGGGGCACGGAATGCGGAGCATGCCTGCTGCGGCAGAGGCCAGGGTGACATTGCAACAGCCTGAGGCGCGCCGTGTGTTCTCCCAGGGAAGTTGTCCCTGGATCACAGGACCCTGGCAGTGGTGGGCTGCACGGGCTCCCAGGAGTGGAGGTGTGGAGAGTGACCCGTGCTTGCACACAGGCTTCTTGGTGGCTGCAGCAGCAGCCTTAGCATTTCATGCCCGTCTCTGGGGTCTGCGCTGATAGCCGCGGCTCGGGCTAGTCTCTGGAGCTCGTTTAGGCGGTGCTCTGAATCCCCTCTCCTCACGCACCAGGAAACAATGGTCTCTTGCCTCTTCAGCAGCTGCAGACTTTTCCCGGACTCCCTCCCGGCTAGCTGTGGCACACTAGACCGTTCAGGCTGTGTTCACGCAGCCAACCCCAGTCCTCTCCCTGGGATCTGATCTCTGAAGTCCGAGCCTCAGCTCCCAGCCCCCGCCCGCCCTGGCGGGTGAGCAGACAAGCCTCTCGGGCTGGTGAGCGCTGGTCGGCCCTGATCCTCTGTGCGGGAATCTCTCCGCTTTGCCCTCTGCACCCCTGTTGCTGCTCTCTTCTCTGTGGCTCCGAAAATTCCCCCCCGCCTTCCACCCCCCATCCCCCGTCTATGCCAGTGAAGGGGCTTCCTAGTGCGTGGAAACTTTTCCCCCTTCACAGCTCCCTCCCTAAGGTGCAGGTCCTGTTCCTATTCTTTTGTCTCTGTTTTTTCTTTTGCCCTACCCAGGTACGTGGGGAGTTTCTGGCCTTTTGGGAGGTCTGAGGTCTTCTGCCAGCGTTCAGTAGGTGTTCTATAGGAGTTGTTCCTCATATAGATGTATCTCTGATGTATTTGTGGGGAGGAAGGTGATCTCCACGTCTTACTCCTCCGCCATCTTGAAGTCTCCGCAGCCTTTTCTTTTCCACTTAGAGAAGACCCTTTAACATTTCTTTTAGGGCCGGTTTAGTATTTATGAACTTTTAATTTTTGTTTGTCTGAGAAGTTCTTTATCTCTCCAGCAAGAATGATAATCTTGCTTGGTAGAGTGTCCTATGTTGTAGGTTTTTCCCTTTCAGCATTTCAAAGATACCATGCCACTCCCTTCTGGTCTACAAAGCGTCTGCAGAAAAATCAGCTGATAGCCTTATGGGCGTTCTTTTGTGACTCTTTTTTTCCCCAGTGTCTGGTCCTTTTTTTTTTTTTAATTAAAGTATAGTTGATTTACAATATGTGACTCTGTTTTTCTCTGGCTGCCTTTAGAATTCTCTCTTTGCCTTTAACTTTTGCCATTGTAATTACATGCCTTGCTGTGGGTCTCTTTGGGTTCATCTTGTTTGGGACTTTCAGGGTTTCCTGTATCTGGATATCTGTTGCATTTCTCAGGTTCGGTAAGTTTTCAGCCATACTTTCATTAAATACATCTTTGACCTTTTTCTCTCCCTTCTCCTGGGATCCTTACAATGCGCGTGTTAATGTGCTTCATGTTCTCTCAGAGGTCCCTGAAACTCTTCTCATTTTTTAAAATTTGATTTTCTTTTTGCTGTTTTCATTGGATGATTTCCATTATTCTATCTTCCATATCACTTATGCATTCTTCTGTATCACCTAGTCTGCTGTTAATTCCTTCTAGTGTGTTTTTCATTTCAGTTATTGTACTCTTCAGCTCTAATTGGTTCTTTTTTTATATTTTCTAGTTCCTTGTTAAAATTCTCAGTGTTCATCCATTTTTTCCCCTTAGTTCAGTTAGCATTCTTATTTCTAATGCTTTGAACTCTTCATCTGGTAAATTATTTACCTCTGTTTTATTAGTTGTTTTTTCAGAGTTTCTGTCTTGTTCTTTCATTTCAAACACATTCCTCTGTCTTCACATTTTGCTTAACTTTCTCTGTCTCTATGAAATTGGGTAAAACAGTTACCTATCCCAGTCTTGAAGGGGTGTCCTTGTGTGGGAGGAGTCCTATGCAGTCTGTGTGTGCCCAATGGCTTTGGTGAGAGAGCTGGATCTGAAGTCAGCACAAGTCATGTCTTCCCTGGGGTGTACGGGCAGCTATCACCTTGGTGGGAAGTGGGGCTGGAGATGGAGAGGCTAGAGCCAGAGCCGGTTATGAGCCAGGGCTTCTGCTATGCTCAGTGGCCAACACCACCCTCTTGGGGTTGGGGTCAGGTCCCAGGGTGCCGAGGCAGAAGTCCTGAGGGTCAGGTCCAAACTGGTTCCGTTCCTTCTAAGTGGGTTCTCCCCCCTCCCAGCATTAGCACCTTTGTCCAAGAGGGGAGTAGTGTTGGAGCAAGAGAGGTCAGAGTGGGCACCCAGGGTGGGCCGGGGCATGCACTGGCTGGTCCTGGTACGTCGGTCAGAGCTCCACTGTGCTCTTGATCTACCATCTCTGTGAGTGCCAGTAATGGCCACGCTCACCCTATTCAGATGAAGTGCCAGGTCCAAGCTGGCTCTGTCCCCCACAAAATTGCATACTCTCCTTGGCAATGCCAGCCTTCACCCTAGTGGAGCTGCACTGGAGCTAGAGGGGTGGAGTGGGTGCTCGATGTGGGAAACAGGCTGGAGTCCTGGGAAGTGTCAATCTGCTTCCTCTGCCTTGTTCCTGGGAGTAAGCAAGCCTATGTGCAGAGTCTAGGTTTCTTACAGCCTCCTGTTAGTCCCACTGGTTTTCAAGCCAGTTAAGGGAAGTTGTCTCCTTGGTGTCAGACCCCAGGGCAGGGGTGTCCAGTATGTGACTTGAACTGCTCACTCCCCAAGTGTAATCATCCCCTCCTCTTCTGTGTTCCCTCCTAGGGCACAGGTCCTGACCTGATCGATTCCCTTCCCTCTTCCACGTGGATCTTTCTTTACAGCCTTGGTTGATGTGTCTTTCTGCTAGCCTCCAGTCTATTTTCAGTGAGAACTGCTCCACATGTAGATGTTTTTTGTCTGTTTGTTTGTTTGTTTTTGCGGTATGCAGGCCTCTCACTGCTGTGGCCTCTCCCGCTGTGGAGCACAGGCTCTGGACGCGCAGCCCCAGCGTCCATGGCTCACTGGCGCAGCCGCTCCGCGGCATGTGGGATCTTCCCGGACCGGGGCACGAACCCGCGTCCCCTGCATCGGCAGGCGGACTCTCAACCACTGCGCCACCAGGGAAGCCCCTGTAGATGTATTTTTGATGTGTTTATGGTGGGAGTTGAGCTTGGTCTCCTCCTACTCCACCATCTTGATCTCCTCCCTCCTAAATCCTTAATTTCTTATATTCCCAGGAATAAAGCTGAACTTTGAGCCATAGTCAAAGATTTTCCCAAAGTAACCAATGATCCTTACAGATTTGAGGAGGAATTTAATATAGTCATTCAAACTCATCAACCTGGTTTCTCTGACGTATCAGCTAGTGGTGATATTCAGTTCAGTGAATATGCTTGGTGGTGAAGGCCAGGCCCAGCACTGAATGAAAACTGTTAATTGGGGCTTTTCTGGTGGCACAGTGGTTAAGAACCGCCTGCTAATGCAGGGGACACGGGTTCGATCCCTGGTCCAGGAAGATCCTGCATGTGGCAGAGCAATTTAAGTCTGTGTGCCACGACTACTGAGCCTGCGCTCTAGAGCCCACTAGCCACAACTACTGAAGCCCGCATGCCTAGAGCCCATGCTTCACTGCAATGAGAAGACCACGCACTGCACCAAAGAGTAGCCCCCGCTCGCTGCAACTAGAGAAAGCCCACGTGCAGCAACAAAGACCCAACGCAGCCAAAAATAGAAAAATAAATAAATAAATTTATTAAAAAAGAAAACCGTTAATTGGGAAAATCCTGAAAGGTGTCTAGACTCACAACTGGGAAGCCATCCTGCTATTTCACTATAGAAATACCTTGAGGACACTGCAAGTTCAGCTTCAGACCACTGCCATACGGCAAATATTGCAATAAAGTGAGTCACATAAATTTTTTGGTTTCCCAGTGGATATAAATGTTATGCTTATGCTAGACTGTAATCTATTAAGTGTGCAATAGCATTATATCTATAAAAACGACATACCTTAATTTAAAAATACTTTATCGCCAAAAAATGCTAACCACCATCTGAGCCTTCAGTGAGTCATAACCTTTTAGCTGGTGGAGGATCTTGCTTCGGTGTTGGTGGCTGCTGACTGGTCAGGGTGGTGGTGCTGAAGGCTGGGGCAGCTGGGGCAATTTCTTAAAATAAGACCACAGTGGGGCTTCCCTGGTGGCGCAGTGGTTGAGAGTCCGCCTGCCGATGCAGGGGACGCGGGTTCATGCCCCGGTCCGGGAAGATCCCACATGCCGCGGAGCGGCTGGGCCCGTGAGCCATGGCCGCTGAGCCTGTGCGTCCGGAGCCTGTGTTCCGCAACGGGAGAGGCGGCAATGGTGAGAGGCCCGCGTACCGCAAAAAAAAAAAAAAAAGAAAAGAAAAGAAAAGAAAAATAAGACCACAGTGAAATTGGCCTCATCGATTGACTCTTCCTTTCATGAACAATTTCTCTGTAGTGTGCAATGCTCTCTGATAGCACTTTACCCACACTAGAACTTCTTTCAAAATTGGAGTCAGTTTTCGCAAACCCTGTTACTGCTTTATCAGCTAAGTTTAAGTAATATTCTGAATCTTATATTGTCATTTCAACAGTCTTCACAGCATCTTCACCAGGAGTAGATTCCTTTTCAAGAAACCACCTTCTTTGCTCATCCATAAGAAGCAACTTCACATCTGCTAAAGTTTTATCATTAGATTGCAGCAATTCAGTCACATTTTCAGGTTCCACCTCTAGCTCTCTTGCTATTTCCACCACACCTGCAGTTACTTCCTCCACTGAAGTCTTGAACCCCTCCAAGTCATCCATGAGGGCTGGAGGCAACTTCTTTCAAACTCCTGCTAATGCTGGTATTTTGACCTCTTCTCATGAATCACAGATATTTTCAGTGGCATCCAGAATGGTGAATTCTTTCCAGAGGCTTTCAATTCACTTTGCCCAGATCTAATAAAGGAATCACTATCTATGCCAGCTATAGCCTTATAAAATGTATTTATTAAAGAAGAAGACTTGAAAGTCAAAATGACTCCTTGATCCATGGGCTGCAGAATGGATGTTGTGTTAGCAGACATGAAAACAACATTAATCTCACTGTACATCTCCATCAGAGCTCTTGGGTGACCAGGTGCATTGTCAATAAGTAGTAATATTTTGAAAAGAATCTTTTTTTGTTTTTTTTTTCCTGAGCAGTATGTCTCAACAGTGGGCTTAAAATATTCAGTAAATTATGCTGTAAAGTGATGTGCTGTCATCCAGGCTTTGTTGTTCCATTTATAGAGCATAGACAAAGTAGATTGAACATAATGCTTAAGGGCCCTAGGATTTTTAGAATGGTGAATGAGAATTGGCTTCAAATTAAAATCACTGGCTGCATTAGCCCCTAACAAGAGAGTCAGCTGTTCTTTAAAGCTTTGAAGCCAGGTATTGACTTCTCTCTAGCTATAAAAGGCCTAGATGACATCTTCTTCCAATATAAGGCTGTTTTGCCAACATTGAAAATCTGTTGTTTAGTGTAGCTGCCTTCATTACCTTAGCTAGATCTCCTGGACAACTTGCTGCAGCTTCTACATCAGCACTTGCTACTTCACCTTGCACTCTGATGTTATAGAGACAGCTTCTTTCCTTCAACCTCATGAACCAACCTCTGCTAATTTCAAACTTTTCTTCTGCAGCTTCCTTACCTCTCCCAGCCTTCATAGAATTGAAGAGTTAAAGGATTGCTCTGGATCAGGCTTTGTCTTAAGGGGATGTTGTGGCTGCTTTGATCTTCTATCCAGACCATGAAAACTTTCTCCATGTTTGCAATGAGGCTGTATCACTTTCTTATCATTCGTGTGTTCACTGGAGTAGCACGTTTATAATAATTTCCTTCAAGAACTTTTTCTTTGCATTCACAACTCTTGGGTGCAAGAGGCCTAGCTTTCAGACTGTCCTGGCTTTCAATCTACCTTCCTAACTAAGCCTAGTCATTATAAGCTTTTGACTTAAAGTGAGAGATTTGCAACTTCCTTTCATTTGACCACTCAAGAGGCCACTGTAGGCATTAACTGGCCTAATTTCAATATTGTTGTGTCTCTGGGAATAGGGAGGCCACAGGAGAGGGAGACAGGGAATGGCTGGTTGGTAGAGCAGTCAGAACATGCACAACATTTATTGATTAAGTTCACTATCTTATATTGGTTCACCTATCTTATATAGGTTTGTGGCACACCAAAACACTTACAATAGTACCATCAAAGATCACCCATCACGGATCACCAGAACAAATATAATAATAATGAAAAAGTCTGACATATTGCAAGAATTACCAAAATGTGACACAAAGACAAGGAAAGGAGCAAATACTGTTAGAAACATGGCGCCGGTGGGCTTGCTCTACACTGAGATGCCGCGAACCTTCAATTTGTAAAACACGCAGTATCTGTGAAGCGCAATAAAGCAAAGTGCAATGAAACGAGGTATATGATCAGGCTCAGGCAATCGCTAGGTGACTTCGTCGGGCGATTCCTAAGGCTTTTCCAAAGCCTGTTGATTGCAACAAAATTCAGGCTTGCACACAAAAATCTGATGAACCTGTTCATAACTATTATAATTGACTTCAGATTATTGATTCCACCTGAGTAGCTTTTAACTCTGTGTTTATTAATAGCTAAACAGGAAACTTTCCCTTCTATCAAAAAAGGACCAGGATGGAATGGTAAACTGTGTCCACTCCAGGTTAGTTAACTTGGCACACCAGCTCTCTCGCACTCTAGATGAGCCACCTAAAAGGAGGACCACCAAAATTCTTATTCTTCATCGCCAACAACTGAAGGCCCCTAAACAAAACCTAAACTCTTTAGTTTCTGCTATTATGGCAAACATACAAGACATTGGAAAAGAGACTGCTACAGATTTAAGTGCTTCAGGCACCTTCAGACCTCCAACGTTCTCCCAGTTCTCAGACAGGGCTCACAGAAAATACAGGAGCTCTGCCCAATCCCCCCTCTTAATCAGCTCGGAGAAACATTTCTCCAGGTTGGGAATGAATCTCTCCCAGTCCTGTCACGGAGCCACACTCCCAATGCTCAACCCCCCTACTCAAGCAGCCCCTGCCCCAGAGTGCTAAAACACTTCAAATAGTGGGGCTCTCTAATGAACCTCAAAGAGGTTCCTGTCTCTGAACCTATTCCCTTTTGTTTAGGCCCTTTGAGAAATACACACCCTTTTCTCCTTTGTTCCTCCACTCCCATTTATTAGTCCAAGACTTCTTAGAGAAGTGTCATGTTGGAATTTCTCCCCCAAAGGGGAAATAATTCTAGAACTTGACAGTAGTCATCAAAGCAGCCAACCAGATGAGTTAAATGACCCTTTGACATTTTTTTATTTGTTCCACCTCTGACAGTAGTAGAGATGATTCTGGAAACACTGATGATTTGTCCCTATTGAATCAGCTACCAGCTTCCTTAAGGGCAAAACCTCCAACCAATACTGGCAAAAATTCACAGTGTACCTCCCACCAAGATTCAGATAGATCCCCAAAAATCTCTTCTCAGAATTCATCAATATCGTATAAGTGAAGAAGCCCTTCAAGGCATAAAGTCAATAATAGAAGACTGCAAGGCTCAAGGCTTCATTATTTCTTGTAGTAGCCCCTGTAACTCTCCCATTTGCTGGTGAGAAAACCTAAGGGTCAAGGGTAGAGGTTCGTCTTGGACCTCGAGCAATAGAAAACAGTTATCCCTCAACACCCTATTGTTCCTAAACCTCAAATGTTACTAATATTCATTCCCACTGAAGCAAATTCTTGACTGTAAATGATTTATGCAGTACATCAATTAGTATTCCAGTTGATGAAGCTAGCCAATACCTTTTTGCATTCACTTGGGAAGAAAAACAATTCCCCTGGACAGCAATGTTTCAGGGTTTTTCTAGGAGTCCTTTTTTCTCACAAATCCTGATGGCTGATCTGGATGATATAAATTTCCCTAGGGATCTACTTTGTTGCAACACGTGGATGATTTGTTTCTTTTCTCTCCTTCTCAAGCTTCCTCATAAGAAGACAGTGTCTACTTGCTAAAGCTTTTAATCTTGAAGGGATATAAGATTGCCAAAGAAAAGTTGCAGTTTGTCCAAACCTTGTTTCAATATTTAGGGCATTTTATATCACAACAAGAGCTATACCTAGTTCCAGATAGACTTCATGGTGTCCCAAGTTTCCCCAAACCCCAAACTAAGCACTGACTGCTCGGTTTTCTTGGGCTACTTTGTTATTGCGAAAATTGGATTCCAAATTTCTCTCTTATGGCCAAACCTCTGTATGTTTTACTAAACAATAACAACCGTGACCTAATATTATGGGAAGAACCAGTTACATAGCTTTTAAGGCCTTAAAGGAGAGTTTGATGAACCCACCTGCCCTTGGGCATCCCAAATGGAAATCAGATTTCCTTTTCCCTTTTGGTATATGAAAAGGAAGAGGCTATCCCTGGGGTATTTACCCCAAAACACAGGGACCACCATTGGCCCATAGGGCATTGTAGCCAGCAACTGGAGCCTGTGCCACTGGGATACCACCTTTGCCTTAGAGCCATTACAGCCACTGCCCTTTTGGTTAAGGGCTACTGAGAAAATCATTGTGGGATCTTCTTTAACTTCTAGAAGCCCTCCTGAATTCTCATCATACTCAACATTTCTAAGTCAGCCAGCTCACTTCCTATGAAGTCCTTTGGTTAACTGCTCCTCACATAACTTTGGTTTTTTTAAAAAAAATATTTATTTATTTATTTTTGGCTGTGTTGGGTCTTCGTTGCTGCACGCGGGCTTTCTCTAGTTGCGGCGAGCAGGGGCTAGTCTTCGTTGTGGTGCATGGGCTTCTCACTGCGGTGGCTTCTCTTGTTGCGGAGCGTGGGCTCTAGGCGTGCGGGCTTCAGTAGCTGTGGCACGTGGGCGCAGTAGTTGTGGCTCGTGGGCTCTAGAGCGCAGGCTCTGTAGTTGTGGCGCGTGGGCTTAGCTGCTCCGCGGCATGTGGGATCTTCCCGGACCAGGGCTCCAACCCGTGTCCCCTGCATTGGCAGGCGGATTCTTAGCCACTGCGCCACCAGGGAAGTCCCCACGTAACTCTTTTACGTTGTAATAACCTTACCCTGGCTACCCTTCTCCTCTCCCTCTGTGATGAAGTCCCTCACCACTCCTTAATGCTGATGGGTCACCTCCTGACTCCGCCTGGTGATTTTCAGGAAATTCTTTTGGGTAATGTTGACTTCTCATGGTTCATTGATAGTTCTTATTCAGAAGGTGACAAATGACAATGCGCTGGGTATGCTATTGCAACTCCTTTTGATGTTGTTACCTATGGCTACTTCAGCCCTGTGGTTCATATGGTTACTCAAAAGTGATCTCCATAGGTTACAATCTTACACGAGCTCGTAATTTAGCCAAGGACAAAACTGTCAATATTCATACTGAGAGTAGATATGCTTTTGGAATAGCTTGTGATTTTGGAATGTTGTGGGGAGAGCATGGCTTCTTTACTTCCAGTGGAAATAAAATTTAAAATGATCCCTATGTTCAGGAATTATTGGATGCAATGTTTTAGCTATTGATAAGATTCTGAGGCATTCTAAACGTGACTCTTTGGAAGCTGAGGGAAATCACCTTGCTGACATTTCTGCAAGGAATGCTGACCTTAACGGAACTGAAAGAAGTCAAACCTCTGTCATGGTCCAAAGGGATGTTTCCCCAAATGATAACATAGTGAAACTGGCTAGAGAAGCCCAACAATTGGCCTCAGAAAAAAGAAAAGCAAGATTGAAAAGTCAACAGTTGTTGGTTTGATAAAAAGAGAAAGCTCTGATTTGGACCAAATAACAACCCAGTCCTACTAGAGATCTAAAATTCCCACTAATCACCATTGTACATGCATTAAACCATTGGTCTACTGGCAAAAAGATAGCATCCATGAATCAATAGCAGTGAGGAAACATTAACAAGGCCACAAAAAGTGCCTACCTCACTATTCCACTTATCTGAAATACAACCCAGGGAAGCCTGTTTGTACTGCCCCTGGACATTTTAAACCTCCTAATGGACCATTTGAGGTCTGCTAAATGGATTTCATACAACTTCCTCCATCTCATGGAGATAAATATCTTTCAGTCATGGTCTGTATGTTTCACACTGGACTAAAGCCTTCCTTTGCAGACAGGCTACTGCCTCTTCTGTGGCTCAAGTCCTTTTGGAAAAGATTCTCCCTACCTGAGGAACTCCTCTCGAACTTCACAGTGATTGAGGAATTCGTTTTGCTCGTCAGGTCCTTTGACAAGTCTGCACTGTTTGGCTGGTTTTACTTCACTGTGCTTATCGCCCTCAATGCTCTGGTTAGTCAAGTGCACTAACGGCATTATTAAGACTCAACGGCAACATTTGTAGAAACCTTCCAAATACCTTGTCCAAAAGTTTGCCATTGATCCTTCTAAATCTTAGATCCACTCCTTTTGGAATTCACAAACACTCGCCCTTTGAGATAGTCACAGGACACCCAAAGCTCTTCTTGGCTTCTGCTTTTTCTGAGCCACAGCCAATAAAAGGAGAGATATTCTCATACTGATTCTGTTAAAAATAATCGTGTTTTTTGTAGAGCAACCTTTTCACAGCGTGCTCTCTGGGGACAAAGACCTTAAGCATCACACCTTACAGCCTGGATAGTTTGTCTATTGGAAGAGATATCTCCAGAAAGACTATCTTCAGTCTTTCTGGAGAGGCCCCTATCAAGTACTGCTAACCAACACTTGCGCTGCCAAACTCCCGGGAATAGACTCTTGGATTCATGTGACAAAGAAGGCTTCCAAATCCTGATTGGACTTGCACATCATCTAGTGACATGAAAGTAAATATCTCCTGGAATTGAAGCATACAATATTTGATGAGACAACTTTCCCAAGATATCCAGATCAGGTCTGTCAGAAGTTTCTTTCCAAACCTTGATGATGACATAACACTTCAGATAATCTCCAGAGTCTATTATCTTTGTAACATAGACTTCAGATTAAAACAATGCTCGAGAGGTCTCTCTCCTACCCCTCCTTGTTACTCAAATGTGATCTCATTACGATTCCAATCTGTGCACTTTCTCTCCAACATGGGACACTATACCCAGGAAAGGCCCTTCCTGACGTTAAGGGACAAAAAGCTGATGAAACCAGAAGACCTGACTCTTGATCAGCGATAATTTCATAGAAAGGTCTTGATCAAGAGGAGAAAATATAAAAAATTAATAAATAGAAACCTCAATTACATAGAGTCAGGAGACCAGAAGGGGGAGCGCTCATGCCTTGTGACAACAGGCAGAGCCCAACAGGAAGAAGAAAGACTCCTCTTCTCTCCTGGCAACAACTCAGCCAGTGAACAGCCATGGACTCTTCATTTACTACAGCCTTCCCAACTTCATTTTCTCCTCTATAAAAGAGTTCTTCTCCCGTTGTTCTATGGGGAATTGCACGTAGCTTGCCCTGGTTGCAGATTCCAAGCTGCAATTCTCTGCTGATCCTGAATAAACCCATTTTCACTGGAGAAATGACTGGCAATCTATTTGTTTTAGGTCAACATCTCTCAGTTCACAGGGCTATTGTGGGGATGGAAATAGACAACATGTGAGGAAACCGTGTGCAAATTACAAAGTGTTAAACGTAGGTCAAATGATGGTGGGGTCAACACATGGCCTGTCCAAGAACAGTTGAAACACATCCATGTGCCTGCTCCTCCTCTGATGAGTTCTCTGCTTGACTTACCTGGGCCTTCCTGAACGTAGTCAGCCATGGGCCCTGTCACTGTGGCGATGTCGATATCGGCCATCTTGGAGCTCAGGGTGATCTCCCAGAAGTCAGCGGGGCTGCTGCAGTTGCTGCTCCGGTCCCCAGTGTACTCCTGTCCGGAGGAGCACAGCCCAGGCCCGTTACACCTCTGGCACCCTGTGTTCCACTGAGCCACCCCAGGTATGAGGATAACAGGCCATGGCTGAACCAAGCCCCCCGGCTGCCTTTCACGCACCTTCTCATAAAAGAGCCTCTCGAGCCGCCCGTCCTCCTTCTTCAGGGACAGCCAGCGCCCGCACAGGAACAGGAACTCGTCCTCGTTGGTGTCGTTCCAGATCTCCACCTTCTCCACGTACCAGTCTGCACACAATTTGGTGTTGTCGTGGCGGAGCTTGATCTTGTAGATGACACCCAGGTCAGCAGCCTCGATGATGAAGGTGTCGGCCTGGGGAGTCCAGATGTGTGGACTTGGGTGGCGGGGCACTCCCCACCTCCACCCACTCCAACCCCATCCATCCAGTACCTTCCATCCCCCTCAACTGTTGGGCTGAACAGACCCTTTCTAGCCAGGAGCCTTCCAGGCCCAAATCCCTAACGCAGAGAATTTGGTATTCCAAGGCCTCGCTTCCACAATGGCCCCGTTTTGCAGTCCGGCTCCTCTTGGGATAAGCCCTGTGGGTGTTTGGAATATGGACCCTGACGAGCTGTGTGAGTGGGGTGCTCAGCCTGGTACCTGGACATCCTTAGTTATGCTGAGTATTGGCTTGAGGTCAGGTGGGAGGCTGGACGGTAAGAGCTATGGAAGAGGTGAAATCTTTCTGAATAATGAGAGGGGGCTTGAAATTCCCAGGGGAAGCTGGCAGCTGGAGGAGCCAGGTCAGGCTGCAGGAGTGCAGGCAGAGAGGGGAGAGGCTGTGGCGGGGGCCAGGCTGGGGAGAGCACAGGGCATATCACCTGGACTGTGGGTTCATGAGGGATTTTGTCAGGGGGTGTGACACTGGCCCCTCTCTGTGTCCCTGATTATATCTTTAGTGATGTGACATTGCACTCTTGGGTGCTTGCATTCTTTTAGGATTGCTCAGTGAGATGTGGAGTTCTAGAAGTGGGGTCAAAACACAGCCAGCAGGAGCCTGGGGAGGGGGAAGAGGGAGAGGTGACCCTGAATGACACCCACTTCCCTTCTGAAAGATATGCTAAGTCCCTGTGCTGAGTGCTGGGAACCCAGGGATGATAGGACACCCTGGGCTCCTCCTCAGGACAGCCCAGGTGGTGGGAACAACCACCTGCGTGAGGACTAGGGGCAGGGCTGGCAAGACTTGCCAGGTGGAGGCATTAGGCTGAAGTTGGGGGGCTGGGCCTTCTAGGCAGCCAGGGCAGGGCAGGCTGGGGGCTGAGGAAAGTGCGGGTGGATGGTGTGATGCTGATGGCGGCTGTGGGCCTGTGCAGGCCTTGGGGCACTGGCAAGTGGCTGAGTCCATTAGAGCAAAAATGGGTACACCTTACGACACAGCAATTCCACTTTTGTCCTGGGGGGACACCTTCATACGTGCACAAGGATGCTTATTGCAGGATATCTTTTTACAGTGGAAAATTGGGACCCACCTCGGTGTCCACAGTGCTTAGGGAATGGTAAATAACCATGGCAATGTCGTGTGTGGAATGTTATGCGTGCAGTGGTTACAAAGAACAAGATGACAACATCTGTGTTTGACTCTCCTGACACAGATTTCGAAGATACTCCGTTGCATGCAAAAAGCACGCATATATGATGATGCCTTTTATGTAAAAAGTCAAAACCACAGAGCAGCACTCTGTATTTCCTATGTGCGTATGTGCACAGATGCAGAGAAAAGGCTTGGAAAAAAGTGGAGACAGGAGAAAGTGTGGAGCATTCTGGAAACTGGGGCCCAGGGGGACATTCTATGCAGGCTGGCTAGGCAGGCAGTGAAGGTTTGTGAATCCCATGAAAGGCTCAGACCAGATCTGGGATCAGTGGGGAGCTTGACAGGTTGAAGTGAGGGAGTGACTCGGCCACCTTTGGAAGGGTTAATTGGGGACAGCTGGAGGATGGATTGGATTTCAGGGGCCTGGAGCAGGGAGACGAGACTGGCTCACTAAGCAAGGTGCAATAAGGAAGGGCTGAGTGGTGACAAAGTTGACCGGGCTGATCTGAGAGTTATTTAGAAGAGATCCTCTCCACGACTCTCCAAGATTGATTGGATATGGGTGGGAAGGGAGTGCTGATAGGGAGAGGGGTGTCCAGGTGACTCCTAGATTCTGGAGCAAATAAGTAGAGAAGTGGAAGCTTTTAGATGCTCAGCAGTGAACTTAAAGTCCTAACTCATCAGTGACTGAGCCAGAAGTAGCTGCAGCTCCCCCAGTGGGACATCAACACAGGAGGGAAGGAAGAGAAAGGGATGAGGCAGAGACTTTTCTTGTGATGTCATAATTGCTAAGAGAGAAAAAAATCTGAATCTAAATACAGAGGAGAATGGATTGCATCACCTTCATTTATACCTTCATTCATTTATTCACTCAAAAAATATTTATGCGCCTACTCTGCTAGGCCCTGTGGATTTAGCCACGAACGAGCGACCTGTCATCCGTATGGCGCACGCTGCTGTCTGATGGTGCATTTTCCAGGCACTGTGATGAACTACAGGGAAGGTGGGCTCTCCCAAGCCTCAACAACAGCCAGCACTAACAAGGAGCTAGCTTCATGCCAGGCATGGTTCTAGGCACTTCACATGTTTTAATTCAGTGAACTTATTTTATGGTGGAGGAAACTGAGGCACAGAGATGCTAGCGAACTTGCCCAGGATCACACAGCTAGTCAGTGTCAGAGACAGGAGCTGAACGCATGTGATCTGGCCCCAGCCGCAGGTCTGGGCACGCCTGCGCCGCATGGCATGGCCACGTGCCAGAGCAGCATATGTGAGTCAGCCTGATAATAACGTCCCTACTTCAGAGTCAGGCACACCACATGAGTCACTTGACCTCCTTGTTATTCTATTTTTCCAAAATGAATAGACCTCCAATTAGCTACCTTGTAAGTGTGGCAAACAACTATATTGTGTGTGTGTTATAAATTTTTTCTCCCTGATACAAAGCGCTCTTGTTCAGTTTTTCAGTTCAGGCGTCTAAGTAGCTATTCCCATTCCAGAAGCAGTAAACCAAAGCTAAAGGTAATGGGGTCATATTTGGATGATAGAGCAAAGGCAGCCCTGGGGCCTGACTCCTCCCAGACCTCGAGGTCAGGCTGGGGCTCCTTCCAGGGGGTCTGGCTCCTGGGGTTACCCACCAGCTGCAGACCTGCTTAGTGACACCTGCTTTTCTTGGCCCAGAGCTACTTTCCTCCTCACCAAGTTGCGAATGTTTCAGCACTAAAGGTCATGCCTGGCTGGGGGTCGGGCTTAAGGAGACCCCTGATAAACACCCACTGGTTGATGCGGGAATCTCCCCAGGCACTCGGCCACAGGGAGGGCTGCAGACTCAGTTAGAGCCAATCACCTTGCTTTCATCCCCACAGCTGTAGCCTGGTCTGGGGGTTTCGGCAGATTTCGGTGAACGGAGGGGGAAGAGAGGCCGAGGGACAGTGAATGGGGAAGGCGGCAGGGGCACCTTCCAGAGAGGGGATCTCTGGCGGGGAGAGGGAGGCCAAGCTGGTGGGAAGGCAAGTTTGGTCGGATATCTTCTTTTTTGTAAAACCACTGTTAGGTCAGAGCTGGCAGGGCCTTGGACACCATCCAGTGGGGTGGTTTTCAAGGCTTTTCCGTAGCCACAGAGACCCTTGCTTAATAGAGGGCTTTCTTGGCCCTCCAATAGATAGGCCAGGTCAGAGTGGACCCGTGCGGGAGGAGTGGCTGCCCGTCTGCTGCCCCTACCCTTCTGTGGCTCCCGTGCTGCCCAGCCTCGGTGCTGCCCAGGACTCTGCACAACAGTTTAGCTGATTCACATCAGCCTCCTTATTTCACAGATGAGGAAACTGAGGCCAGAGATGCTCAGCCACGTAAGGAGTGGATGGCAGAACGAGGCCTCCAGACCCCTAGTTCAAGCTGCTGTCCGGGCAACACCGCCACTCTGCAGGCGCTCACCACTCCGCAGGCGCTCACCACTCCATGCTCGTGACCCACTGCAGTGAGCTGGATTCTTTGAAGACAACCCAGTCCTCAAAGCCCCACCCCTACTCCACTTGCTCAAGCCCCACCCCTACTCCACATGCAGGACCCTGCGTAGGCTGAGAGAAGGGGAGCAGACTCTGTGGGGGGCAAATGCCCACATAAGGGTGCATGACATCCCGCAAAGTTCCAAGACAAGAAGGGCTGGCCCCTTTCATCGCCACCCCCCATAATGATAACGCGACAGGGAGGAGAGGGGCGGGGTAACTCGGCGGGCTCCGCCTACCGTTCCTCTCTCGAATTTGTTGGTGCGGTTCTCTGACTTGCCGAGGTACCGCTCTCCCGTGTCCCCGAGGTCTCCATAGATGGTGATGTAGACCTTGGCGTCCGTCCCTGCCCCGGGAACGTTTCCTGTGAAGATCTGCACCGAGTACAGCACAACTGGGTGGGCAGCCGGACAGACAAAGGGAAGAAAGGGATGGCATTGTTTAGGTTTGGGGGAACTGGATTTGTAGGCGGTATTCAGCTTGTGGCCCGGGACTCCAGGAGAACTGAGTGTCCTCCTTTTGTCTGTTACGCACATTCTGCTACAGGTCGGAGTGGCTTCACCAGTGGGAAGTTTACCTCCAAGAGACTTTTCCAGCCCCCTCAAACCATCCACCCCTCCAGCTGCTTACAGCTTCCGGGGGAAAGACTCAGGAAACTGCCTGACACACATGCACACCGTGGTCACTAAATCTATCTACCGTGACACACTGACAGTAAGGTGCCTTCCCATGTGAGGGTGACCGGTATCAGTGCCAGATCCTTCTAAACGGTTTATGGAAAAAATCAAATCTTTTTGAAAGAATAGCTTCCCCTCAGTGTCTTTCGTATTTTCATTTACTCTTCAACCAGCCTGCCCCCAGCACTCCAGGGAAACCCCCCTCACCAAAGCCACAGTCACTGCCATCCACTCCTTTATCTCCTATGGCCTTTGGAAAGGGCTCGATAAATACTGGTGTGACAGTTATTAAAAGTTATTCAGGAAAATGAAACTAAACACTGTCTTGTTTTTGTTTTGCTGCTATACACTCATCAGGGAAGAACAAAGTAGCCCCTTTCCCAATCCGCACCCCAGGAGGGAAAGGCAAGGCTTTGGTTTTAGGAAGGCTGAGATTCTTTGTCTCCTCTCCATATTCCTTTATCCTCGGGGCTTTGGAGTTTCAGGCCAGGGAAGAAGGGACTTAGCTGGATTATCCCCAAGGGGAAGGAGGAAAGTTGTGGCTTTGAGGTGAAGGCGGAAATGGTCCAACTGGGAAGAAGGTCAGTTTCCCCAGCCTGGGAGCAGGTGAGGGTTAGAGAGTCCCTATGGGTGGTAGGAAATCCTCACCTGCACAAAGGGGCCCAATAAGGAGACAGCTGCCTGGCTTATCTGGGGACTTGAAGCAAGGAGGCCTCCAGACTGAAGAGAGGGTCTTTGGGGCTTCCCTGGTGGCACAGTGGTTAAGAATCCGCCTGTCAATGCAGGGGACACGGGTTTGAGCCCTGGTCCGGGAAGATCCCACATGCCGTGGAGCAACTAACCCTGTGCACCACAACTACTGAGCCTGCGCTCTACAGCCTGCGAGCCACAACTACTGAAGCCCGCGTGCCCAGAGCCCGTGCACCGCAACAAAGACAAGCCACCGCAATGAGAAGCCTGCGCACCACAATGAGAAGCCTGCACGCTGCAATGAAGAGTAGCCCCCGCTCACCGCAACTAAAGAAAGTCTGCACGCAGCAACAAAGACCCAAAGCAACCAAAAATAAATAAATTTATTAAAAAAAAAAGAGAGAGAGAGAGGGTCTTTTGACAAAGCCAGGGTCCATGGAGAAGCATTGCTGGCCATCCAGAGAGACGAAACCTGCATGTCGGCGGGGAGCAAGCAGCAGCAGTGTCACTGAGTGGCAGGAGACCACAGGTGTAGGTTGTTCCCACCTAGACTAAGGGCCAGGCCCCTGATGTGAGCCTCAGGATTTTTATAAGACCCTAGAAAAGGGGATGCCCCCTCCTTGCAGTGACTGAGATGGACTTTCTTACCAACCCTTGCAAGTGGGCTCAAAACCACATGTAATTAAATGTAGGAGAGTAAGGTGACGTGAGCTGCTCTTACCGGTTGGTATGGAACACGCTCATGCCCAGAACACGGTTCCTATTATTACCCTCATTTTCCCTTGGATTCCACAGCATTATTCTTTCCTGCTCTCCTTCTGCCTCTCTGGCTGTTCCCTGAGCAGCTTTATAGGTTCCTGATCGTCTGCCTACCCTCGGATGCCCACATCTCCCAGGACAGTCCTCTTACCCGGCATGCTCCGGGTGTTGACGTCTGTGAGTTCCCCGCTGCTGCATCTCCAGCCCAGTTCCCTCCTGTGCTCTGGACCCACACCCCCATGTCCACCTTGACTAGACCACAGAGCACAAACTCACATCCAATCCTGAACTCTGCCCCCTCCCTACGTCCCCTTTCCCACCCTCCCTTCTCTGCCACCCCACCCAGCACTGTGCTGGCTAAACCTCCTTGGTGCACTGCTCTCACAGGCCTCTCCCCTCAAGGACAGGAACCAGCACCCCCACCTTGCTCGGCTCAGCTCAGAATCTGGCCAGCATTTCACGTGCGCATTAAACAAATCCTCTCGTGTCGAAAAGAGTCAACATCTCCCACGCCTGTCTGGCTAATACTGACATGAGGTAACATTAGGAATCTTGCCACGGTTTAGACACGACAGTCGACTGTCCCCACCCCCCTCATTTTCTCTCCCCATCCATTTGCTGGCTGTGCGCTCAGCCCTGCTTCACACCTGGGCGGGACCTCTTCTAGGAGCCCTCATCCCAGAGTGGGGTGCTGTGTCCCCAGGGCTGCGATTAAATGGCCTTCCTGCCCCTTTCTCCCCACCCCCGAACCCCCGCCACTCTCTCCAGTCCTTGGGAATTAGGAAAACTGATTCAGCGTCCGGGTGCTGAGCAATGTGGTCATGCAGTCAAATCCTACTATTCCTGGATCTTCCTCCCTCCCTATCCCACCAAGGCCACACAGCTCTCCGTGGAAAGATGTTTCCCTAGAAACACCACCCAGCACAGAGAGGGTTTGTGGCATGTGATTAATACAGAACAGCCAAGTGTGCCACCGGGCCAGCTTTCCTGGGCATCCTCTGGGATCCAAGGAGAAAAGGGAATTATCCACCAGATTCAATAGCAAAGCAAATTTGGAGAAAGGGATACGGGTAGGGAAAGGCATGCTATTGAGGAAACACTTGTTTTTCTCTCTGAAGCAAATGGCAACTCAGACTACAGGAAATGTGAGAGCTATAGCAGAGGCTCAGCTGAGGCTGAGGGCTGAGCCTGGAGCAACACCACCCAGCAAGAGAAGGGAGAACGGCACTCAGGGGCCGGCCAGAGAGGTAAGAAGAGAACCAGAAAATGGTAGTTCAAAAGCAAAGGAATGAGAGCAAGAAGTGTGTGGTCAGGCTGGGGCAATTCAGGCAGAAAAAACCTCATCAATGAGAACAAGCAAACTGGTGCATACAGAAAAGAAACCCATGACCTTGGACACTGAAGCTGCACCTAGCCCCTGAGAACAAACACACCGCAGCTCCAGTTCTGTACAAAGCCAGGATGCTATTTGATTCATACTCGGTTGGGACAGCTGGATCCAGCAAGAGCAGAGAGGACCAAGCCCTGCAGATTAGTAGCCAAATTAACTAAGCAAGGGAGAGAACAAGGACCAGTACAGTCCAGGCACAGGAGGGCACACATTTGGATGTATGATCACACTGTCAGACCGGGAAAGGATTTGCACACAAACCTCGGAGTGAGATAGCTGAGTACCTTTGAAGAATAGCCCTGCCATTTATTAGCTGAGTGAACTTCGGCAGGTTACGTAACCTCTGTGAGCCTCAGTTGCCCTCTCTATGGAGTGAAGATAATTATAGACTCTACCTCCTGGGTGCAAAGGCTCCGCCCAGCACAGGGCAGGCGCCCTACAAGGGAGGGCTCTGCTGACAGTGTTGAGGGCGATCACACCACACTTACTGTCCAGAGGCTCTTCCACTTCCTTGTAGACTTGCCTTAAAGACCCATCTTTCATGTATTTCTCAGTGAAGATATCATAAGGGACCAGTTCTCGTATGGTCTTCTTGTCGTCCTCTGAGGTGGCAAGCCATCGATCACAAGGGAAGGTCAAGGTCTCTGTGCCCTGGGATGAGGAGGAAGGAGGAAACTGAGCCCTTAGTGTGGAAACTGCCAACTTCAGTCATTCGTCACCGTGTCAACACTCATGGGGACCAACCAAGGACAGGGGTGATGGAGCCCTACTGATAATACAAAAGCCACAGAGGAGCCCCACCCCCACTCGGCCTGCCCCAATTCCGGCAGATCCAGTCTTACTTAAAGCACTTTCCACACCATGTCAGGGGTAGGCTCTTGAAGGTGGAGTTCCCTGAGTCACTTAAAAATAGATATCTGAACCCCATCCCAGAGACTCAGACTCAGCAGGAAAGGGGAGGAAGCTCTGTTTTTTTTAAACTGCTCCCAGCTCCCAGCTCATACCACAGCCATGACTGACAGCTGCTTCCTAGGTTTAGAATTTCGTGGTTTTGGAATGTTTTCCAAGTTGGTTAGGTGGGTTTCTTTCTCTGAGTTGACCTTGAGTTGCAGGAAGGGCACACTTGGTCACTCACTGGTAGTATGGCTTTGGGGGTGGGGAGCAGAGACATGGTTGCCCAGACCCTCCTCCTTGACCCATAAGCCAGGTTCTAAAAGATTCTGCCTTGGACCTGAGTTAGTTCCTGCACTCGGAGTGAACTGGCTGAATTTTCCTTAGATGATTTTATCTCAACTTAAAAAGGCTACCATTTCTCACAAAGAATCTGTCCTTAATCTCTTCCGAAAAGGGACAAAAGAAACAGCAGGACAGATCAGTCAGAAACTCACATCTTTATCTGGGAGGATCCTGCGGATGTCCACGTGGGAGCAGTGCCAACCAGGATTTATGCCCGTATTATCATGGCCAATCCGAATTTTTTCAATGATTTCTCCCACGTCTTCTAACTTTGGAAAGGAGAAAATGTACCAGATGTTGGCTGAAAGGTCCTGGAAAGTACAACTTCAGCAAAACCCTGCCTCCCCAGGGCATCCACCCTTGAGTCCCTTTGAACTTCCTGGGGTCACTTTCTCCCAGTATGTTCCCTCCTGTCCAGTCAAGCCAGCCCCCTCCCTCCCCTACATATGCCCTGCTCATCCCTCCCTTCCTCCCCCAAAGCTTAACATCAGCCTAGACTTCAGAACTCAGTTCACTCAAGCTCTGGGAGGCTGCCCCCCCCCCCTTTTCATGGTGGAGCCCAGCTCCTTGTCTTCTAGCAGTGGCTTAAGAACTGACTGGGGGGTATCAGAAGATGAGTTCTAGTTCTGCCCATGCCCTCTCTTACCACCCTTACCTTCTCCTTGGCCCCCAAGAGCCCCCTTCATCTCCAGCCACTCCTCTTCTATAGCTCTCAAATTCCAGTCCCTCAAACTCTACATTCTCTTGTCACAGGGCCTTTGCACATGCTCCCCCTGCCCCTTCCCTTTTCTCTTCTTTACCTAAACCAGTGTTTGTTCAACCTCATCATTCAGGTCTCAGCTCAAGGATCACTTCTTCAGGGAACCCCCTTGACCACCTTAAGAAAGTCAAATCTCTTCAGGTTAGGGTCTGACAGCACCCCATAACCACCCCCCACAGCAGTTCTCAGAAGTTCGCATTTACCTGTGTGATAAAGAAGGTGTGATACCTTCTTCTCTACAACTGAAAGCCACAAGGGTAGGCATCACATCTGTTTTGCTCATCACTGCATCCCCAAAGCCCAGAACCTAGATTCTCAATAACTACTGGCTGGAAGGATGAAAGAATGATTGTTTCCTCATTTGAAAAATGGGTATGACAAAGTCAGCTGGGTTCTCTCACATGCAGTGCTGAACCTTAACCACCAAGGTATGTATGAACATCCCCTTGAATGAAAAAGCTGATTACGTGCGTGCCACAGTGAGTCCCTGAAATTCAGGAGCTATGATCTCCCGTCTCTCCTGCCTGGAGCCTATGGGCATAAGGTGCAAGGGAGGAACTCAGTCAGGAGTGACTGATCCCCAGATTCTTCCCTCGGAGCCCTCTAAGGAAGCAGGGAGGTGGCCAGACACAAGGCAAGGCAGCCACTCAGCTGGCACCTGTCTCCCCGGCTCTCTCTCTCTGCCAGGCTGCCCTCCATCATCCCACCAGGTCCCACTCCAGGGCCTCTCCCAGTTCTCATGTGTCATATTCTCTTCTGAAACGGTGCTGTATGTATCAGTTCACACCTTGCCTCAGCCCTATGGGGATCTGAGCAATCACAGGTGGATATAAACAAGGAAGTCGGGGTAAAGGGAAAAGAGGGTAGGGAAATATGGTTATACCCAGGTGCTCTGGCTCATGGTTGGTCCACGGAATTCAGGCCTTTTGCTTTGGCAGTTGGGGGTTAAAGAGGGTGTGCAGACTTGAGTTTCCTGGTAGCAACTGTGCAAAGCTACCTGCCTGGCCTGCTCCATCAAGGTCTCAGTGCTACAAAGAGACGGCTCCAGGATGGATGAGAGCTCCCGATGAGTGAATGGCATCTGAATGAGTGATTGAGTCATTCATCAAATGCAAAGCCTCTATAACTCTAGACAGATGTGGCCTGGGAAGGAACTAGAACAGCTCCCACCGCTGCATACCCTCCACACACACACGCCCACAGTCAGCAGCCATGGGAAGGCCCATCAGCACTGCTTGAGAAACCTCCCCCTATTCCCACCCCACGTCCATCCTTCCCAGTTGCAGCCCTACGAGCTGTGTGATCTAGACAAGGCACTTGACCTTCCAGGTCTCAACTGCCTCATCTATCAAATAGGAAGATTGCTCAGCTGAAGGCAGAGGCATGGGCAGAGCAACCCTTCGAGGTCACTCCTACATCTAAGATCGCAGACGTGCTTCTTCTTGTCAGT
Organism: Phocoena phocoena; assembly: GCF_963924675.1. NCBI lineage: Eukaryota > Metazoa > Chordata > Mammalia > Artiodactyla > Phocoenidae > Phocoena > Phocoena phocoena. Next base: position 27,292,396 of record NC_089231.1, on the reverse strand, counting down.
GATTCTCTCCTTCCAAGTGACCAATATGGCGCCACATTGCTGGAGACGCCCTGAGTTAACAAGATGCTATAACTGTCATTGCTTCTGCTGCCCGGCAGCTCCGCTTCAACTCCCCGCTGGCCAGCTCACCCATGCATCATCAGAGAAGTGGTGTCCCCCACGAGTCCCCGGGCTTTCTGAATCATTAAACGGAGACCAGTGATTTCACAGGGCCTTATCCTTTGGCAACAGGAGAAACAGGAAGCTACGGGTGAGATCGTGGCTCACAGAACCTGCACTCAAGGACGCTGAGCTGCCAGGCAGCTGGCGAATGGGATCGTTTGCCAGCCTAACTCTTGGAATGGTGACTTGGGACACCAAGTGCTGAGGACAAGGTTGGCACGTGGGAAGTGCTCAGTAATTATGAGCTATTGTTATTTTCCCAGCCGATCCGTGTGTCTGAGGACGAGGCCACGGAGAGAGGGTGGGGCTTGCTCATGAGTTAGAGGCTGAGCAGAACCAGAACGCAGGGTTATGGGCTCGCAACCCAGTGCTCCACCTCTTATCTGAAGATCAACTGGAAAAGAGAAATGGAGAGACAGGGACACAAAGCGATCTCATTTGTTCCTAAGCTCTCATACATGCAGCTCCCAGATAGATTTGAAAAGAAATAAGATAGCAACAAATTGCTGGCAACTTATAGCTGCCCATTAGGCGGACTTCATTAATAAAACTCCCCAGAAGCCATGCTGAGGTGTAATCACAGCTCGGGCCCCTGACGGCATCAGGCTTGCATGACGCACACGCCTTGACATCTCGGGTGGGTGAAGTGTTGCTCTGTGTGCGTAGATGAATCACCCTTGAATTTTCCTTGTTAAAAAACTCCACCAAGGCGGCGCAGTGGTTGAGAGTCCGCCTGCTGATGTGGGGGACATGGGTTCGTGCCCCGGTCCGGGAGGATCCCACATGCCGCGGAGCGGCTGGGCCCGTGAGCCATGGCTGCCGAGCCTGCGCGTCCGGAGCCTGTGCTCCGCAACGGGAGAGGCCACGGCAGTGAGAGGCCCGCGTACTGCAAAAAACAAACAAAACTCCACCAAGGTGGCAAACTTCCCAGAAGTGCTGACTGCTCCCAGAGAAGGTGGGGAGGGGAAAGGGAGTCCCCCAGGGCAGACACAGCCCGAGGAAGAAGGAAGGGGCTCTGGACTTTGTTTCCCACCAGAAAGTAAGGGGCACATCTGAAAAGGTCCCCACTACCTGGCGCCCATCTCTCGTCCTGCAGAGTCATCCCCTTTAGGTCCTGCTCCATCTCGTCCTCTACCCAAGTTGCATCACTCTCCTCCTGTCCCCTCTGGCCAAACCTCAAGCCACTTGCTGTGTTGACTTCCACCTCTGGCCGTGATGTTCCCCTCGCTAGGAATGCCTTCCCTCCCTGTTCCCGCTTATGTCCACTTTCAGGTCCAGCTCAAAACCACCACTTCCAGGGAGCCCTCTCCCATCTCCGAGCACCTATAGCAGTCTCAGCCAGCCCTGCTGTTTGCCCTCATCACCATGGACTAGTCTACTACAGCGGCTAAGAGCACATATTGCGAGCCAGTCCTCTTGGCTTTGAATCCTGCTTCCACTATGCTTTGGTCGTGTGATTTCATGTAAGCTACTAAACTCTGTGCCTCATTCCTACCCCCAGGATCAGTTACTATGATGATCGCCAGACTCTCTCATTAGCCTCGTGTGAGATCTGGAGTTCCCCAGCTGGACTGCAAGCCCCTTGCAGGCATAGTCTGGGTCCTCTTCTTCCCTTGTCTCTCCCACCCCACCTGGCACGCGGTGGAGTGCACAGGGAGGTACGGGACTGAGTGCAGAGAATACCAAGGTGTGGATGTGGTGACATACATCCACAGTAACCGTCGAACGACTCTCAGGCCAGAGTTGAGGGGGAGCCGAGGAATATACGGATGCTCTTTTGTATATGAGAGGATTGGCCGTAGCTTAGCAGACGAACGGGAGACAATTGTATGACGAGGAAGCCTGGAAGCCGGCTCTCTCCACGGGTGTCTGTTGTTGGTAGCACTGGAGATGGCCCCAATGGAACTGGAATTGTGCTTCTAGCTCCCTAAGCCCCATGCACTCATGATCGCCTTTGATTCAGACACTAGTCCTGGAAGGGCAGGTTCACTGTCCTCCTGGCTATTCAGATGCACTGAGGCTCAGAGAGGTTGGATAAACTGCCTGTCTCCCTCACTCACAGCAGTGCATCAGAGGGAAGGCACATGTCAGACTCTGGACAAAGGGCTCTTTTTGTCTTCTGGTCCATCCCGCCCCCAGTCCTGGCTCCCCCGGCTGCCTGCCAGACCCAGGTACCTCCATTATGAAGCGGGAGGCGGACTTCCTCTCAAAGAACAGCTTCTGCTCCCTCTTGTTGGTGCATAGGTACTTCTGCTGGGTGCACACAGCATCGCAGCCATAGATGATGATGAAGATGTTTGCGTCTGTCCCAGCGGCAAAGACATCACTGGTGTAGAGGGTGATCTCGTAAGGGACAACTAAGGGTGGGGGACAGAGGGCAAAGTCAGAGGGGAGGTGAAAACAGGACACAGGCAGGTCAAGTTCTTCACGAGCACCACCACCCCAGATGGTCCCTTCACTGGGAGCTGCTACCCAGGGACCTGAACCTTCACATGGTTGCCTAGCAACCACAGGGTGAGGGGAGGTGTTTTGTCATGCCTAGTGCCCACAGAAAGCTCCCATCACCTCAGACCAGGGTCTCCGTGCCTCTCCCATCACAGAGCTAGTACAACAGACTGGCTGAAAGCACAGGCACTCTGCCTGTTGTCACCAGCTAGTTTGGGGTACAGTGTGGAATACATCCCATATTTCCTTTCCCTGGGTCCAGGGCTCTGTCCACAGCCAGCACAGGGCCAGGGGAATTTCCAAGGTGTGCCTGGCCAAGGGTCAACACTGGATGATGGACCGGGACTGAGTTGGGGTGGTGAGCAATGGGGTGCAGGAGGAGGCCCAGCCTTGCTGTGCAAGATTCCTACATGGTGTATACAGCCTTGTCTGAAGTTCCGCGTGGAAGAGGTCCCTGACGATGGCACCATCGTCTTCACTCTTGGCCAACCAGCGGCCACAGGGGAATGTCATGCACCTTCCAAGGGATGGGGCGTCCACCTCTACCCAGTCTACAAACCAGCCTGGAGCCTTGCCTGGAGGGAAGGAGACACAGAACTCATCAAGGACCTCTACACAGATGGTTTTCTGTGAACAACTTCAGGGACTCCAAACATCCTTCCCTACTCGACGGCTGGCGCTTATAGCTCCACCGTGAACATGCCATCCCTTTTGCTTACAGCATTACTGAACTGATTCCCCTGCACCCAGCTGAAGGTGGGTCACACCCAGCCTACTGTCAGTGAAATTAGCAAGAGCAAAGGAGCATGGGGAGGAGATGACGGGAGGCAGAGAGTCTGAGGGGAGGGAAGCGAGCACACTGTCCAAGGCGGAAGGTGCTCCAAAGAGGGAGCCCAGAGATGCCAGAGAGAGCCTGTGTTAACGAGGACTCCATAGTTCCACCCAGTGACGGGGCGAAACACTGGGCTCCCAGTTTGCGATGCATGAAGGCAAGGGAAACTAGTGAAGGATCGATGCTCCTCCCTGGGAAAATGAGTGCTCAGGTTTAAAGAAAGAAATGGAAGCCAGGCAGAGACCCTGTTCCTCAGTCCCAGAGGGAAGGAGGAAGGCCTCCTTCCTCAGGCTTAGAAGATATGGTTTGAAGACCAAGAAAATGAGTCTGCTTTACTGAGAGAGAACAAACTTGGGCACAGCTTTTGTCTGGCTGCAGTGGGTTCTGGGAAGAACTGGCTCCATCAGTGGTTCTCAAAGTGAAGCCCCCGGACTAGCAGCCTCAGCATTACCAGTGATAAACATAAACTCTCGGGTCCCACCCCAGACCTACTCCAACCAAAGGCTGTGGGTGGGGCCCAGAAATCTGTGTTTTAACAAGCCCCCCAATGTGGCTCTGATACACATTCAAATTTGAGGACCAATGATCAGGGATTGTCAAATCTGGCTGCCCACTGAAATTTCTCAGAGTGCGGTTTTGGGGAAAGCTTTAAAAGTCACCAGCGTCCTGGCTCCTCCCTGATCAATTTGACCAGAATCTCTGCGTGCAGCCAGGACTCTACCAGACTGGAGGAACTGAGCTGTGTCATTATGGAAGGCAGATGACATCCAAGTCTACCTCAGATTCTTGCCTAGACACCCACGGGGACCTGACCATGGTCCTCACGTTCTTAGCCAGGAAAAGAGGGAGGGAAGGCAGAGACCTGTGTTGTCATGGCCGATCCTGACTTTCCACAGATCTCCCAGGTCCAGGGTCTCCACTGTGAAGATTTCGATGCTGTCCCTCTCAAACTTGTCACTGTTTGTCTTGGAGGATTTCAGGAGGGTCATTCCTGCCAACCAAATGACCCCAAATGACTGGCTGGGCCTGAGACCTCCCAACCTAGTCTGACCACCTTTTTTCGTCTCTCCTCATAATGACCAAATTTCTGAACTTTCATCAAATTTAGACTGTACAATTACCATCCACTTGGGGTCTTTGGCATTTTGTGTGTGTATGTATGTCCTTTTATTAAGCTTTACAATAATCTTTTGACATATATATATATATATATATATATATTTTTTTTTTTTTTTTTTTTTTTTTTTTGCGGTACGCGGGCCTCTCACTGTTGTGGCCTCTCCCGTTGCAGAGCACAGGCTCGGGACGCGCAGGCCCAGCGGCCATGGCTCACGGGCCCAGCCGCTCCGCGGCATGTGGGATCTTCCCGGACCGGGTCACGAACCCGTGTTCCCTGCATCGGCAGGCGGACTCTCAACCACTGCGCCACCAAGGAAGCCCTTGACATATATATTTTTATTTCCAGTTTGCATCTAAAGAAAAGGAGACACACCCAGAAATTAAGTGCCTTATCCAAGGTCATCAGAAGGAAGTGCTGGGGCCCTAAGTCAATGTGTGCTCCCCTTTCACAATCCCCACGTGTCTCCATGGCCGGGAGGAAGCCAGTGACAGAGCCACCCTCCCACGCTCCCTGGTGAAACAGGGCCTCCCCTGCAGGGATGGGGCATGTGGAATTCTCTGGAGACTCTTATTTGGATGACAGAAGGAGCGTTGGCTTCAAATGCCCCTGACCAGCCATCTCACATACATTATCTGTCCTGGGACTCTGGCTGCGTGTCAGTCTGAAATTTAAGGTGGTTTCAGGATCATCACCATCTCCTCCTGCCTCAGCTTTCAAGTCTCCTTAACCCTGTAAGTCCCACCTCATGTAGGAAGTCTTCTGATAATCTAGACTCATTGCAGACTGGTTTCAGCACACAGAGTCAGACAGACCTTGGTTAGATGCCCGGTTTTGCCACTTAGCATCTGGGTGGCCTTGGACAAATTACTTAATTCCCTGAAACTGGTTTCCTCGAATGTCAAAAGGGATGGTCTTCCCCATAGAGTCGTTGTGAGTATTTAATAACATGATGACTTGCGTCTTCAAGAATGTGCCTAACACATAGCAATTCCTTGGCAAATAAAAGCAGTTGTTAGGGCCCCTCAATTTCATTGACCATGGCTCAGTAACTATTGCAAGGACGTTCATTTATAAGTTTTGGCCTGATTCATTCATTATATCTGCATTACCTAACCTAGTAAATAATAATAATAATAATAAATGTTTTATTGAGTGTCATTTTGTCTCAAATATTTTACATGTTCAATTTCATTAAATACACAACTCTATGAGGCATGTACTAATATAATCTCCATTTTACAAATGGGGGAAACTAAAGCACAGAGAGATTAAGGAACTTGCCCAAGGTCACACAGCTAATAAGTGGTAGAGCAGAAGTTTAAACCAATCAGTCAAGCTTGAGTCCATGCTCTATATCACCACAGTGCTGAATTAGAATAAGAGCACCCCAAAGTCAGGGATTAAGCTCCTTCATTCTTCAGCAATTCTTGGCATAGAGCTCTGGACACTCAGGGTTTTGAGCAAATATGGGATGACTACATATTTGAGGGACTGGTTCCTCTCTGAACTCAGACAGGATGGCTGGACATATGGTCCAAGTGGATGGCTGACTCCAGCACTATATTCCACCTTCTCTGATTGCGTTGACAGAGGCTCCAGAAGGACCCCAAGACTCCCTGAGCATCTCATACGGAGAGTACCATGGAACCCACTGGCTGAATCTCACTGGAGGTTGGGAAGAGCCACTGGTTCCCAGGTTGTTATTGAGGTAGAGATAGAGTTAGGGCTACCTCTGCCTTTAGAACAGAAGGAGAAAGCTGGCAAAAGACACAGAGAAGAGATCACTCTCTGTTTGGACTGAGGAGCCCGTTTGCTACAGTTTTGAAAGTCAAACAGAGTGACACCTCAAGGAACGGCACAGGAAATGGTAAAAACTTTCAGAAAGGCCTGGACAAAGAATTGGGCACCATTACTTGGGGAGAGGATACCGAAGGGAAGATGATTGACATGGCTTCCAAAGGTGGTAGAGGTGGTAGAGGCAAGCAGTGAGGACCAAGAGAGGGCAGGGGGCTCTCTGACCCCAGAATGCAGTAGGCCTGACTTAGTAAGATTTAGGAAGAATTTTAAAAGAACTGGTATTCACAACCGGGGCAGACAAGTCATCTCACAGGGAGATTTTTAAGAAGAAAGGAATTGCCTTTCTCTGTTGGGGCTAGTTGCATGAAATCTTTCAAGAGTCAGAGGTATGCAAGAATACACAATGAGGAAAGGATAGCCTCTCCAATAAATGGTGGAAATGGATGTCTACGTGTAAAATACTTAATTTGGACCCTTATCTCATACTGTACATAAAAATCAACTCAAAATGAATTACAGATTTAAACAGAAGGACCGAAACTGTAAAACTCCTAGAACAAAGCATAAAAGAAACACTTTATGACATTGGTCTTGGCAATGATTTCATGAATATGCCACCAAAAGCACAGCAACAAAAAATAAAATTAACAAGAGGGACTACATTAAACTAAAAAGTTTCTACACAGCAAAGGAAACAACAGAGTGAAAAGGCAACATACAGAATGGGAGGAGCTTCCCTGGTGGCACAGTGGTTGAGAGTCCACCTGCCGATGCAGGGGACACGGGTTCGTGCCCTGGTCCAGGAAGATCCCACATGCCACAGAGCGGCTGGGCCCGTGAGCCATGGCCGCTGAGCCTGCGCATCCAGAGCCTGTGCTCCGCAACAGGAGAGGCCACAACAGTGAGAGGCCCACGTACCGCAAAAAAACAAAAGCAGAATGGGAGAACATATTTGCAAACTATATATCTATAAGGGGTTAATCACCAAAATATATAAAGTAATCTTACAACTCAATAACAAGAACCCAGTTAAAAATGGGCTAAGGACTTAAATAGACATTTCTCCAGAGAAGACATAAAAATGGCCAACAGTATAAGAAAAAAGGCTCATTGTCACTAACCATGAAGTAAATGCAAATCAAAACCATAATGAGATATCTCACACCTGTCAGGATGGTTACTATCAAAAAAACAAAAGGGGACTTTCCTGGTGGTCCAGTGGTTAAGAATCTGCCTTTCAGTGCAGGGGACGTGGGTTCCATCTCTGGTCAGGAACTAAGATCCCACATGCCACGGGGCAAGTAAGTCTGTGTGCCACAACTACAAAGCCCACGTGTCACAACTAGAGAGAAGCCCTTGCACTGCAACAAAAAGCCCGGGCACCACAATGAAAGATCCCATGTGCTGCAAGTAAGACCTGATGCAGCCAAAAATAAATAAATTTTAAAAAACCCAAACAAACCAAAAGACAACAAGTGTTGGTGAGGATGTAGAGAAACTGGAACCCCTGCACACAGTTGGTGGGAATGAAAAATGATGCAGTTGCTATGGATAATAGTACGAAAGTTCCTAAAAAAGTTAAAAAGAGAACTACCATATGAACCCACAATCCCAATTCTGGGTATATATCCAAAAGAATTGAAATCAGATTCTTGAAAAGTATTAGCGTTCATGTGTACATTGCAGCACTATTCACAATAGCTAAGAATGGGAAAAATCCTAAATGTCTATTGACAGATGAATGGATAAAGAAAATATGGTATGTACACACAATGGAATATTATACAGCCTTGTAAAAGGAGATTCTCCAATATGCAACAATGTGGATCGTTCTTGAGGATATTATGCTAAGTGAAATTAGCCAGACACAAAAGGATGAATACAGCATGACTCCATTTAAGTGAGGTATCAAAATCAAATTCATAAAATCAAAGACGGAAATGATAGTTATCAGGAGCTGGGGATAGGAAGAAATGGGGGTTTAATAACCAAGAGGCATAAAGTTTCAGTTTAGTAAGTTTAATAAGCTCTAGAGATCTGCTGTACACCACATACCTATAGTCAATGACCATGTATCGTACATTTAAAATTTGGTAAGAAAATAGATTGCATGTTAAGTATTCTTCATAAAATAAAATAAAATAAAATAATAAAGAGAATTTTAAAATATGGTTTCTTAAAATAAAAGAGAGAAAGAGGGAGAGTCATGTCCAGTATTTCCTTGGAAAATTGCACTGAATCTCCCAGTCTCCCTGGAGGGGAACGTGGGTGAACCTCGGCCCTGCGTTGCTCTCTTACCAGTGTCATCTTGAGTGCCAAAGAGTGTGATGAAGACATTGGCATCGGTGCCCGCATTCTTCTTGTCCCCGGTCTTTATGGTCACTGAGAATGTGGTAGATTTATCTGCCAGGAGAAGAGTGTGGAGAAGTGAGTGGTAGATTCCACCTCCCATGAAGGGAGGAGGAAGAAAATGTACTGAGCATGTTTCTCTGCTCGTGTTGGCTGTTTTTATGAATCACTTTACTTGTAGCATGTGTTCTTCTGCAGCCGCCTTTAGTCTGGAAACTTCCTGAAGGCAGAGATGAGGTCCGCCCACCCCACGTCCAGCTCACTCAGAAAACCCTCAATCAGTAAAGTTGTAGGATGCTTGGGGAAGACTTGGGGTGACTGTGGGGTTCAGAGACTCAACAGCCAGGAGCCCTGGTGTGACTCCTTCAGGTTGGGAAGTTTTAGGGATGCATGTTTCAAGGAAGGGAACACAAGCATCATAGAACTCTTGAAAGTTCATTCTTTCCCTTGACGAAAATATCCATATTGAGAGTCTATAATGTGCCTGGAGGGGAGGACACAAAACTAAGTCAGAGTCAGCTATAACTATTCTATTCTATTCCATTCCATTCCATTCCTTCCATTCCATTCTATTCCTGACAATAACTCCATGCTAGGCCATGTACTTTATACCCAGCCATATGCTAGACATGTGAGAATACGCTCCCTTCACCTCCCCATTCTTGCCATGGAGGAATGAGAGAACAGATAGATTCCCAGGGAAGGAAGTGCCCAGAGCCCACAGGGGAAGGAAAGATGGAGACCTATTGGGGAGAGACAGAGGAAAGGGGTGCTGGAGGGGAGAAATCAGCTCTAGGTTAGGAAACCTTTCTGCTCCAGGGCCAGGTTGTCGAGGGGGTTGCTGTCATCTCCCCCACCCTCCTCATCCTCGCTTGGTGGCAGCACATAGGACTCATCCACTGGCAACAGCTCCCTGGACAGCTGGCCATCATCCTCCTCCACTGCCAGCCAGCGCTGGCACGGAAAGTAGTACCTGTGGGGACAGGGGGTTAGGAGAATTGAGGGGTGTCTCTTTGGAAAGGTGTCATGAAACAGTAGTCATGGGCTGAGGAACGAGAGGCCATCATGGGGCCCAAATGCTCCCCTGTCTTCCCCTGCACCCCCAGCATTGCCCTCCCATCCCACCTAGCCTGGGAGTCACCCCTTTAGTCCCTTGGCTGGAGTAGACAACAAACATGGGATGTGGTTTCCATACAACCCCACTGCAAATGGCTGGGTAACAGTGCCTGGAGCACAGCAAACTCTCAGTCAGGGTCCTATTGGAGGAATCTAGAGGAAAAGGGGCTTCTGGGGACTGTTCCAGCCTTTTCTACAATCAACCTGTTAGCCAGAGCCACTTTGGCAGAGAATGTTGTACACATAGGAGGGGCTTCATACCCAAGGGCTGAATTAGTGGATTTTAATGGAATGACCCAAATATGCTTCTGGAAGGTGCAAAGAGTATGGCTAAGGAGCTGGCACAGCAGACAGCGGGCGCCACCCAGGGAAGGGAGGTCCAAGGTAGACTCCTCAGTGGAGAGGCTGAACCCAGAGCAAGGAAGGCGCCTGCACGGAAGGGAAAGAAGGACTGGGGCCGAGAGAGGCAGCAGGGTGCGGGAAATGAGGACTCGCCTCTAGAGCCAGACTGGGGTTGAATCCTGGCTCTGCCGCCTACGGTCACGTGAGCTTGAACAAGTTTCTTTACGTCTTTGTGCAAAGGTTGCCAGATTTAGCCAATAAAGTCACAGGACTCCCAGTTAAATTGGAATTTTAGATAAGCAAGTAATAATGTTTCAATATAAGTATGTCCTATCTAGTATTGGGGACACACTTATACTAAAATATTATCCATTGCTTATCTGACATTCAAATCGAACTGGCCATTCTGCGGTTTATCAGGCAACCCTCTGTAGAATGAGGATGATAGTGCCCGTTTCATAGCTGGTTGTGAGAATTTCCTGACTCAAACATCTTTAAGTGCTTCAAAAAAATGCCTGGCTCTCAGTGTGCTCTTGGTTAGGAATTTGCTAAAACTATGTGAAATGATGATGATTCTTCTTACGCTTCCTTTCTTCCTCTTCAGTCCATGCCTGGGATCTCTGGAGATTGTGGGCTGGACAGTTCCCACTGGGCCCCTGAGCTTCCAGAACAACTCAGAGGGTTTGGGGATGCAGCCCATCTCTACAGCCCCATCTGCACCCCTTCCCCACCGCTGTCCAGGTGCATAAGATGCATTCAGGGTCTGGTCAAAGTCTGGAGAGGTGGGAGCAGTATAGGCCAGGGGTCTCGTCCCTGTCTGAGCCCCACCTCCTCCTACAGTCCTTACTGCTTCCCAACGTCAGCATGGTAGAGGGGCAGCGCCAGAGGACGCCACCTCGGCCCAGGGGCTCGGATGGGGCACAGAGGGGCAACTGTGTATTGAGAGATGTGGATTTAAAGGGTGGGAGGAGCTCAACCTTGGGAGATATAAACCAAATTGCTATGACATTAGTGTTTAAGTGAAAAATGTATATCGTTCCACTTCTCAGGTTTCAAATATATGAGTGGGAAAGTTAAACTTTTACTAATTTATGAATAATAGGCTTTAGTTCTAAATTATGGCTGATTAAGGGAGAGAGACAGAAGTAAAGAAAAGAGTGGGATTGGGGCCGAGGTGGAGTAATGAGAGTATGGGAAGCTGGAGGAGGACAGGGACAGAGGGAGAGAGATGCATAAAGAAAGAGCTGGGGGAGACTGATGCTGGGAGAGAAAAAAGTCAGTAAGAGGGGAAGGCACAAGCCCTCCCACACCCGTGAAGAGCGCACGCGTGGGGAATCAGAGCCTGGCTTCTTGGCACCACCCCCGTGGTCCCTGAGATACCTGCACCATGAAGTTAAAGGCTCTTAACTCGCCCATGGCCGCAGCCTCCGCAGGCAGGAGAACCAGAGCTGGAGCCAGGATGGGCCTGAGCGCTGGACGTTTAGCCTCTATCCTCACAGCAACAACAAGCACTCACGGGAGGTCTAGTGGAGGACTGGGCCTACTGGCCCCTCCCCTTCCTCCCACAGGAATGAATCCTGCTCAGGCAGGTCTGCAGAGGGGAGTAGGTAGGGATTTTTCAGAAGCAAAGGGGAAGAGAGGCATGCAGGTGTTCTGGGCAGGTATGCCCACCACTCCACTTAAGCAAGGGCAATGGAAGGAAGAGCCAGGGGTTGGGTCAGGTCAACAGGAGGTTTAAACTGAGCGTTGGAACAAAGCTCGGGGCCACTAAGAGTATGAGTTTCACTTGAAAGTTAAACTGGAATGAGTGGATTGCAAAACTGAACGCTGTAAAATGTATTTAATGTGTTCCCATTTTGTGCAAAAAGGCTGGAGCACATCAAGTATGTCAACTGGTGGTACTGGAAGAGCAGCGTAGCAACAGAGTGGGTCTGGAATTCCAGAACTCTGGGTTTCTGCCCCTGCTCTTCCCCTTACACTCTGTGTGGCTGCTGGGCCCCAAGTTTCATCACCAAGAAGGTCTCTGCGGGGTGTGAGCAGAGGAGGGACGTGGCCTAAGGGCTGGATGGCTGTAGAAACTAGGAGGGCCTGGGTGAAGCAGAGGCACCAGCCAGGAGGCTCTGACCAGGGGGTGCTGAAGATGGGGAGAGGGGGTCTGGCTGAGCTTTTCTGACACAGTGGCGATGGATTGGGGGTGGGGCATGAGCGGCAAAGGGGAGTCAGGGTGGAGTCACTTTGCATGGAGACATATGACTGGGTCCAGGGGCAGCTGAGGGATGAGGTCAGTGTTCATTTACCCTTTTGGCTGCAAAGGCCTTATTCCTGAGCTAATAAAGGTCATGGGAGGCCACAGGCACTGTCGGGGAAGACGGTGTCTCTTCGAGAGAGAGAGCAAATTTGCTGCTCTAATTTTTCTTTCTCTGAATGGCCTTTTTTTTAAAAATTTGAATTCTATTTATTTATTTTTTATATAGCAGGTTCTTATTAGTTATCTATTTTATACATATTAGTGTATATATGTCAGTCCCAATCTCCCAGTTCATCGCACCACCACCACCCCACCCCACCCCCACGCCGCTTTCCCCGCTTGGTGTCCAGATGTTTGTTCTCCACATCTGGGTCTCTATTTCTGCCTTGCAAACTGGTTCATCTGTACCATTTTTCTAGATTCCACATATGTGTTAATATATGATATTTGTTTTTCTCTTTCTGACTTACTTCACTCTCTATGACAATCTCTAGGTCCATCCACATCTCTACAAATGACCTAATTTCGTTCCATTTTATGGCTGAGTAACATTCCACTGTATATATGTACCACATTTTCTTTATCCATTTGTCTGTCGATGGGCATTTAGGTTGCTTCCATGACCTGGCTATTGTAAATAGTGCTGCAATGAAAATTGGGGTGCATATGTCTTTTTGAATTTTGGTTTTCTCTGGGTATACGCCCAGTAGTGGGATTGCTGGGACATACGGTAATTCTAATTTTAGTTTTTTAAGGAACCTCCATACTGTTCTCCATAGTGGCTCTATCAATTTACATTCCCACCAACAGTGCAAGAGGGTTCCCTTTTCTCCACACCCTCTCCAGCACTTGTTGTTTGGAGATTTTCTGATGATGCCCATTCTAACTGGTGTGAGGTGATACCTCATTGTAGTTTTGATTTGCATTTCTCTAATAATTAGTGATGTTGAGCATCTTTTCATGTGCCTCTTGGCCATCTGTATGTCTTCTTTGGAGAAATGTCTATTTAGGTCTTCTGCCCATTTTTTGATTGGGTTGTTTAGTTTTTTTTTAATATTGAGCTACATGAGTTGTTTATATATTTTGGAGATTAATCCTTTGTTTGTTGATTCATTTGCAAATATTTTCTAACATTCTGAGGGTTGTCTTTTTGTCTTGTTTATAGTTTCCTTTGCTATGCAAAAGCTTTTACGTTTCATTAGGTCCCATTTGTTTATTTTGTTTTTATTTCCATTTCTCTAGGAGGTGGGTCAAAAAAGATCTTGCTGTGATTTATGTCAAGGAGTGTTCTTCCTATGTTTTCCTCTAAGAGTTTTACAGTGTCCGTTCTTACATTTAGGTATTTAATCCATTTTGCGTTTATTTTTGTGTATGGTGTCAGGGCGTTTTCTAATTTCATTCTTTTACATGTAGCTGTCCAGTTTTCCCAGCACCACTTTTTTAAAAAAAATTTATATTTATTTATTTGTGGCTGTGTTGGGTCTTCATTGCTGCATGCGGCTTTCCTCTAGTTGTGGGGAGTGGGGGCTACTCATTGTTGCAGTGCACGGGCTTCTCATGGCAATGGCTTCTCTTGTTGCAGAGCATGGGCTCTAGGCGCATGGGCTTCAGTTAGTTGTGGCACATGGGCTCAGTAGTTGTGGCTCACGGGCTCTACAGAGCAGGCTCAGTAGTTGTGGTGCACGGGCTTAGTTGCCCTGTGGCACATGGGATCTTCCCGGACCAGGGCTCAAACCCATGTCCCCTGCATTGGCAGGAGGATTCTTAGCCACTGTGCCACCAGGGAAGTCCCCAGCACCACTTACTGAAGAGATTGTCTTTTCTCCATTGTATATCCTTGCCTTCTTTGTCATAGATTAGTTGACCATAGGTGTGTGGGTTTATCTCTGGGCTTTCTATCCTGTTCCATTGATCTATACTTCTGTTTTTGTTCCAGTACCATATTGTCTTGATTACTGTAGCTTTGTAGTATAGTCTGAAGTCAGGGAATCTGATTCCTCCAGCTCTGTTTTTTACCCTCAAGATTGCTTTGGCTATTCCGGGTCTTCCATGTCTCCATACAAATTTTAGGATTTTTTGTTCCAGTTCTGTTCTGTCTGGATGATCTGTCCATTGATGTAAATGAGGTGTTAAAGTCTCCCACTATTTTTGTGTTACTGTCGATTTCCTCTTTTATAGCTGTTAGCATTTGCCTTATGTATTGAGGTGCTCCTATGTTGGGTGCATATATATTTATAATTGTTATATCTTCTTCTTGGATTGATCTCTTGATCATTACATAGTGTCCTTCCTTGTCTTTTGTAACATTCTTTATTTTAAAGTCTATTTTATCTGATATGAGTATTGCTACTCCAGCTTTCTCTTGATTTCCATTTGCATGGAGTATCTTTTTCCATCCCCTAACTTTCAGTCCGTATGTGTCCCTAGGTCTGAAATGGGTCTCTTTTAGACAGCATATATGTGGGTCTTGTTTTTGTATCCATTCAGCGAGCCTGTGTCTTTTGGTTGGAGCATTTAATCCATTCACATTTAAGGTAATTATCGATATGTATGTTCCTATTACCATTTTCTTAATTGTTTTGGGTTTGTTTTTGTAAGTCCTTTTCTTCTCTTGTGTTTCCCACTTAGAGAAGTTCTTTTAGCATTTGCTGTAGAGCTGGTTTGGTGGTGCTGAATTCTCTTAACTTTTGCTTGTCTCTAAAGCTTTTGATTTCTCTGTCGAACCTGAATGAGATCCTTGCCGTGTAGAGTAGGTTTGGTTGTAGGTTCTTCCCTTTCATCACTTTAAATATGTCATGCCACTCCCTTCTGGCTTGTAGAGTTTCTGCTGAGAAATCAGCTGTTAACCTTATGGGAGTTCCCTTGTATGTTATTTGTCGTTTTTCCCTTGTTGCTTTTAATAATTTTTCTTTGTCTTTAATTTTTGTCAGTTTGATTACTATGTGTCTCAGTGTGTTTCTCCTTGGGTTTATCCTGCTTGGGACTCTCTGCACTTCCTGGACTTGGGTGGCTATTTCCTTTCCCATGGTAGAGAAGTTTTCGCGTATAATCTCTTCAAATATTTTCTCAGGTCCTTTCTCTCTCTCTTCTCGTTCTGGGACCACTGTATGTGAATGTTGTTGTGTTTAATGTTGTCCCAGAGGTCTCTTAGGCTGTCTTCATTTCTTTTCATTCTTTTTTCTTTATTCTGTTCCGTGGCAGTGATTTCCACCATTCTGTCTCCCAGGTCACTTATCCGTTCTTCTGCCTCAGGTATTCTGCTATTGATTCCTTCTAGTGTATTTTTCATTTCAGTTATTGTATTGCTTATCTCCGTTTGTTTGTTCCTTAATTCTTCTAGGTTTTTATTAAACATTTCTTGCATCTTCTCGCTCTTTGCCTTCATTCTTTTTCCAAGGTCCTGGATCATCTTCACTATCATTATTCTGAATTCTTTTTCTGGAAGGTTGCCTATCTCCACTTTATTTAGCTGTTTTTCTGGTGTCTTATCTTGTTCCTTCATCTGATACATAGTCCTCTGCCTTTTCATTTTGTCTGTCTTTCTGTGAATGTGGTTTTTGTTCCACAGGCTGCAGGACTGTAGTTCTTCTTGCTTCTGCTGTCTGCCCTCTGATGGATGAGGCTATCTAAGAGGCTTGTGCAAACTTCCTGATGGGAGGGACTGGTGGTGGGTAGATCTGGGTGTTGCTCTGGTGGGCAGAGTTCAGTAAAACTTTAATAGGCTTGTCTGCTGGTGGGTGGGGCTGAGTTCCCTCCCTGTTGGTTGTTTGGCCTGAGGTGACCCAGCACTGGATCCTACAGCCTCTTTGGTGGGGCTAATGGTGGACTATGGGAAGGCTCATGCCAAGGAGTACTTCCCAGAACTTCTGCTGCCAGTGTCCTTATCCTTGTGGTGAGCCACAGCTGCCCCCCTCCTCTGTAGGAGAACCTCCAATACAAGCAGGTAGGTCTGGTTCAGTCTCCTATGGGGTCACTGCTCCTTCCCCCTGGGTCCTGGTGCACACACTATTTTGTGTGTGCCCTCCATGAGTGGAGTCTCTGTTTCCCCCAGTCCTGTTGAAGTCCTGCAATCAAATCCTGCTAGGCTTCAAAGTCTGATTCTCTAGGAATTCCTCCTCCCATTGCCAGATGCTAAGGTTGGGAAGCCTGATGTGGGGCTCAGAACCTTCACTCCAGTTGGTGGACTTCTGTGGTATAATTGTTCTCCAGTCCATAAGTCACCCGCCCAGAGGTTATGGGATTTGATTTTATTGTGATTGCACCACTCCTACCATCTCATTGAGGCTTTGCCTTTGGCTTTGGATGTGGGGTATCTTTTCTGGTGAGTTCCAGTGTCTTCCTGTCGATGATTGTTCAGCAGTTAGTTGTGATTCTTGCAAGAGGGAGTGAGCGCACGTCCTTCTACTCCACCATCTTGAACCAGTCTCCCATGATTTTACATCTATCTCCCAGGGCAGGCTTTGCTCAGAGTTGCTCTCTCCACTTGCAAGTGGTTGGAGCTGGCTCAGCACAGAGCCCTTATTGCTGCTCAATACCAAGGAAACAAAGAAAAGAAACTGTACAGCACCAATGGGAAAGGATGGCGAGGGAAGAGGAGGAGATAAGGGGAGCGAGCTCCTGGGGCTAGTTGTGAATCTGGAGCAGGGGCCAGCAAACTATGGCCTGTGGGCCAAATCTGGCCCACCTGCTTATGTATATCCCACAAACTAAGCAGAGATCTCACATCTTTAAATGGTTGAAAAAAATCTAAAAACAATAATATTTTGTGAAATGTGAAAATTACTTGGAATTCAAGTTTCAGTGTCTATAAATGAAGTTTTAGTGAAACACATCCACTTCAATTCACTTAGCATCATCTATGGCTGCTTTTCTGCAGCAAAGGCAAAGTCGAGCAGTTGTTACAGAGACCAAATGGCCCTGAAAACCTAAAATATTTGCTCTCTGGCCTTTACAGAATAAGTTTGCTTATTTCTAGTCTAGAACATTAAAACAATGTCCTGGAAGTCACTTTGTACATGGAGAGACTTATGGGTTCTAAGTCTGGCCATGGAGATTGGGCCATGGCAAGGACAGAAAACCTTACTTTCTGAAATGATGGAGTCAAGAACTGGATTGGATGTCCTACCAGACTGTCACCTGACAGGACAAGCAGCTGAAGGGCTGCTCAGGGAGAGGGAAGGGAGGGAGGCAATGCCCACCCAGCCAGCTCCATGGGCCAAACCCACATCCTAGACACCCCACCCCCACCCTCACCCACCACAGCCACACTACCCCCACCCTCACCCGCCACAGCCACCCCACCCCCATCTGCACCCACCACAGCCACCCCACCCCCACCCTCACCTGCCACAGCCACCCCACCCCCACCCTCACCCACCACAGCCACCCTACCCCCACCCTCACCCACCACAGCCACCCTACCCCAACCCTCACCCATCACAGCCACCCCACCCCCACCCTTTTTTCCATGACTACTTCGTGGCAGGCATGGCCTTCCCTCCCTCCCCTCCAGTCCCACTCACGTGATCTCGTTGTTCATGTCAATGATGTCTATTCTGTCCAGGAACCAGCCTGGTCTGTTGCCCGAGTTGTCATGGCGAATCCGAATCTTGGTCAGGGGGCCAAGGTCAATGGCGTAGATGGTGAAGGTGTCTGTCTGGGAAGGGTCAGAGTAGCACACTGGGGGGCAGCCCTCCCCACCTCGCCATCAGCTTCACCTTCCCAGGACCTGGGGCAGCCTGAGACCGGCTGTAAGACCCAAAGCATCAGGGGGAAGGGTGAATGGAAAATTCAGTCAGTTGTCTGGTGTTCAGTCTACTCTATTGGTTTTTGTTTATTGAGTTATCGTTAATATACAATATTATATTAGTTTCAGGTGTACAACATAGTGTTTTGCTGTTTTTATACATTATGGAATGATCACCACATAAAGACCAGTTACCATCATTGTTACAACATTATTGACTATATTCCTTATGCGTACATTCCATTCCTGTGTCTTACTTATTTTATAGCTGGAAGTTTGCAACTCTTAATTCCCTTCACCTATTGCACTATTGTCTTTACACCTGCACCTGCCAGGGAGGTCTCACTTTCACTGTGTCCCGCGAGGTGGAGGGAGGAGTAGGAGGGTGACGAAGGTGACCATAAGAGAGGAGTAGAGGAGAAAACAGGTTGGCTGGGCGCTCCCAGTTGTGTTATGGGGAGTGTGTGTGTGTGTGTGTGTGTGTGTGTGTGTGTACGGCTTGCTGCTTGGGTGTGTGCTGAGACCACGTGCTGCGTGTGCACATACGTGCATAAACTCCTTCAACCATAAATTTTAATTAAGTACCTACTATAAGCCAAAGTGCAAATCTAAAGTGATTGACAGAATTCGGAGTGTAAGACTTGGATTGCTCACCATTCAGGTGAGAAGAGAGACTGTGTACGATACAAGTATACACATATGCACTGGAGGAAGCAGATGATACCAGGACCCATTGAAATTTTGTATACCCTTCACTTAGATTTTGCAACATTTGCTTTCTCTCCCACACTCTCTTGCCCTTTCTCTATTTTTTTTCTGAATCATTTGAAAGTATATGGCAGATATCATGATCCTCTACTCAAATTCTTCAACATAGATTTTCTAAGAACGAGGACATTCTCATATAATCAGAGTACAATGACCAAATTCAGGAAACTTAAAGTCAACACACTATTATCTATCATACAGTCCCTATTCAAATTTCATCAGCTGTACCAGTTACACCCTCTATAGCAATTTTCTTCCAATTCCAGCCATCATAGTGGCTATAATTTTTAAATGAAAGTACTGAAACACAGAAATAAATCCTGATTCTCAGGTCATAGGAAGGCAGTGTTGAAAGAAAAAGCAGGGGATATCTGAAATAAATCAAGCAATGAGCCCAGAAATATTTTTAATGAATTTGGTTTATTTCTGGTTTTCCTCTGTGTTGATAAGGGAATCTGGCTTTGGGACAGGGGCAGAAATGGGAAAGGTGAGATGAGAGACAGTCTAGCCAGAAGATGTAGTAAAATCTCAAAGGACAAGAATGACAGATGTATTTTTCCATGCTTTTCCTACTATACCTAGAAGAGGGAGAGGTATGCATTTCTCTAAATGCTCAAAAGCCTTCGTGGCGTCACTGCCCCAGGATGCAGGTCGGGCTTCTCAGCCTGTCCTTCAAGGCTCTCATGCCCTCACCCCTTAAATTGGTCCCGTCAAGCTTCCCAGAGGCAGCGCCCACCATGGCTTGGCATTAACCACAGCATAGCGAGAAGACCCACTGGCCTCCAACTGGCCTTCCACACTTCCACTCCCACGTCTTTGTCATGCGGTCACATCTTCAGAGAACACCTCTCTCACTGTAATCTTTAGACATGGACACAATAGTCACCCACCATGGCCCAGTTCACATCCCTCCTTCTCACTAAGATTCCCCCAAAGCACCATCTTACGGCCAGCACGTCCTCCTTGAACCCCTGCCCCACTCACTCAGCACCTGAGCATCTGCTACCTATACTATCTCCAGTTAGTTGCTGTGGGCTTCCTGGCACTGATCCCCACCTGTGCCTTTCTTAGGTCCCCACCACAAAGCGCCGGTACTTACAGAAGAGGCACTTCCATTCTACCTGGCTGGATTGAACAGACCACACCGCTGGACACAGCAGTGCTGTGCTGGGTGGAGCTGCCTCAGGAATCACCAGAGGGCTCTCTCCATCTGGGTCCCACCCACCGCCTGGGGTCAGAGAGCCCAAGCCCTACCTGCCCCTGCTCAAACTTGTTGGACTTGTCCGACTTCTTTAGGGTCCGCTCTCCCGTGTCCCCATATTCCTCCCCGTAGATGGTCAGGAAGACATTGGCATCGGTGCCAGCCTTGGGCACACTCCCCGTGATCACCTGGACCTCGTAGGTGTTGGCTGGGGACACAAAACACACAGTGTTGAGGACACCTGGGCCTCGGGGTGGACCTAAGGCTCAACCGCTCTGATCTAGCCAGATGGTGGGAGTAGGAAGGACCTCCGGGTACACCCGCATCTACATTAACCTAGAATTGAACCCGTCCCTCCTCCCTATCCAAGACTTCCCTTTGCCATGAAGCCCAAGAGGCTGAGAGTCCTGGCAAAACTCACAGTCAGCAACCCTCCTACCGATGGCCCCCACGTGGAGTTACAGCGAGTTATACCAGGGCTCCTTCCAAGAGTCTCAGGACAAGGGCAATGCCAACCCCAGCAAAGAACTGTCCGTGGAGGCATTTCAGCAGAGGGCAGGTGAGGAGAGCCATGGGCCCCCCACGTGAGAGGAGAGCTGGGCACCCTCCCCCTCCCTGCCACCCCCCATGACACCTCCTCAGGCTTACGCTCGGGACCCTCTCGGCCTGCGGGCACCAGCTCCACGACAAGTTCATTGTCCTCCTTGCCCCGGGCCAGCCAGCGGTGGGCGTCGAACTTGTACTCCTCGATCACCTCCTGCATCCCGGGTCCAAATTCCTCCTCCTCCTCCTCCTCCTCGGTCTCCTCGTCCTCCTCCTCCGACGAGGACTCCTCCGACGAGGACTCTTCCTCCTCGTCCCCCTCGTCCTCCTCGTCGCTGCCCTTCTTCTTCTTCTTCTTCCTCTGCAGCTTGGCCTTCAGACGCTCCTTTTTGAGCAGCTGCCGCAACTTGTCCTTCTCCTTCTTCCTCCGCGCCTCCTCCTCGGGCGTGAGGTCCTCCTCCCGCACTGCCGTGTGCCGCAGCCACACGGTGTCCACGAACCAGCTGGGGCTGAAGCCCTCGCCCGTGTGGCCGAGCCGGATCTTGAAGACCTGGCCCACGTCCGCCGCCTCCAGCTGCTCAAAGCGCGGGGCAGTGGCTGGGGGTGGGGGGTGGCATCCGCCCCGCCCCTTGAGGAGCCTGGCTCGTCTTGCGCCAGGAGTGTGGGATGAAGAGGCTGGGACCTCTGAGCTCAAAGTTGCCACCGCTCCTCCTCTCGTGCACGCAAGCCTGGTTTCCCTTCCCGCCTCCCCCTCCCCCCAAGCGGGTGTCCTTCTAAACCCCTGTACAGAGGGCAAAGATGGTCTCCCTCCCTGTCTCTTTCCCCCTTTACACACACACACACACACACACACACACACACACACACACCCCACACACACCACTCCTTCCTTTTTTTTTTTTTTTATTGCGGTACGCTGGCCTCTCACTGTTGTGGCCTCTCCCGTTGCGGAGCACAGGCTCTGGACGCTCAGGCTCGGCGGCCATGGCTCACGGGCCCAGCCGCTCCGCGGCATGTGGGATCTTCCCGGACCGGGGCACGAACCCGTGTCCCCCGCAACGGCAGGCGGACTCTCAACCACTGCGCCACCAGGGAAGCCCTCATTCCTTTTTTTTTTTTTAATTCCATATCTTCATCTTTATTCCCTCACGCAGAATGCCTTCATTCCTTCCTCTACCTCTAAAACCTATTCATTCTCATTCCTGAGCTTTATTATTACTTTATTTTTTTTTAGTTTGTGCTTTTCTGTGCTCTCCTTCCGAACATTTTTTTTTCCAGCATTAATTATATATAAATTTTGCAAGAAGCAAAAAATAAGTGTTATTTTTCAAAAAATAGAAGTCTCCCCCAGGCCCCTCCTGCACACCAGTGTCTCCTCTCCCTGGGAGCTCAGAGGGGAGGGGGCCCAGAGCTTGGCCCGGCCTGGATGCCCTCTTTGCCCATGAGCTCTGGTGTCTGCACATCAAGTGGGAATTCCTGAGAGCAGGGACTGTTCGTTCTTGCTTTTCTCTCCCACTGGGCCTAGCACGTGGCTGGCTCAAAAGGCAGTGTCCGTGGATTTAGCTTTGCTTCAGAGGATCAGGTCCTTGACCTTCGATCTGCCACTCTGTTCTGAGCCTCCTACTGAGGGGTGGTCTGGCCCCCGCAGAGCTCAGGGGACAGCTCACATGGAGTTCCTGCCGGTCGGGCCACTCTTAGGGCTCCCTGTGCTGATGGGCCCTTGCCTGGGTGTTTGACAATCCTTAAAGCCCAGTCCCACCAGTTCTCTGCTTGTGTGCTGGGGAAACTGAGGCCCAGGGCTGTCCTATGAGTTGTTCAGTGTCCCATAATTGGAGCCCAGGCCTAGATGAGAACTCGAGCCTTCTGACTCCCGGTTCATGAAGCCACAATGCAGCCAAAACCATCTTTGTGAGAAAATTATTAGCCAGAATGGAGCCCAGGGCCCCCAGGAAGAGGAACGTTATTTTTCCCAGCTACATAGGGGATGGGCTCTCAATACGGTAAGTCCCTTCTTCAGCACATTCCATCTCCTCTCTAGTGCTTTCCAGGTCACAGCATCCTTGCAAGCCAGCTCACTTGCTGTCCCCTCTCCCCCCATCTGTCTGCCCAGCCGTGAATGCAGCCACCACCATGTGCAGCCATGCAGTCTGTTCACATCCAGAAGATGACTTGCTCTTACATCTGCATGACTTGATTTCCCAAGTACATTCCCTGACTTTGACTATTTTGATCTTTCCAGGGGCTGTGAAGCAGGCCAGGCAGGTATTATGAAGCTAGGTTTGAGCTGATAAAGAAGCTGAGGCTCAGAGAGGTGAACCGCTCGGGCCCCTGCATCCTCAGCAGTGTAATGAGGGGTTGGACTCCAGGAGGCCCCCTTCAGTGCTAACATTCCAGACACCTGTGACACTGGCCCAGCTCAGCCAGGACCCTCTCTGCTGGGCACTGGGTTAGGACTCTTTGCTGAGGGCCAAGCTGCTTGGGGCACACAGACACTCATAGACCAGCCAGCATGAATACGCTTCACGCACACACAGGCCTGCAGACACACACATGCACACACGCACTCATGTCCCACATAAAACATTCATGTGCCGCCCCCAGGGGCACCACCCTTGCATCCTCCTTCCTCTCCTGTCAACGACATGCTCGCACTCTCATCTCTTTTTCTCCTCTACTCGAAGGGAAGTGAGGAGGCCTGGGGCCCTCAGAACACAGCCGGGAGACTCCAAGCTTCCCAGTATCCTGTTTGGGAGGCACGGCCCCGCCCTCAGGCTGAGTGAGTGGTAGAATCGGAGGCCAAGGCTGGGAATGAATGTAGTAACCAAGGGTCTCATGCCGTGTTTTGCTAAATTAGAATCACCTGCTCCAGCAGTTCTCAGAATTGGCAGCATATTAGTATCTCTGGTAAAGCATTCAGAAACATTCCCAGAAAACACGTCCCACCATAAAGGTTCTGATTTAACTGATGCAGGCGTAGACCAGGCAGCCCTTTTTTCCTAAAGCTCCCCAGGTGATTCTAATAAGAAGCCAGGGCTGAGAACCAATCCCTCCACTTTCAGACATCTGCTGGGCCCTCTGTTGACAACCCCACTGCTTTGCCCACACACACCTGGAATGTGTCCTTGGATGCCCGCTCAAACACTTTTGAGCGGCTGGAGAGGAAGAGCACTTCTGTCTTGCCTTCCTCGCCGTAGATCTGCATGTAGACTCGGGCAGTGGTGCTTGCGCCGCCCACATCCCCTGTCCAAATCTCAACCTCGTAGTGGATCACTGGGTGGGCACATGGGGGAGAAATGGGACATTTAGTAATAACAGTAGTAGTAATCATTACAAAGCAAACACTTCGCAAGCCTGTACCCTGTGTCTGGTGCTTCTTAGGCATTATCCTATCCAACCCTCCCGTCAATATCATAAACCCCATTATTTCCATTTTGAAGATTGCCAAACTGAGGCTTAGAAGAATTGAGTAGGTGCTGGAAATGGCAAACCCAAGCCATCAGACTCCAGAGCTCAGTTATCCTGTGTGTCACACATGTCCTCTGGAGCCAGGGACGAAGAGTAGTCAGTACACCAGCTGGCACCTCTGCTGTGTGCCTACCCCTGGGCAGATACCACAGTGCAGAAAGAAGTAGAAGGCTGTGTGTTTGTTTCTTTTCCTTATTTCCAGTAAAGGAGGAGGGGTTGAAATGATAATTTTCATTTAAACATATGCACCTTTCAGATGATATCAACAGATACAGCTACACAGAGAATTGTCTGTATTTTGAAGTAGTAATACTTGATCAAGCTGTTAGAGGGTGGAAATGTGTTACAGGTATTTACCCCTAGAGGGCACTTCCCACAGGAGAGCAAAATGTCTCCCAGAACTGTGGGACCATATTTATTCAAAGTGACTATTACAAGACTTGCCCTCTCAGCAATGCTATAAGACAAAATCAATTTTTTTCAAGTTAAGACTTATTTTCAACAAGATGAGGGATCTCCCACTACCATAGCAATGTGAGAAATTGGGGGCTGAAAACAAGAGGACTAGCTGAGAGCCTGAAGAAGTTGAACTAGATATATTGGCCTCAGCTGGGAGTGAGGGTGGGCTAGCAGATGGACAACAGGGGGACTCAGGAAAAGCCGGCATTGTGAATGGAGAGAACCCTGAACCCAGTTCCCTCTCTCGGTTCTTAGAAAAATAGCAGCCAGGATTATACAAAATTAGGACAGAGAAAAACGAGCATTCAGAGAACGAGAGCCAGCTCTTGGGAATGAATGTGGTATTAGCTGAAATAAAATATTCCAAAGCAACGGTAAAGTCAAGGAGAGTTCTGAAGATCAAAAAGGAAATTTCCCAAGAACAAATGATAGAAAGGTAAGAAAATCAGAGGAAGTCCAGCATCTCACTACAAGTTCAGTTCTAAAGGAAACAGAGGAAATAGAGAGGTGGAAATTGTCAAAGAAATAAATACAAAAAAGGGTCCCAAAACTAAAAAATGCTTCTAGATTGAAGGAGCCCGTGAGTTCCCAGAAGATTGGATGAAACTAAAATCACAAAAGGCAGCGAGGACATCATGAAATTTCAGAATGCTAAGGAGAGAAATAGGATCCTATAGGCTTTTAGAGAGAAAAAACCCAAAGTGTTGGGTAACAGAATGGCATCAGACTTCCCAAATGCAACCCTGGGAGCTAGAAGATGGTAGAATAATTCCTTCTAAACTCTGAGCTCGAACTCAGAATTCTCTAACAAGCCAAATTATGGATCAATGGTGAGAGTAGACCAAAGACATTTGCAGACATTCAAATTTTCCATTGCAGAGGAGAATGTGTTCCCTCTAAAATGAGGGAATAAACCAAAGCAGAGGAAGGCATGAAATCCAGGAGACAGGAGATTTGACCCAGATGAGAGAAGAATGGAATGTCCAAAAGATAGTAGAAAGGAAGTCTCAAAAGGACAGCTTCATGGCAGCCTAGAGAACAGGACAGAGTTTCCCTTGAGACAGGGAGTGGGGGAGAAGAGTGCAGAGAGGAAAGCAACAGAATTCCTGTTGGGTTTGAACATATGAAAAGAATTTTAGTTCTATTGGGAAGATGGAGATAAGATGGTGTAATGGCAGAATTGTGTACCCCCAAAATTCATGCTGATACTCTAACCCTTAGTATCTCAGAATGTGACTGTATTTGGAGACAGGGCCTTCATAGAGGTGATGAAGTTAAAATGTCGCCATTAAGGTGGGTCCCAATCCAATGACTGGTGTCGTTGTAAGAAGAGATTGGGACACAGACATGCACATGCACACAGGAAGACCCTGTGAGAGACAGTGAGAAGGTGGCCATCTGCAAGCCCAGGACAGAGGAAACCCAACCTGCTGACACCTTGATCTTGGACTTCCAGCCTCCAGAACTGGCAGAAAACACATTTTTGTTGCTTAAGCCACCTAGTCTGTGATATTTTTTATGGTAGCCCTAGCACACTGAGGCAGATAGGTGGGTATACAGATGGGTATATAGAAATATAGATGGGTATATCAAAAACTCTGCTAATGAACAAATGAGGCTATTATTAACTCCAGAAAAAACAAAAAGTTGTCTAAAAATTAAACTTAATTGTTATAAGTAGGTGTCAGTAGTGAAGAATATTTACATGGTTATCATATGTACAAACCAAATATTGATTATTGAAGGCTGGAAGGAGGGGATTGTGTGTGTGCGTGATGCACACGAGCCTGTGTTAAAAAAGCTACATCCTCCTCTTGCATAGTAGGAAGTCAGTAATTAACGTCTATGACTGAAAAATCAAGAAATTGGTAAGCATATTATTGAAAATATGGAGATACATTTCAGAGGAAAAAGCTAAAGTAATTAAAAAGCTGTTACCTCTGAAGAAAGGGGATGGGTTGAGGGAAGAGGTAGGTAAGGGAACTCCTGCTTTTTCGTCTTTATCTTGTTAACTAGTACCTGTATTACTATGATGGAAATCAAGTTTTAACTCATAAAAAGAGGGAAGGAGTTAATTCTTCATACTGGCAGGTACCATTACAAAGCATGTGTATATGCTTTGTATATATGTGACACAGCCCTCAAGGAATTTACAGGTTAGTTGGGGAGAGAAAATGCACAGAATGAAAAGACACAAGGAGCCTGGAAGAGGAAGAGCTGAGTTTGTAGTGGGTTCTTTCTCAGAGAAGCTTCCTGTGGGAGTGAGCCTTGGATGGCTGCTTTCAGGGTAGGTGCGGAAACGCACAGGTGAGGGGAGGGACATTGTCTGTACCAGGGTTGGTCCCACGGTCTTCCTGACCGTCTAGATAACCTCTTGTTTCTCTGACCCCTACCTAATCTATGGCTCTCACATCATGTGCAATGGTGGCCAGATCACCTTGAACTTCACCTCCATTCAAAGATGTTTCTGGGAATTCCCTGGAGGTCCAGTGGTTAGGACTCCATGCTTCCACTGCAAGGGACATGGGTTCCATCCCTGGTCGGGAAACTAAGATCCCACATGCTGCATGGCTTCCCTTGCAGTGGAAGCATGGAGTCCTAACCACTGGACCTCCAGGGAATTCCCAGAAAGTATATTTCTTAATAAAGTCATTTGCTGCCTTTATCCCCGAAAACAATGTTTTATCCATTGAGTCCTCAGTCTCCTCATCTGTAAAAGGAGCCCCGTTTCCCTCCCAGAACCCTGGTACCAGGGACAACTGGAAGCTTCCTCCCTTTGAGACAAGACCCAAGTCGCCCACAGTCCCTCTTCCTTCCCTGTTGCCCCACCCTACGGGGAACATTGTTGACGGTCCCACCACGGCCACCTCCGTACATTTCTGGATGTCCACGACATCGCTGGGGTACAGCTCCACCTCCAGGCGCCCATCGGCCTTGTTCTTATCCAACCAGCGGTTGGCAGGGAAGATGTACTGCTTGCCTTGGCGGGGCACGTGGATCTGGATGCTGCCCAGGAACCAGCTGGCGTTCATGCCCGTGCCGTCGTGCCCGATCACCAGCCGGTTGATCTGGAAGGAAACCCAGGGTGCAAGTGAGCAAGGAGCCACTGCGTAGAAACCTTCATCCCTCCATCCCTACCCACCCCCAAACACCGGCACAAATGGCCCTCCCCAACCCGGTCTCCAGTCCCTTGCGAGGCGCAGGCTTAGCAGCAGGAGGCTGGGTCCCAGGCTTGCCTGCCCCCAGCCAGCCAGGGCACCAGGGCACCACCTCTGCTGCTTGGAGCCTCTGTCCTCAAGTCTTTAGTCCAGCTCACCTCCTGGGTACATTGTGAGAAACAAGTGTGGGAACAGGTATGGCAGGAGCTTTGAAAGCTCCAGTATGTACTGAAAGCTAGGTGGTGGACTTCCTAAGAATGCGGTGAATGCACAAGAAAGCAAACGTTCAAAATATTCACCAACAGCTTCTGACAGCTACGCTGGTGATTTGGCTTTGTTTTGTTTTAAACCATCCACTATTGTACGTATTTTTACATGTCTTCTTCGACACAGCCATCCTACAGGTGATAGAATATGCAGACAGCCTCTTAGGGCTCTGTCATTCTGTGTCCAATTCCTCCTCTCACTCTTAGCACTGAAGTGCATTTTTTCCCTATAATACTCCATAGTTCAGTTGCTTCACTATTTTATATTTTATGTTAATCTTTGCCCACAGGTAACATAGATGAGCGCATAAATGATCATGTTACCATCCTTAAATGTACCTAGCTCTTCAACATTCAAATGACTTATGTTTTTTTTGAAATGCTGTATACAGGGCAATTCTAACATCAGATGGAATTATCAGATGGCCTTTGAGATCCCTTCCAGCACCCCCTAGATCCTCTTTGTGGTGGTTTGGAGGAGTGACGCTTGCCGTGAGTCTGGTGCCCAAAGGCTAGGTTTAGAAAATTGTCCCTGTAAGCCTTGCTCTCACTCTTATGCATACTAAGTGCACCTTTGCAGCTGGTAACGGAAGCACTATCGCAGCTGAGTGCATGTAGCCCGATCCCCTGGAATTGCGGGAAGGAGACCGACTATATCTACAGACACAGCCTGAGAGCCTTTGGGGTGTGTGCCAGGGGGCACGGGAGAGCTTTGTTGTCTTTCTGTGGTGCTGGGACTGTGACAGAGCAAAGACTGGGACAGGTATTTTCTACCTGATGTGACAGAAAGCACCTTAATGGCAGGGACTGCCTGTCAGTTCCACAACGACCAGCACCGGACGTGAGCAATGGTTCAGTCAATAACAGCTAGTGATTATTGAACACACTACTGCATGTGGGTGTTACTAACATAGTTAACGCTATAACAATCCCATTGGGATCCCTTTTGATAGTAATGAGGAAACTGAGGCAAACAGAGATGAAGTAACTTGCACATGGCCGGTACGTGGAAACACTGGGCTTCAGACCCAGGCAGTCGGCAGCCTGAAACCACGCTCCCACCCTCTTGGCCACGCTGTTTGTTGAGGGGGTTTCAGAAACACAAGAAGGGCCCAAACGCACTCCCCCATCCCTCTGATGTCTCATTTATCTGTTGGCTGTTGCCAGAAATCCTTAGTAATGCAAACAGCATTTCAGTCTACAATTATTAATTCAGCTTAAAATGTAAATACATTTGGATCAAGGAAAATCTTGATTTAAGCTCATTACCTTCAAGATATAAATGACTGACATGAGACCATTCCCCAGAGCACCTGAAATAAGGTGAGGCTCACCAAGAGGGGAAGGGGTTAGCAAAGGGGAGGTTGTAACCCTCTCAGTTTCCACAAGCCACCGCCTGAGACGGGCAGGTGATAACATGAAGCCCAGCTCTTTCTAGAAAAGTCTCCAACACTTGAGTGCAGGCAGTCAGATCCACACTTCTCCAGGTGAAGTGCTCAGACCCCTCGCAGCAGGGCCACCTGGAGACATGATGGAGGGAGACCCTTGGGGGCCCCATCCTCTAAGGCAGAGTCTCTCAGGTGTGGCCTGGGAGTAAACACTGAAACAGGCTTCCTGAGCGTCACTCTGATATACACTCTAGTTTGGAATTGGGAAGTATTTTCAGTCCCTCTTTACAGCTTTTCCTCCTCTCTTCCTTCCCTGTACACCACAGTCCCCTTCTCCAGTGTTTGGGACCCAGGTCCATCAGTCCTGGCTATGGAGGTAAAGGAAATGTTGGGATTACAACCACTAAGAATATATCTTCAAGCCCCAAAGAGATTCTGGAAGCTTGACCGCTGTTCACATGTCTTCTGCTGCTCTAGGTCATAACTGGAAAACAACATACTTCACTACCCATGCCCTTGGGCATTTTTTTCCTTCAAAATGGGTTCATCTGTGTGTCTGTAAGTGTGTGTGTGTGTGTGTGTGTGTGTGTGTGTGTGTGTGTGTGTATCCATGTGCAGATACACGCAGGTGAACGGGTAAGATGCCATCACATGGTCTCAGGAAGAAGACTTACGGGTCCAATGTTCAGGGTCTCCAGGGTGAACTCATCCACCCGGTCACGTTCAAAGTAGTCTTTCAGGTTGTTGTCAGATACAAGAAGATCTTGCTTGATGGTGTCAGATTTGTCCCCATAGAGCTTGATGTAGACTGTGGAATCTGTGCTGGCCCCAGGGACGTCCCCAGTCTTCAGGCTGATGTGATAGCGGAAGTCTGAACAGCCCGAGGCAGGAGGCAGGAAGGGAGGGTTTAGTGCAGGGTGAGCGGGAGGGAGCGTGGGGCAGGAGGCTGTTCCGCCAGGGCTGGGGAGCTCAGTTGGGGGTTGGGAACCCAGGGTCTTGCTCTCTTTATGTAACCCTGAGACTGGGGGGGTGGCTCCCACCAGCCCCCCTCATCTCAAAATCAGAATTCTAATACCTGCTTGGCCTGCCCCACAGGGTGTGAATGCACTGGGAACAGGAAGGCTTGCAAAGAATACTAAAATGTAGGAGACAAGGATTTAAAGCAAACACCTCATGCAATTTCTTATCTGATGGATGAAGAAACTGAGGCAAAGGGAGCATCTACCTCCCTGCAGACAGTGTGTAGCACGTTTACACGGTGTTAGTGCTGAGTGTTCTGACCTCGGTTTTACAGGTGAGGAATCTGAACTTCAGAAGAGAATGTATTTGGCTCAAGATGGCAACAGTTAAGAAGGAGCCAACCTAGCATTAAACACTAGGCATTCAACATTAAGCATATTTGAGAGTTGTGTTTTACACAATCATTTAAGAAAGTAACCTTGTATTCATTTTTTAAAAATTGAGAAAATGGAGAAATGGAAGCTGAGTTTTAGCAAATAAACTTTCTGGCATGATATTGAAATAATCACAACTACTTTCTTTGAACTATTATGTATTGATGTTTATATATTAAAATAAAATAGTTGGAGATATTAAAAAAAAGAAGAAGGAGTCAGCTATGAGGGAAACCCTAACATGGACCCCGTTCGGCCCCGTTCTCAACTGAAATGCCATGCTGATGCTACTCCATCTTATGACCTAGAAAGGTCTTCATCGTCTGTCCACAAGGGAGGATACAAAGGCCTGGTAAAAGGCAAGTCCTGGGATAACCTGAGCCACGACCCCAAGTCCTATAGGTTTGTTGCAGGGTATGGGTCTTGGGAATGAGGAGGGAAGCACTGAGAAGGCAAGTGTTGCTAGTTCCAAGGCCTGCTGTGCATGGCTGTCTAGGGGCCTTCCAGCACTGGCAAAAAAGACTCAGAGAAAGGCAGCTGAGCACAGCTGCTGCGGGGACAGCCCTACAGACCCGTCAGGCCCTGGTAGAGGCCAGACCTGTGGGTATGGCCCAGACCCACTCCTCCAGGGACACCTGAGGGCACCGAGGAAGTGGCTTTTGTCCTTCTTGCTGTAAAGATATAGCAGGAACTGAGAAAAAAAGACCTCTTCTTTACACCATTTTCCATCTAAATCCTTTCAAAAGCTCTGACTTGGGAGTGGAAAGCCTGAAGGGTCCTTTCCATGTGGTAAAGCAGGGCTTGCTGGAGTAGAAAGGGCAAGGCAGGGAGACACAGACTCCTGGGCACTGGTACACTGCTGGGTGCAGACCTGGCTGTACTAGGGGATCCCCTTGCCACAGGCATGGGTCATGTGTCTAATGGGGGCATTAGTTCATCTCTTAAGGATCATCCCAGCTCTTAAATTCTGTAATTCTGCATTCAGAGAATGTAGAATTCCAAATCTTCAATTTTCTATCTGACCTTACAAAGATATTTAGCTCCACCAGATGTGTCCCCATCTGACAAATGGGCATAACAACATCAGCTCTGCCTACCTTCTGGGGTTATCGCAGGGCTTACATGAGATAATCAATGATAAATATGAGGTCTTGTAAAAGAAATGAGGTGTTGGTATTACTGAGGATTCTGGGTATGTTTCTTTTAAACTTTGTCTAATGCTCATGATGAAACCAAGGCACTTGAAGAAATAACACCATTAAGGAAAGCTGTAAGGCCTCCAGGATAATTCTTGGCATTGAAAACAATGTTTTCATTGTACAGCCCCTTCCAAACGTGTTTATCCTCTCCAGGCCCTGAATGATAGGTACCCCCAGCAATGGGCAACATTAGCCTGTGTTACTGCTCTTGTTACTCTCATTGACAGAGGCCCACATGCGTCAGGGCCCCACACTGAGGGCCATAACGCAGCTGTGTGCACAGCGCAGACAGACAGATTTCCAGATCCTCCCTCAGAGCCTCTTCCTCTCCACCCTGCCCAGTGCTGCCTCCGTGGAGTGAAGGGCATGTGCTTTCCCCAGCTGCCTTCTAAGCTGCCAAGGGAGGGCGTCTGTCCTGCCCAGGGCACACCTACCACCTGTCCTCAGGACAACTTACTCTTCAGTGTTGCATTGCTGTCGCTGGGCAGCAACTCTCGGACCAACTGCCCATCATCCTTATCCTTGTCCAACCACCTGCTGGGCAAACGAGGGGCTGTTAGCTCTTTGAGTGGGGCAGCCTGACAACCAACCATCACACAATTCATGCAGAGTCACCAGGAGGCCAGAGCTTTGAACTCAGCAAAGGGAAATGGTTCTACCAGAGCTCAGAACAAAGGATCCCAAACCAGACTAGGGAAGGAGGGCTGCCCTGGGGAGGTGATATCTGGCTGAGACTGGAAGGATGACAAAGAGTTAACCAGAAGAGGAAGGAGGCGCATTCAGAGTGAACAACATGCTAGGACAGAGTGGAGCCTCCAGGAGCAGACGGACAGCCAGTGTGGATGGAATGGAACGAGTGAACAGTGCAGTGCTGGCAGATGAGGCTGAAGAGGTGGCAGGGTCACTTGATGTGGAACCTCGGTAATCATGGTAAAGAGCCTGTCCTAAAAGCCATGAACACCTGTGTCATCGTTATCATAAAGAAAAAACAACCCACCTCTTTTTCTAAGAGTCCATCATGTGCGTGGCACTGTGATGAGAGCTCTGGGGTGGGGAGAAGGCAGAGAAGATGCACTATGATGAATAAGACACAGCCCAGCCCCTGGAGAACCTGCAGTCTAGTTAAGAAGGCAGGACAGACTGGCTGAGGTACCAGAGACCAAGACAAGGATGGATGTTAAACCAAAGTAAGTGCAACAGAAGTGTAGAGAAGTGAGAAGGGCTCATGGTGAAGGGCCACTGATCTGAGCCCTCAAGGATGAATGAGATTTGCCAACAAGGAGAAGCTGGGTCTGGACCCTGCAGGGCTAGGATTTGAGGGCTATGACTCATCAATATGTCAGAGTGGGCCGTGGCATCTGCCAGTGGAAAAGACATTGGACCAATTTGCCTGAAAAGCACTGCTCCCACAGAGCACAGAGACCCAGGCTGGGAAATCAGACAATCGTGCAAGCACGAGTTATCCAGGCCCCAGTACTCAAGACAGTCTGTGATATGGGCTGATGGCAAAAGAAGAGACACCCTCAGTGTTCTCCAGGGCAATGGGGAAACCAAGGTACTTGCTTCTTGACCATTTGTCTACATCTTGGTGCTTGTCTTTGCAGCCCACTCCTATTATACTCCCTAGAGGGAGGCAATCCCTGGGCCACAGAACCTATCAAAGGAAGTTAAAGCACTGTCTCCTCCCCAGCGCTCCCAACATGGAGCTCAGGCTTCTCTAAACCACAGTCCTCTCTGCCAATATACTGCTCCCCTCCCCAGGGTCAATTCAGGCAACACTGTGGTCTCTCACATCTCTTTGCTCTTGCCCTCCCCCACCAAGTACATGATCTTGCATTCCCATGGGACCTTGCTATCAGCTGGCTGTTAGCTACCATTGACTACTACACATAAAATAGATAAGCAACAGGATCTACTGTATAACACGGGGAACTATATTCAATATCCTGTAATAGCCTATAATGTAAAGTAATCTGAAAAATATAATTGAATCACTACCTGAGACTAACACAATATTGTAAATCAACTATACTTCAATTAAAAAAAAAAACACTAGCTGACAATTAAGTTGTTATGCTTCCCATGAGCTTTCATGCTGTGAATCTAGAACACCAAAAGCCGTCTGAGATTATAAGACATTAAGGTACAAACTCATGGCTTTGGTGACAGGGTAAGAGAGAGATTTGGGGGAGCAAGGGAGTGCTGACTAGAGCTCCTCAATCAACCTCTGATTGTCCTGCTGAGGTCACTGCAGCATCTCCCACAGACTTGGAGACCACGGAGGAGAAGGCAGTGATGTGGCCCTGTCAGTATGCTCACAGGGACAGGGAGGATGGATAGTCAGCAGGTCACTGGCCATCGCAAAATCCCATCTGCTCTCCCTTCTTTCTCTCCACCATTTCTCCATCCCCAGGCCCTCCCCAGCAGCAGAGGAAACCATGACTTGTCATTTCAGTTTCCACCTAAATACTTGCAGGATATTAATAGGTATTTCCAAATATAGTCATTTTCTTTCAGCTTCAAACACTTCAGCCCAGTTTCAGAGTGAGATGTTGCTAAATGGATAAGCCAGTCTGCTGGAGATTTTATTACTCTTTCTCTGGGCTCACAAAAATGTGCAAGTATGCACACGTGTGCACACACACGTACATACATAAACACAAACACATGCACACACATAAACACATGCACACACACATAAACACATGCACCTAAACACACACGTATACAGGTAGGCACACACACACACACATAAACACACACACATCTACCATGGCTAAGATGCTCACCACTCCCTGATCCTGGCAAAGAAGTTCTGATAAATAGGTCTGGCTTGTTCTCCTCTCCCAGGGAGTAAAATAATAGCTCAGGTGAAGAAAGAAGCAGTTTGTGAGCCCAGGTTCTACCTCCAGGTTCTTCAGAGTCCTCCTGGGTCCTGAAGCAGCAAATGCCATCACCACACACCTCACCAAGATATCAGAATCCATTTTCTAAGCCTCTTAGATAGCCTCATCCACCAGAGGGCAGACAGCTGAAGCAAGAAGAACTACAATCCTGCAGCCTGTGGAACTAAAACCACATTCACAGAAAGGTAGACAAGATGAAAAGGCAGAGAGCTATATACCAGATGAAGGTACAAGATAAAACCCCAGAAAAACAACTAAATGAAGTGAAGATAGCAACCTTCCAGAAAAAGGATTCAGAATAATGATAGTGAAGACGATCCAGGACCTCGGAAAAAGAATGGAGGCAAAGATCGAGGAGATGCAAGAAATGTTTAACAAAAACCTAGAAGAATTAAAGAACAAACAAACAGAGATGAACAATACAATAACTGAAATAAAAACTACACTAGAAGGAATCAATAGCAGAATAACTGAGGCAGAAGAATGGATAAGTGACCTGGGAGACAGAATGGTGGAAATCACTGCTACAGAACAGAATAAAGAGAAAAGAATGAAAAGAAATGCAGACAGCCTAAGAGACCTCTGGGACAACATTAAATGCACCAACATTCTCGTTATAGGGGTCCCATAAGGGAAAGAGAGAGAGAAAGGACCCAAGAAAATATTTGAAGAGATTATACTCAAAAACTTCTCTAATATGGGAAAGGAAATAGCCACCCAAGTCCAGGAAGTGCAGAGAGTCCCAGGCAGGATAAACCCAAGGAGAAACACACTGAGACACATAGTAATCAAACTGACAAAAATTAAAGACAAAGAAAAATTATTAAAAGCAACAAGGGAAAAATGACAAATAACATACAAGGGAACTCCCATAAGGTTAACAGCTGATTTCTCAGCAGAAACTCTACAAGCCAGAAGGGAGTGGCAAGATATATTTAAAGTGATGAAAGGGAAGTACCTACAACCAAGCCTACTCTACCCGGCAAGGATCTTGTTCAGATTCGACAGAGAAATCAAAAGCTTTAGAGACAAGCAAAAGCTAAGAGAATTCAGCACCACCAGACCAGCTGTGCAACAAATGCTAAAGGAACTCCTCTAGGTGGGAAAGAGACTAGCAACTTAGAGCAACCTTGTACATATATAGACTGCTATATCAAAACATCATGGGAACAGCAAACCCAAAACTATAATAGATATACACACACAAAAGAAAAAGCAACAGAAACACAACACTAAAGATGGTCATCAAACCACAAGAGAAGAGAACAAAAGAGGAAGGAAAGAAAAAAGACCTACAAAAAGAAACCCAAAACAATTAAGAAAATGGCAATAGGAATACACATATCAATAATTACCTTAAATGTGAATGGATTAAATGCACCAACCAAAAGATATAGACTGGCTGAATGGATTTGAAAACAAGACCCATGTGTATCCTGTCTACAGGAGACCCACTGCAGACCTAGGGACACATACAGCCTGAAAGTGAGGAGATGGAAGAAGGTCTTCCATGCAAATGGAATTCAAAAGAAAGCTGGAGTAGAATACTCATAACAGACAAAATAGACTTAACAATAAAGACGGTTATAAGAGACAAAGAAGGACACTACATAACAATCAAGGGATCAATCCAAGAAGAAGATATAACAATTGTAAACATATATGCATGCAACATAGGAGCACCGCAACATATAAGACAAATACTAACAGCCATAAAGGGAGAAATTGACAGTTTCACAATAACAGTGGGGGATGTTAACACTCCATTTTTATCAATGGACAGATCATCCAGACAGAAAATTAATAAGGAAACACAAGCTTTAAATGACAAAATAGACCAGATAGATTTAATTGATATTTATAGGACATTGCATCCAAAAACAGCAGATTACACTTTCTTCTCAAGTGCACATGGAACATTCTCCAGGATTGACCACATCCTGGCCCACAAAGCAAGCCTCGGTTAATTTAAGAAAATTGAAATCATATCAAGCATGTTTTCCGACCACAATGCTATGAGACTAGAAATGAACTACAAGAAAAAAAAACTATAAAAAACACAAACATGTGGAGGCTAAACAATTTGCTGCTAAACAATTTGTTACTGAACAACCAATGGATCACTGAAGAAATCAAAGAGGAAATAAAAAAATACCTAGAGACAAATGAAAATGAAAGCACAACCATCCAAAACCTATGGGATACAACAAAAGCAGCTCTAAGAGGAAAGCTTATAGCAATACAATCTTACCTCAGGAAACAAGAAAAATCTCAAATAAACAAGCTAACCTTACACCCAAAGCAACTAGAGAAAGAAGAACAAACAAAACTGAAAGTCAGTAGAAAGAAAGAAATCATAAAGATCAGAGCAGAAATAAATGAAATAGAGACAAGGAAGACAATAGCAAAGATCAATGAAACAAAAAGCTGGTTCTTTGAAAAGATAAACAAAATTGATAACCCTTTAGCCAGACTCATCAAGGACAAAAGGGAGAGGACTCAAATCAATAAAATTAGAAATGAAAAAGGGGAAGTTACAACTGACACTACAGAAATACAAAGGATCACAAGAGACTACTACATGCAACTGTATGCCAATAAAATGGACAACCTGGAAGAAATGGACAAATTCTTAGAAAGGTACAGTCTCCCAAGACTGAACCAGGAAGAATTAGAAAATATGAACAGACCAATCACAAACACTGAAATTGAAACTATAATTTAAAAACTCCCAACAAACAAAAGTCCAGGACCTGATGGCTTCACAGGAGAATTCTATCAAACATTTAGAGAAGAGCTAACACCTATCCTTCTGAAAGTTTTCCCAAAAATTGCAAAGGAAGGAAGACTCCCAAACTCATTCTATGAGGCCACAATCACCCTGATGCCGAAACCAGACAAAGATACCCCTGGAAAAGAAATTTACAGGCCAATAGCACTGATGAACATAGATGCAAAAACCCTCAACAAAATACTAGCAATTCAAATCCAAAAATACATTAAAAGGCTCACACACCATGATTGAGTGGGATTTATCCCAGGGGTGCAAGGATTCTTCAATATCCACAAATCAATCAATGTGATACACCACATCCACAAATTGAAGAATAAAAACCATATGATCATCTCAAAAGATACAGAAAAAGCTTTTGACAAAATTTAACACCCATTTATGATAAAAACTCTCCAGAAAGTGGGCATAGAGGGAACCTACCTCAATGTAATAAAGGCCATATACAACAAACATACAGTTAGCATCATACTCAATGGTGAAAAGCTGAAAGCATTTCCTCTAAGATCAGGAATAAGACAAGGATGCCCACTCTCACCACTTTCATTCAACATAGTTTTGGAAGCCCTAACTACAGCAGAGAAGAAAAAGAAATAAAAGGAATCCAAATTAGAAAAGAAGAAGTTAAACAGTCACTGCTTGCAGATGACATGATATTATACATAGAAAAGCCTAAAGCTGCTACCAGAAAACTACTAGAGCTCATCAATAAATTTGGGAAAGTTGCAGGCTACTAAATTAATACACAGAAATCTGTTGCATTTCTATACCCTAACAATGAAAGATCAGAAAGAGAAAGTCAAGAAACAATCCCATTTCCCATTGCATCAGAAAGAATAAAATACCTAAGGAGACAAAAGACCTAAGGAATAAGCCTACCTAAGGAGACAAAAGACCTGTACTCCAAAAACTATAAGATGCTGATGAAAGAAATTGAAGAAGACATAAACGGATAGAAAGATATACCATGCTCTTGGATTGGAAGATTAAATATTGTGAAAATGACTATACTACCCAAGGCAATCTACAGATTCAATACAATCCCTATCAAATTACCAATGGCATTTTTCACAGAACTAGAACAGAAAAACCCTAAAATTTGTATGGAGACACAAAAGACCCCGAATAGCCAAAGCAATCTTGAGAAAGAAAAATGGAGCTGGAGGAATCAGGCTTCCTGACTTCAGACTATACTACAAAGCTATAGTCATCAAAACAGTATGGTACTGGCACAAAAATACACCTATAGATCAATGGAACAGGACAGAAAGTCCAGTAATAAACCCACGCACCTATGGTCAATAAATCCATGACAAAGGAGGCAAGACTATACAATGGTGGAAAGAAAGTCTCTTCAACAAATGGTACTGGGAAAACTGGACAGCTACATGTAAAAAAATGAAATTAGATCATTATTTAACACCATACACAAAAATAAGCTCAAAATGGATTAAAGACCTAAATGTGAGACTGGACACTGTAATACTCTTAGAGGAAAACATAGGCAGAACACTCTCCGACATAAATCACAGCAGTATCTTTTCCAATCCGTCTCCCAGAGTAATGGAAATAAAAACAAAAATTAAAAAATGGGACCTAATTAAATTCAAAAGTTTTTGCACGGCAAAGGGAACCATAAACAAAATGAAAAGACAACCCACAGCCTGGGAGAAAATATTTGCACATGATGGGACCAACATGGGATTAGTCTCCAAAATTTACAAACAGCTCATGCTGCTTAATATCATCAAAACAAACAACCCAATCAAAAAATGAACAGAAGACCTAAATAGACATTTTTCCAAGGAAGACATACGGATGGCCAAGAGGCACATGAAAAGATGTTCAGCATCGCTAATGATTAAAGAAATGCAAATCAAAACTACAATGAGATATCACTTCACACCAGTCAAAATGGCCATCATCAAAAACTCCACAAACGATAAATGCTGGAGAGGGTGTGGAGAGAAAGGAACCCTCCTACACTGTTGGTGGGAATGTAAATTGGTACAGCCACTCTGGAGAACAGTATGGAGTTTCCTTAAAAAACTGAAAATAGAGCTACCATATGACCCTGCAATCCCACTCCTGGGCATTTATCTGGAGAAAAACATGGTCCTAAAGGATACATGCACCCCAATGTTCATTGCAGCACTGTTTACAATAGCCAAGACACGGAAGCAACCTAAATGTCCATCGATAGATGAGTGGATAAAGAAGATGTGGTACATATATACAATGGAATATTACTCAGCCATAAAAAAGAATGAAATAATGACATTTGTAGCAACATGGATGGACTTAGAGATTGTCATACTGAATGAAGTGTCAGACTCAGAAAGAGAAATATCGTATGATATCGCTTATATGAGGAATCTAAAAAGAAATGATACAAATGAATGTATTTACAAAACAGAAATGGACTCACAGACTTAGAGAATGAACTTATGGTTACTGGAGAGGAAGGGTGGAGGGAAGGGATAGTTAGGGAGTTTGGGATTGACATGTACACGCTGCTGTATTTAAAAAGGATAACAAACAAAGACCTACTGTATAGATCAGGGGAAAAAAAAAAAAAGAATCCATTTTCTAAAAAATGTGTGAACTCGTAAGTGTTTGGGGGCATGGAGAGCCCTGGGGTATGTCAGAGGCTTCAGCTCCTAGTCAGCCCTACAATCAGCAGCAGCAACAGCATCGCCTGTGTCATCAGCAGACTTGGCTCCTTTCAAAGTGCAACCGGATTTCACCCTCATAATCACCGTAAGACACTTGCTGGTTGGGAAGGCACAGAAGACCAGAGAAGTTAAGAGCTTTGCCCAAAGTCACATAGCAGGTAGGTGGCCAGATTCCTGGCCCTTGCACCACGCTCGCGGCAATTCAGCCAGTGTGGACACTCAGACTTCTTCCTCATCCCCTTTTCACATTCCCCCTCTCCTTCCTCACCTGTCCCAGGGCTCAGTCCTCATTTTCTTTATCCACACTCTCCCTAAAGGATCCCCTCCATTTCCCTGACTTTAAATTCCATCTCTGTGCTCTCATTTCCTGAATTTATTTCTCAAGGCCTGACTCTGCCTACTTGCACAAGCATCTCTAAACTAACATGGCCGCACTGGACCTGCGGAGCCCACCCATCCCCACCCCCAGCCCTCGCTCCCCAGGCTCCCATTTCGGTAGAGAGGGCGACCTCTGCCCACCTACTGAAGGCAGAGACCTGGGGTCTCCAATTCTCCTCTCTCTTAGTGGCAGGTCCTATGAACTCCACCTCCAGGATCCACCTGTGGTGTAGCCCTTCCCCCCACCTTCGCCGCCACCACCTGGGGCCAGGCTGCCAAGTTACGGGCTGAATTGTGTCCCCCCACAACAAAAGATCTGTTGAAGCCTTAACCTTAGTACCTCAGAATGTGACTTTATTTGGAAATAGTGTCCTCACAGAGGTAATTGAGTTAAAATGAGGTCATTAAGGTGGGCCCTCATCTAAAATGACTGATATCCTTATAAAAAGTGGAAATCTGGACACAGAGACAGACACATACAGAGGGAAGACAACGTGAAGACAGAGGGAGAAGATGGCCATCTACAAGCCCAGGAACGCCTGCGGTTGCCACAAGCTGAGAGATGTGGAGCAGACCCTGTTCAGAGCTCCTTCGGGAGAGCATGGTCCTGCCGACACCTTGAGTCTGGACTTCTGGCCTCCAGAACTGCGAGGCAAAATTCTGCTGTTTAAGCCACTCACTTTGTGGTACGTTATTACAGCAGCCCTAGCAAACTAATACATACCGTCATGGACCCCACGACCCCTCCTGCCATTCTGTTTCCTCTCTGGACTCCCTACCACCTGTCCTCCACACAGAAACCAGAGGGAACTACCCAAAATAGAAGAGCCCCACCAAGCCCTCCTGATATGGGCCTCTGCCCACCTCTGACCCCACCAGGTGGCTTTCTCCTTTGTCCACCTGCTTTGGTCTCATTGGAGTTCTAGAACCCTCAAGCTCTTTCCCCTGGCACTCTCCTTTTCATCCTGCAAGAAGTCAGCCTAAATGTCCCCATGAAGACAGACCCACCCACCTTCTCCGTCTCTGACCCACCCTCTCCATCTCAGTGTGGCCTCTCCAGCAGCTCTGCCACCACTGTGCGTTTCCTCCAGCCCAGTCCTCAGAGTTAGCAATTGTGGCTTTCTTAGTGTATTCATTTGCTTATTGTTTAGTTCCCCTCCAGACAACAAACTTCATGAAGACAGGGGGCAAGCGTATATAAATGCTTCATAAATATCTTTTGAGTGGATGGGAATAAAACAAGGAAGCCTGGTCCATCCAGCATCCCAGCCAGGCAGCCTCCGGGGCCAGCAGGGAGCAAACGGGTCAGTGTTGAGGAGAGACCAGAACTCTCCCACCCCCTTCTTCTTCGTACTCCTTCCCCATGTGCCAGGCAGCCCTTACCAACCTCTGCGAACCCCCTCCTCAGTCCCATGCCTCTCACCACTTCTCCAGCCTGGATGACCCACCCTCCCTTCTCTTCACCATCCATTCACTCTCCGATCTTCCTTCCAGGCCCAGGTCCTGTTCTGCCTCTCTTGGGAAGCCTTCCCTGGCTCCCCGACCCTTACTCGGAGCCTCTTTCTGTCTATTAGTGCCACTGACTTGGAACTGCCTGCATCATTACCTATCTTTCCAATGTAATCCTCTTAGTACTAACAGTGGCCATACTTTGAAGACTGTAGATGCCTTTGTCATGGACAAAAACATTTCACAATCATTGTGCCCTGGGATTGCCCCAGTGGCCCTCCATAGCTGGGAAACTGCTCTTCCTGGGCTGGTGTGGTGGTAAGCAAATCAGCTGTAGCAAATGTGTCTGCATGCACATGTGTGCACGAGTGCGTCTGTGTGCCTGGTAGAGAAAGAGCAATGCATTCGCTGCCGGGCTGTTAGGCAACCTGCCCCCACCC
The DNA here is from genome assembly GCF_963924675.1 of Phocoena phocoena. Classification (NCBI taxonomy): domain Eukaryota; kingdom Metazoa; phylum Chordata; class Mammalia; order Artiodactyla; family Phocoenidae; genus Phocoena; species Phocoena phocoena. The sequence continues at coordinate 27,249,759 of NC_089231.1, read as the reverse complement.
ACTCCGAGGAGGGCTGCCCTTAGGCGAGAAATGACCTTGGACACGCACACAGCACCTCGTCCATAGGTGCAAGACTCAGCTTGGGCCTGGGATTTGCAGAGCCTAGTTGATCCAAAGCTCCAGTTAAGCGTGTACCTCCCAGACATTGCTACGGGTGAATGGGAATGGCCAACCAGACAGCACAAACAATGCTGGTATTGTTCCTCATTATAGAAATGTCTCTATCAGGAACGTTTGATAGAGCCCAAACTGGCTGTGAAAGAAATCCAAATGCTTAAGACAAAAGAGAAAAGAAAGTTTACCTCACTAGTAAGCTGGGATAAGGAAATGAAAACAAAGTAAAATATCTTGACAAGATATTAAAAGGGAAAAGATGTGGTAGAAGGCCATCCAAATGGGGAAAAAACCCACCTTTAATTCAAAAGTTTAGTTCAGCATGTAACAAAGCCTCTGAGGTAACTCTCAGTTAAAGTCTGAAGTTGCCATATTTTATCACTGAAAAATGCCAGCATTTTGGTAATTAATAGACTTAGTGGCAGCACCACACTGGGACACCAATGCTGTTGTTCCATCACCTGTGTGTGTTGGGGGTGGCGGGGATATGAGGCCCAGGTCTAAGTGCCACCAGCAGGGCCACCTCTCTTTCTGGACCAACTATATCCTTAAGCTATGATTTTGCTCCCTGCACCTGGAATAGGCTGAGTCTTCCCAAAACTAAGGCCCATAACCTAAGCTGGAGAAAATCAAAACAGACAGGACTCATGTACCTGAGACAAGGGAACTCCACGTTGTCGCTCTCAGGCTGCCCCTCCTCTCTCACCAGCACCCGATCCAGGAACCAGCCACTGCCGCTGCCTTTGCCGTCGTGTCTGACCCTCACCCGCCTTACCTTCCGCATGGTGACGGACTCAATGGTGAACTCATCGGCCTTTGTGGGGAAGACAGCAAGGCCAGTTAGACGGTGGCTCCCCTGGGACCCAAACACCAAGGGAAGACACAGGCCCAGAAATCCTAAAAGCCATAGCCAATGGGTTGGGCTATTGGTCTTTCACAGGTGGGCCAGGGGCTACCCATAAAGAACAAATTGCACCTCTCCCTCAATTTCTCCCACTGGACTATGTTCGATGTCAAGTTCCCAACAACTGAGATCTGTATTTTTGGATAAATGATGGCCATTCCCTGTGATCTCCTTTTAAAAGGCAAATCCCCTAGGAGGATTAATATATTAAGCTGTTATCAGTCACTAACCATTTATCATGAATTAATTCCTTGGTTAATCTCCTCTGGCTCCTTGCTACAGAAGGACACTGGCTCCCTTTTGAGAAAGGGAATGATTAGGGGGACCAGTGGTCTTATTAATTTCACAGTTTTGCCTGCCAGTGAAGCAGCAGGAATGCAGCAGGGGCTGCAGACTTGCCAAGTCTACACAAGTGTACCTGGGACCCTCTGGGAACAGGAACTCGAGGGTGGGATTCATGAAGGAAGGAATCAGAAGATGTAGAAAGAAAAGAGTAGGAAAGGGTGGAGAAAGACCTCCACTTGAATTCCAGGGCTTGCCCTGCCCTTGCTAAGGAAGAGATGGCAGAGGAAGGAGAGGACCAAGGCTTACCAAATCTCTTCACCTGATGAGCAAACTTGGGTCTCACATTATTGAACTATGACTCTTAACTGAGCATCTACTGTGTGCTGAGGGCCAGGTCTGCTGGCAGGCAGTACATCTGTCACCTCTAATCCTCACAACAGCCAGCCACAGGTAGGCATCCTTTCCCCCATTTCAGACGCAAGGAAACTGAGGCTCAGAGAATGGAGGGTCTGGCCCCGATCCTCCTGACTCTTTCCCCATTGTTTCACACAGCCTCCCCAGTAAATCCAGGTGATGGTTGGGGAAACCAAAGGGATCACCCAGCACGTTTGTAATGAGGCTAGGAATAGAACCCAATTCTCCCACTTCCATGTTTAGCGTCTTTCCTGATTTCTCTTTCAAAAAGGAAACGAACAAGTTGCCACCAGTGGTCATGCCTAGTGGAGATGCAATGTTCCTTCAGGTGTCCCAGCTTTCAGCATGCCTGGGACCTTCAGTCCACACACAAGGTGCCCAGCTTCCTTCCCTGCCCACCCCAAGTGTCTTCCTGCTCTGCCCTCTTCTCAAAGCTAAGGTGTGGGCCAGCTCTCAGTCTTAGGAGCTTGGTGACTGTCACGCATGTAGTTCCCTGTTCGCACACCCAGAGACAGCCTCCCTGATGGTCGAGGCACCAGTACCAGTGATCAGCTCTACTTAGAGCAGGGAAGATAAGGGAATGGGAAGGGGTGGGGCGGGGCTGAGGGAGGTGCACTGCTGGAACTTACGTTGCCCTTCACAAACAGGTCGGTGTTATTCCTGCAGTTGTAGAGCAGCCGCTCCCCTGTGTCCCCCACATCACCAAAAAGGCAGAGGTAGACGTTGGCATCCGTTCCCGCACCTTCAAGTTCCCCAGTGCACACTGTCACGCGGTACCGGGCCACTGGCAGGCAGAGAGAGGGACACAACTAGCTGGCAGCCCCCTGCTCCCAGCACTGGCCCTGCTGCTCCCCACCTCTGAGCACTGCCTCCCCCTCTCCCCCCGGCTCTCATCTGGGCTGACCTTGCTCATTCCGCCAGCTGCCTCACACCAGTCAAGGGCCAGCTCATCTGCAAATCCCTTGTCCCAGACAGACCAGAGGTTCCCAATCCTGGCTAACTGTCAGAATCCCATGGGAAACTTTTATAAGAATTCAGATTCCTGAGCACCACTTCAGACTTCCCAAATCTTAGTTTCCAGAGTGGGACCCCTAAAACAGCATTATTTACAAGCTCCCCCCGGGGACTCTGGTGGAGTTGGAGTTAGCAGTGTTTGGGGACCACAGGTCTAATACAAACATTTTGGCACTTGATTCCATCCAACCCAGTAGACTTTTTGCCTTAGGTTGTCCTCCAATTCATGAGTCCTGTCTTATTAAGAAAAGTAAGATAACTTTTCTTTTGAACCAGAACTGAGCCTTCCCTTCTCTTCAGAACTCCCCAGTGCTATGGACATGCCAGGAAGAGAAGCAGAGAGAAAGGCACAAAGTGCAGCTGCTATGGGAAGGGCAGCATCTTCTTCCCATGTTGAAAATGTACAGTCGAGCAGGCAAACCTGCATCTGGCACATAAGGCCTTACTTCCTAAGCTAAAAGTGAAATTCATTCATTCATTCCTTTGCCCAATATCTGTTTACTGAAGCCTAGTAAATGGCAGGCATTATTATAGGTGCAGGGATTCAGCAGTGAGCAAGACAGACTCCTGTTCAATGGCACTTATATTAAAGTTGAGAATGGAAGGGTGGAGAGGAGAGATGGACAGTAAAATCATAAATCATGAACAGGAAAATTTCTGAGTTGTATCTGTAACAAAGATAGTATAATGGAGTGATGCCACAGGGTGTGATGGAAGTAGGGAGATGTGCGGTAAGGGGGTGAAGATGATTTAGAGATGCAGAAAAGCTTGCTGCAAGGAGGCAAGGCTTGGACTAAAATGTTGGTGATAGGAACCAGCCACAGGCGTAGTGAGAGAAGAGGGTGCTGGTAAGTGTGAAGCCCCAATTTGGAGATAAGCAGCTATGTTTCAGGAGCAGAGAGAAGGCCAATATGGCTGGAATGGAGGGAGAAGGAGGGGATGAGATGAGGCCCAGAGGTGGACAGGGTTAAGGTAAGACATGTGGCTTCCTTTGTGTTTTTGTTTTTAATACAACAGGAAGCCTTTATAGGGCTTTAGGCAAGGAAGTAACTTAGTCTGATCTATGTTTTAAAGAGCATTGCTGCCATGTGGAGAACTGATTGTAGGGGAAGAAAGAGTGAATCAGAGAGGCCAGTTAGTGGAATAATTACAGTAGTCTAGAAAAGAGAGGAGGATGCCTAGGACTGGGGGTGCAGTGGAGATGGAGAGAAGTTGGTAGATTAGAGATATATTTTTGAGGTAGAAACAACAGTACTTGGTGATGGACTGGATAGTTAATTGAGGGAAAGAGAAGAACCAGGGATGATTCCTAGGTTTATGGCTTGGGCAACTAGGTGAATAGTGTTAGCAACAAGCCATAGGGACACTTGGGGAGAATGAAGGGTTTGGAAATAAAAATCAATGGTTGTTTATTCATTATAAATTTGAGGTGTGTATTAGATGATCATAAAAAGAGGTCAAGATGGCAGTTGAATATGTGTGTGGAGGGTCAGGAGTGTTGACCTGACTTTGGTCATCATAGGCATATAGATTCCATTGAAAGTCACAGGACCAGATGAGATTCCCTATGGAGAGGATGCAGACAAGGACTATAGAGGGATACCAACATTAGAGGTCAAGCCCAGGAGAAGCTAGCAACTCAGATGAAAAGCAGCAGTCAGTGAAGCAGAGGGATTTTGCTCTGAACCTAAAACTGCTCTAAAAAGTCTATTTTTTTAAAATGAAGTGAATATTAAGGCATTCCCAGATAAACAAAAACTAAAAGAATTCATCACCATCAGACCTGCTCTACAAGAAATATTAAAGGGAGTCCTTCACATTGGACATTAAACAGTAACTTGAACACACCCAAAGACATAAAGAGAACCAGGAAAAGCAATGACTTAGGTAAGTATATAGACAGTATACTTTAATTTTTGTTTGTAACTCTTTTCCTCTCAAATCTTATGTAAAAGACAACTCCATAAAGCAATAAATATAAAACTGCATTGGTGGGTTTATAATGTACAAAGATATAATCTGTATGGCAATATAGCACAAAGGAGGTGAAAAGAAACAAGCCTACACTGGAGCAGAGTTTTTGTATATTATTGAAATTAAGCTGGTATTAATCTGAACTAGAATGTTATAAGTTAAGATGTTAATTGTAATTCCCTGGTATAATTCCCTAAGTGTAATTCTTCCTACTAAGAAAATAACTCTTACTGTATATACATATATGTATATGTATATATATTAAAAGAAACAAGGGAACTAAAATGGTATTCTAGAAAATATCTATTTACCACAAAAGAAGGAAGAATAAAGAAACAACAAAAAAAGACAAGATATATAGAAAGCAAATAGCAAAATGGCAGACATAAATCCTGCCATATTAGTAGTTACATTAAATGTAAATGGACTAAATATTTCAATCAAAAGGCAAAATATCATGGTAATCCTGCAGAGACAGGATGGGTCTCCCTACTCCAAATTTGCTCAGCTATCAAGACTGATGATACCACGCATGTACCAAGAGTGAATATAAAATGATTATTCACATAATGAGCAGTTCTGGGGAGAGCATGATAGGCCCTCAAGCAGGCCCAAAAATGGCTGGGGACAGCAGAGAGGGATGACTGGTTTGACATTTTATGGTGGTTAAGGGGTGAGAGTTTCTTCACATGGGTCCTTGTATGGCTTGAACTTTCCACAAGTGTGAAGGAAGGGAGCATCCAGGCTTTCTTACCAAATTGCCCAGACATGAGGCAGAAAGCTACTGGTGTAACTGGAAAGCTGTCAGCAGTCAAATATGAAAAAGAAGTCATACTCCTTATTACACAGAGATTGGCAGAATAAATAATGCATCTAACTATCTGATGTATGGAAGAGACACACTTTAGATTCAGACACAAATAGGTTGAGAGTAAAAGGATGGCTCAAGAAGAAATAGACAATATGAATAAATTTATAACAAGTAAAAGATTGAATCAGAATTCAGAAAGCTACACATGAAGAAAAGCTCAGGCCTAGATGTCTTCACTACTGAATTTTACCAAACATGTAAAGAAAAATTAATACCAATTCTTCTCAAATAAAGTAGAAGGAAATACTTCTGAACTCATTTTGTGAGGCTAGCATATCTCTGCTCCAAAACCAGACAAAGATACCACAAGAAAAGAAAACTACAGACCAATGTTATGAATACAGATGCAAAAACCCTAAAAAAAATATTAGCAAAACAAATCCAGCCCCATAAAAAAGAACTATACACCATGGCAAGGTAGGAGCTATCCCAGGGATACAAGTTAAATTTCTGAAAATCAAGTAATGTAATATATCATATTAATAGAATAAAAAAACAAAAATCACATGATCATCTCAATAGACTCAGAAAAAGCATTTGACAAAATTCAACACTCTTTCATGATGAAAAATCAACAAACTAAGAATAAAAGGGAACATCATCAACCCATAAAAGTCATCTATGAAGTACCCACAGCTGACATCATATATAATGGTGAAAGAGTGGATGCTTTCCCCCTAAGATCAGGAACAAGGCAAGGATCTCTGCTCCCACCACTTCTCTTCAACACGTTTTGGAGGTTTTAGCCAAGGCAACGAGGTATCCAGATTAGAAAGAAGTAAAACTATCTCTATTCGTGGATGACATGATCTTGTATATTGAAAATCATAAGGAATTCACTAAAAACTATTAGAACTAATAAGAGTTCAGCAAAGTTGTGGAGTACAAGATCAATATAGCAAAATCAACTGTATTTCTATCACCTTGCAATGAACAATCTGAAAAAAAATTAAGAAAACATTTCCATTCAAAATAGCATCAAAAAGAATAAAATAGGGCTTCCCTGGTGGCGCAGTGGTTGAGATTCCGCCTGCCCATGCAGGGGACACAGGTTCGTGCCCCGGTCTGGGAAGATCCCACATGCCGCGGAGCGGCTGGGCCCGTGAGCAATGGCCGCTGAGCCTGCGCGTCTGGAGCCTGTACTCCGCAACGGGAGAGGCCACAACAGTGAGAGGCCCGCGTACCACAAAAAACAAACAAACAAACAAAAGAATAAAATAGTTATGAATAAATTTTTAAAAACAAGAAAACCAATTAATAAGTCATGGAGATGTATTGTACAGCATGGCAACTATGGTTAATAATACCATATTGCATATTTGAAATTGCTAATACAGTAGATCTTAAAAGTTCTCATCACAAGAAAAAAATTATGTAACAACGTGTTGTGATGGATGTTAACTAGACTTACTGTGGTGATCACTTTGCAATATATACAAATATTGAATCATTATGTTGTACACCTGAAACTAAATATAACATTGTAAGTCAATTATACCTCAATAAAAAAGAAAAAAGTGAAAAACTTAAGCTCTGCAAACTAAAAAACTGTTGAAAGAAATTAAAGATGTTCACAGATTGGAAGACCTAATATTGTTAAGATGGCAATACTTCCCAAACTGATCTACAGATAAAATGCAATCTCTATCACGATCTTAAATGATTTCTTTGTAGAAATTGACAAGCCATCTCTAAAATACGTATGGAATTTCAGGGAACCCAGAATAGCCAAAACAATAGCAAAAAGAATAATAAAGAAGAATAACAAGTGTTGGCAAGGATGTAGAGAAATTGGAACTCTCATACATTGCTGATGGAAATGCAAAATGGTGCAGCTGTTTGAAAAATAGTATGATAGTTTCTCAAAACTCAAAACAATTACCATACAGCCAGCAATTCAGCTCATAGGTATATATCCAAGAGAAATGGAAACATATGTCCACAAAAAAACTTTACATGAATATTCATAGCCACATTATTCATAATAGCCAAAAAGTAGAAATAACCCAAATGTCCATTAACAGTTGAATGTGCTATATCCTTACAGTGAAATATTATTCAGCATTTAAAAGAAATGAAATACAGCTGCATGCTACAAGGTGAATGGACATTAAAAACATTATGCTGAGTGAAAGAAACAGATACAAAAAGTCATATATTAAATGATTCCATTTATATGAAATGTCCAGAACAAGCAAATCTATAGAGACAAAAAATAGATTATTGGTTTAAACAGATGGGTAAGTACAGAGATAAGGAGTGAGGTGGGGGAATGGGTGTGACTGCTAATGGGTATGGGTATGCAATGAAAATGTTCTGGAATTTGATAGTGGTCAAGGATACATGATTCTATCAATATACTAAAAGCCACTGAATACTTTAAATAAATGGATTGTATGGAAAATGAATACCTCAATAAAGCTGTTTTAAAAAACGGACACTACTCATTGGTGGTCCATCTAAAATGAAGATAAAGTACATGAGGAATGAGACAAATCACCAGTAAGTTTAATTTAATTTTTCAGTAATAGACCCATTTTTATTTGGAGATATGAAGATATCTGAAAATTAAATTTGACCTTTAAATATGTGGGTCTGAATATATAGTGTCTATAGCAAAAGCATTTGTTAGAAGAAAAGGTCAAGGATAACTGCTTATCCACGGACCTGCCTGAGTGGGGCTGGCAAAGGTAGCCACTGAAGTCAAGAGTGGGGAAAGGTCTCCTGCCCCCAACAGTGTCTCCTGTCCTGCCCCCAAGGGTCTCCTGTCCCTCCCTCTTCAGAGGGACAGCACCTGAAATTCAACCACTGCTGCCTCTCCGGTCAACTCTGTTAAAATGCAAAAGATAAATGTTTTAAACTTTTAGCCTTCACATAAATGAAGCTGATGCTTTTGTGTTACGCTCCCAATGATAGGCTGTGTTAACAGTAAGAGGAACAAAGAGCATTAACTGGAGTGAGTACTGAAACGTGGAAGCACAAAAGGGAAGGGAGGGCACCAGTCTCACTTCATTCTGACTTTTGATGAAGGTCGGTTTTGCCTTTTTGGGCTGTATCTATTAGGCCATTCCCAGAGGCAAGCTGATGAGGGAATTTAGAAATCTCTATGCCTGGGAATCCCAGTCCCCTTTGCTCAGGAGCTCGAAGGTCCTATTGGCTGGACATTGTCAGGGGTCCCAATTCTCTCTAGGGGCCACTCCCAGCCCACCTGCCACTGAGGTTCTAAGCACCTTCCTGGCAAGAAGTCTGTGGACAATTAAAAATAATTATATTAGCCATCAGCAGTGAAAGACTTTAAACAGATGGGTAAGTACTAGAGCCTCTTGTACTTTAATTTTAAAATTACAGCTCAGCCTGATTAGCAAGAAGCCACAGTTTTCAGCACTTGAGACCAGTGGTCTCTTGCTGGCTCATCAGTGGTATGTAATCCCTTCTGCTGGACATGCGGTGGAGAATGCAGATCTCATTGGTTTTGCTATCTCACATAGCTCCTGAGGGAAAGGCAAGGTGGAGATAAATTGTGGGCTGGTGAGTGTTTTGTCTGTGTCTCCTGGTCTGTGTTAATCAGTGCAATCACCCCGGAAGGCATCTTGGCTCTCAGACGTGGTGTTAATTGCTTGTTTGACTGACCCTTATTTTTTAAGTAAACTAGGAGTACACAATTTCAAACATAGAGAATTGGTTTTAAATTGGTATTTACTCATTTTACATGAGTCCAAGACTCTCCACTGAAGGGATTTTCAGGAAGCCCTGCACATTATACCTTGGTATACCTTGGTACCAACTGGGGAAGTGAGATGTTGCCACCAGCTCTATTTACTGTTACAAAGAAGCATCCAGACCAGAAAAGGAGATTTGAGTTCCTGTAGAGGTGAGTGAGGACATGGGAGTGTTCCAAGAACAAGAGGAATTTATGTGAGCCAGAAAGAACAGTTGGGGAAAAGAAATTCGAGTTGATATGGGCTCCAAAGTACTGCCAAGGACCCCCAGAAGGCATTAAACTGTGCTTATAGCCAGGACAGACAGCCCTTCTGTCACTAACCCGGGTCCTTGAAGTCTTTAATCAATAGAAATTGATAAGAGGCCAGAAGAGAAATCCAGGCAAGGCTTTAGTGGGACTCGTGCCAGAGTACAAGGGAGTGAAAACAAGTAGCAGGTGCCCTTGCTTGCTCTCTGAGGAGGGCAAGCTGGTCCCTTAAATGGGGTGAGGGTGGGGGCGGATTGGTGGGTCAGGCTGGAGGGGCAGCTTAGGTGTCTGTCCACACCCTTGGCGGTGCTGTGTGCAGGGATTATGCTTTTGCTCCCGGTACCTCAGCAATGGCAGTTGGTTTGTGCTCTTCTTGTATCTTATAATTGCCCCCAACTGCAGTTATGTGTGCAGTTTTATTTAGTCCCTTATAGTTGCTTTGTATTCTGTCGCTAGAGATTCAAGCACTCCAGTAAATGGTGCCAGGTCCCAGCTTATCTCACTTCAATCCAATACTAGTCGTTAGAGAATTTTTTTAAATTGCAGTTGTTCTTTAATAGTATCACAGAAGGCAAAAACAAACAAAAGACAGCTATGATAGCCCCATATCTTATACACTGTTTAAAATGTTTCAAGGGTGTTTTTGTATGTAACCTATAGAAATGCTCTTCCTTCCTGCCCCTCCCACCGTGATCTCTCCTTATCTATCACATCCCCACCATGCAAGGCCTAGCTCAAATGCCTGAACAAAGTTTCTCCCATCTTCCTCAGCGGGAAGTTTACCTCCCTACTGTGTCTACTGCATTCATTCAACTCCTACCAGTTCCACCTTCAGAGTATTTCTTGAATTTATGTCCTCCTCCACAGTCTACCTGAACCCTGCACAATTTCAGGACCACTTTTTCTTTCCCCTGGATGATTTCTTGTCCCTAAAATACATCCTCCACACACCCACAAGTCCTTGACAGAGCAGGAGAAATGTGGGGAGGAAGGAACTGGATGGAGTTCAAGTTCAAGGGTGGTGTGAGTGTCATCAAGGTCATGAGAGGCCTGCGAGGGCAGGAGCCTGAGTCAGAGGTGGGGACTGAGTCAGAGTTCAGAGGAGCAGCTTTGTGGGATGAGCCCAAGTGAGGTACCGAGGAGTGGCTGGTTGCATGGGAGGGAGGTGGAGGTGAGCAAAGTGGACGAGGACCAGCATGTGGATGAATGGGTTTTCCACATGGACATTGATGGAAGTGGAACAAAAGCTCTCAGGTTTTGATATGTGCAAAAATTACTTGGTGTGTTTGATAAAAATACCGATTACCAGGCATAGCCCTCAGAGAGCCTAGTCAGTATATCTGGGATTGGGCCCAGGGATCTTCATTTTAACAAACACTCTAGGCAATTTTTATATAAATGGGACCTTGAGCATACTTTCAGAGACACTATCTGTTATGGGCTGAGTTGTGTCCCCCCACCAAATCCATATGTTGAAGTCATAACCCGTCAGTACCTCAGAATGTATTTGGAAGTAGGATCTTTAAAGAAGTAAATAAAGTAAAATGAGGTCGTATGTGTGGGCCCTAATCCAATATGATTGATGTCCTTATAAGAAGAGATTAGGACATAGACATGAGCACACACACAGGGGAAAGATCATGTGAGGACACAGCAAGAAAATGGTCATTTTCAAGGCAAGGAGAGAGGTCTCAGGAGAAAGCCAACCTGCCAACACCTTGATCTTGGGCTTCTAGCCTCCAGAACTGTGAGAAAATAAATTTATGTTGTTTCAGCCCCCCAGTCTGTGGTATTTTGTTATGGCAGCCCAAGCACACTAGTTCACTGTCCTAGAACAATGGTAGAAGTTGAGGGGTCTAGAGAATGACCAGGGGGCACCTTGCAAAAGAGGAACATGTCCAGAGTGAACAGAAGATGGAAATGAGCTGGGGCAGAGGCCACATTGTGGGTGGTGTGAGCCTCAAGGCCAAAAGGGCAGTGGGAGTCAGGAGAATGCCCCCTCCCGCTAGCCCCACAGTTGTGAGGACGGAAAACTGGGTTTTGGGGGGAGGGGAGCCATGCTTCAGTCAAGGTACGGAGGAGATGGAGGTGAAAGAACATCCTGGGCATTTAAGTAAAAATGGCAGCTTTCTCTCTGAAAAAAACTCACTAAAATGATAGTGAGTTTAAATACCTGATAGTGAGTAATTTAAAGATTTAAATTTTAAAGATTTTTTTTTATTTTAAAGATTTAACCAAACAAAAGATTTTAAAGATTTAACCAAACAAAAAATGTTCACCAATAAGGCTCAGGGAAAGGGATGACTATAGACAACAGCAACCAGATTTCAGAAGCTGGAGCACAGCTAGAAAAGTGTGCTTTTCACAGTACCTTAGCACAGTGGGTCCTCACCAGGAGCACCCACAGCCCCTAGAAATTTGTTGGACAAATTCCTGAGCCCCCCACCCCAGACCCCTGACTTAACACCTATCAGCTGTGAAATTTGAGAAGTAAGGTTGCAAAGTCTTAGGAATGACAGCACCAGGTAACTTTGGAGATAAGGATGAGGAGCTAAAATTATGAGAACTGGTTAGAAGGATTTAGAAAGCAGTTAGATCCCAAGACCATCTCCTCAATTGTTCATACCTGCAGGCTCAATTCTGGCACATAAAGAGGGCCGATCAGGTAACAGCGGGTGTGTTTCTGCCTTGGTGGGATACATGTCACATAGAGTCCTAACTGGGGGGTGGGCAGGAATCATATGTTATTTATCATATTTACAGGGAGATGATAGCCTTGTTGCCAAAGAAAATACTGCTGAATGTGAAAAGGCAGAGTATAATTTGCTGACCTAGGAGGCAGGAGATCTTGGTCTAGGTCTCACTCTGTCTCTAACTATATAATCAGGGCAAGAACTTCCTCAGTTTCCTTATCTGCATCAATCTATTTTAAGGACCTTTGAACACAAATATTCCATAGTCCATTTTAATTAGTCCATTTTAATTAATTCCATAGTCCATTTTAATTAAAAATGAAGAAGAATCATAAAATAGTACTAATTGCATGCATTGCCTAATTAGACTAACAGGGTGATCCCTTTTTAGATATTTGCTGTTTGGGGTTTCTATGTTTCTGTGTACTTAACTCTGTTCAAATTGTTTAAAACTATATATACAGAGCTTCTACTGGGTGCGCAAATGCCTGAGAAGTGACACTATCCAAATACTTAGAAGGACTACTGGAACTATCGATGACATCGTAATTTACTTTTTGTAATTTTGCAATGTTATTCTACTATTTAAAAAAAATTAAGCACAGCCATAAGGATAGAAAATAGGTTAATTATATTAAGTGCCAATTCTGATCAATTGCTAATGTTTGCTTGCAGTGCTATATTGAGGGCTATGAAGCTCATTTCAGACTAAATGGGAGAAAATGCTGTGATTACTCAGTAATGTCTGCCAAGAGAAAAGGATAGGACACGTGCCGTGTATTTGCCAGCACTCTGGCGGTATAACCTAGAGGCAAAATGATCTCCTTTTCCCTCTTTGAATGTGGATGCTAGACTCCAGATTAAAAGCTCAGCTCTCGGGCTTCCCTGACGGCGTAGTGGTTGAGAATCTGCCTGCCAATGCAGGGGATATGGGTTCGAGCCCTGGTCTGGGAAGATCCCACGTGCCACGGAGCAACCGCGCCCGTGAGCCACAACTACTGAGCCTGCGCGTCTGGAGCCTGTGCTCCGCAACAAGAGAGGCCGCGACAGTGAGAGGGCCGCGCACCGCGATAAACAGTGGCCCCCGCTTGCCACAACTAGAGAAAGCCCTCGCACAGAAACGAAAACCCAACACAGCCAAAAATAAATAAATAAATTTATTTAAAAGCTCAGCTCTCTTCTACTAGCCGCAAAAAGAAATAGAGAATTCATAAGGGAGCAGTCAAGTGTGGCTACAAGAGCCCAGATCCAGCCTTCCTTTTTGAGGACCATCTTATGCATAATTTGAAGAGGATGTTTCCTTTAATTTCAGGGAGTGTGTGGAGAAATACTGTTCAGTGTGGATTCTTCTCATGCCCTCATAGCCAACCTGAAGACCCAGAAATCTCCCCATTCTCACCCATGCCCATCATAAAGCCTTAGCATCATGGAGATGGCTACTACAAAGCCGGTCTTGAGTCTAGGACCTTCTAAACCCATTCCTCATTCAGAAGGAGCCTGATGATGCATAGTGGACAAGACTACCAGCTCATGGGCTAGACACCCATTGGCACACCGAGTAAGAGTTCCATTACCTCCCCCAGGATGAGAGCCAGTCAATACTTACTGCCCATTATCCTCCGTACTGTTGGACCCTCGGCAGTCATTTCCCTAACGATCTCATTGTCATCCTCGTTGGCATCCAGCCAGCGATTGCAGTTGAAGTTATACTTGTCCTTGGTCAGGGTGTTCATCAGGGTCATCTGGAATGAAGTCCTGGAGTGAACAAGTGGTGTACCAGAAGTATTCATCCATGCCTTGAGGTTCCCGTTCTGCTAGTTCATCTCAAGGAGGACAAGGCCGTCCCCTAGGGATGACTCTTGTGGAAGGTGGAGTGCCAGATTAATATTTGTCCCTCTGGTCCCCTGGAGACCCACAGTTGCCTAGCAGCCAGGTGACTAGGACACAGTGCAAGTCTGCTGAAACCTAAGCAACTTCTTAGTCTACTTTGGAAGTCCTGTCCCCGTCAGGAAGTCCATGTGTCATGTGTCCAAATTTAGGTCTCACTACAACCCTTCCCCACCCACACTCCCAACAGATAAAGGCAAACTAACAAGACAAGGTCATTAGAAATAGACCATTTTGGTTCCTCTCCCAACCACCTTCTAACCCCCAAGTTGGTACATCTCACCCTTTCTAAATGCCATCCAGAACCAGGACTCCTTTTATCATGCCACGCCCGAATCTTATAAAACCTGCCGAGGTCTGGGAGCTCAATCTATGGTGAGAAATAACAAGGCCTGAGTGGACAGAACCAAGTGAAATGTGTTTACCCTCATAGCTGACCCCCTGCCAGGAGGGTACCCACTTTGAGCTGTTTCTTCAGCATCAAGGGTGGGTTTGCTTCAAACCACCCTCATATATTCTATCTTCTTGTGCTCTTTTAACCAATGGCACATGAGGGAGAGACAGCCACGTAGAGCTAAGGTTCAATCTGGGCTGGTGAAACTGAACAAAAATAACTGACCCACAGTAGGATCCAGACTAAATAAAATCTTCCAAGCAATAAGCTTTCAATTACAAAATCCATATGGCAGCCCTGCAAATTAGCACAGGCCCAAGCCCCAGGACTCTGCTGGGCACTGAAACAGACAAAAAGATCAATACAGTGGTCATGCCCTTTCCCTAGGGGCTCCAAGTCTAGCCGGGAAGACAAATACATAAAGAGCAATGAACTGAAGGTATAATAGAAGCGCCAAGGGGGTGCTCTGAGAAGAGAGCTGCAAATTACAAATTATTCTTACCTAAAGGTCAGAGCAGCACTTCCGTTGACAAAACAAGCCTTGCTCTGCTTATATACATACTGAAAATTTAAAGCTGAATTTCTTTTTAAATGTTCCAAAATGTATACTTTCCTTAAAATTTGTTCCTCACTCTCTAATTCAGTCCACACTGGGCGGTTTGACACTAACTGTGCTCAGGGTCTCTGTTCTACAATGATTCCCCAAGTCACCGGGCTCCTGAATGTCCAAAGCCATTACATACTTGCTTCTTCTCCCATGCTTGGTTCTGGACTGTTTGATTCAGATGAAGGGCCAGATCTAAACTGTACCCCATCAGTACATTGCCCGTACATTAAATGTGGCATTCCTTGCAGGGGCCTAGGGTCTCTATTTTACCTTTTTGTCTTCAAACTTGATCCAAACCTGGCTTAGGAAACCAGAATCCCATGACAAATGCTTCTTACACCCCTTTCTCTTTCTTCCCTCCCACTCTGTCCCTCTTCCTACCCTAAATTTCTCAATTATTCCGGGTTTGAACCACTTGTTGTTGGGATTCAGGAGAATCTCATCTGTCCGCCCCTTCTGCCCGTAAATCTGGATGAAGATAGGAGAGTTGGTACCAGCTTTCTTCAAGTCGGTCGTCCAGACCCACAGGGACCACGGGAATTCTGCAGAGACAGGTCAAGTTGTACCATTAACTTCAAAAGTGAAGAGATTTTCAAGCTACCAGTGGGGAAGACAAGCAAATCAAAGGTGATCAGGACTGAAGTGCAGGTTGTATACAGGTGTGTCCTACTCTCAGAAACCCATTATAACAAATACTAAATTTGGGAAGCCAAGGATTCCTTGCTATTTGAGAGAGTGTGCCTTAATGTTCCTTTTAATGGTGAAAGTCTATTAGTATATTTTTAATAGGGGGAATAGTTGACTCCACCCACCCTATGGCCAGTACATTCAGAGTGCAGTGTGTGCAACCATTCAGTTTAACAACTAGCCCATCACAGCAGCTTAACGATTTGGGGCTGCTGGAGTATCAGCCTTGGTGCCATGTCTGTAATTCTGTGTGGTCTGTACCTTGGAGAACTGAGGTCCCTGGGGGACCCTTTCCCTTCCTTTCCAGAGGAGAATTGAGAAGAAGGAGCGCCCAGTGGTTTGACAATCCTGGCCTTTGCTGGCTCTGGGCCCCTCCACCTACTTTTCAGCCTCTTCTTCCTGAGAGACACCATCTCGTAGAGCTGCCTCTCGATCAGCCCATCTGTCTTCTTCTCATCCAGCCAGCTGCTGCAAGGGAAGGTCTGCTGGATGCCAGTGAAGGGGCACAAAATCACCACCTGGGGGAGCAGATCACATCTCCTACAGTAGGTCCCCTGGCTGGGACTTCTTTGTAATGTTCAACAGCCTCCTTAGCCCCACATTTAGGGTTGTCTGCATTACTACCCTCAAGGAATGTCACTTTTCTTCCCACTGCCTATCTCATTAAATCTTAGATCAAGAAATACCTCCTCTAAGAAATCTTCCCAAGTAGGTATCATCCATATTCCAATTTACCAGCCCAAACCTCAAACATTTTTCTCTATACACATACCCTTTTTGAATACCATATTTCCTTATGCACATTGTAAAATCTCCATCTGAACCAAGTTAACTAGAATACTAAATTAATACCCTATATTTGTCTTGGGGAAAAAAGGTCAGTCACATAAAAGGTGATTAATATCTATAATTTAATACAGAAACTAACTACCCTCTTCAGGACTTGATCCTTATTTAACCTTCTCTCCTACATCTTCTCCATCTCTACCCACATTCTGAACTTATGGGTTTAGAACATGGCATTCTAACCTTCTCTCCTACACCTTCTCCATCTCTACCCACATTCTGAACTTATGGGTTTAGAACATGGCATTCTGTCTAACCCAGACACACCTAGATGTTTTGAAGAGAAGCATCAGAATGCCAAAGACAGAGATCTTAAGAGCGTCAAGAGAGAAAAGACAGATGATGGCAATTGGACTAACAGAAGCCAGAGGATATTGGGGGGTGGGGGCATTATAACTCAATCTAGAATTCTGTATCCTGAAATTTCTTTCAAGAATGAAAATGAAATAAAATAATTTTCAAATTAACAAAAACAGAGTTTACCACCAATAGACCTTACTTAACCAAAGGAACTTCTAAAGCATATTACTTCAGGAGGAAGAAGAAAATTGACACCAGAAGAGAGGTCTTAGAGGCAAGAAGAATTGTCAAGCAAACACACTGGCAAACAGGTAGGTAAATCTGGACAAATATGACTCTACAAAACAACAGCATATAATATGTGAATTTAAAACTAATTCAAAGGAGAGCTAAAATACTCTACTTTCAAAATTGGCATGCAACCTAGATGCAGGATTATTACCATTAGAAATTTCTAAGGTTCTTGATTTGTCTAAGAGGGAATTAGGGATGGTGGTTAAATTTAGGTCTTGTCCCAGTAAGTATGTATGCTAAAATTTCAATAGTAACCACTAAAAAAACCAGAGAGTGAATAATTTCCAAATCACTATCAAGAAAATAAAACCCACAACCAATCAGTTAATCAAAAAAAAAAAAAAGAAAAAAGAAAGACATAGTAAAAGCAGGACAAACAGACATGTTAATAGTTATAAAAAACATAAATGACTAAATTTATCAGTTAAAAGCTAGATAGTATCAGATAGGATTGTGATAAAGATTCAATTAACCAGAGGTTATACTAATTCTACACCTCACAACGTAGCCTAAAACTATATAAAGCAAAAATTGTTAGTTCTACAGTAAGAAATTTAAATATCTACCACCGACATTGGAAGTTTCAACATATCTTTCTTCATAATTAATAGATCAAACAGACAAAATGCTATTAAGGAGATAGAAGGTTCAAAAACAAAACTAACAAACTGAATTTAATAAATAAAGTCAAAATCTTAAATTCAACTCTTGGAACATATACATAAATTGAAGCGCATTGTAAAGTAAATGTCAAAAAATTTTTAAATGGCATCCACCACTGAGAGGACCTTCAAGATGGCAGAGGAGTAAGACGTGGAGATCACCTTCCTCCCCACAAATACATCAAAAATACATCTAAATGTGCAACAACTCCTAAAGAACACCTACTGAACGCTGGCAGAAGACCTCAGACTTCCCCAAAGACAAGAAACTCCCCACGTAGCTGGGTAGGGAAAAAGAAAAAACAGAGACAAAAAAATAGGGAGGGGACCTACACCTCTGGGAGGGAGCTGTGAAAGAGGAAAAGTTTCCACACACTAGGAAGCCCCTTCACTGGTGGAAACGGGAGCGGGCTTGGGGGAAGCTTTGGAGCCATGGAGGAGAGCACAGCAATAGGGCTGCAGAGGGCAAAGCGGAGAGATTCCCGCAAAGAGGATTAGGGCCAACCAGGACTCACCAGCCTGAGAGGTTTGTCTGCTCACCCGCCAGGACAGGTGGGGGCTGGGAGCTGAGGCTCGGGCTTCGGAGGTCATATCCCAGGGAGAGGACTGGGGTTGGCTGCGTGAACACAGCCAGAAGGGGGCTAGTGCACCACAGCTAACCAGGAGGGAGTCCGGGAAAAAGTCTGGAACTTCCTAAGAGTCAAGAGACTGTTGTTTCGGGGTGCACGAGGAGAGGAGATTCAGAGCACTGTCTAAAAGAGCTTCAGAGACAGGTGTGAGCCATGGCTATCAGCACGGACACCAGAGACAGGCATAAAATGCTAAGGCTGCTGCTGCAGCCACCAAGAATCCTGTGTGCAAGCACAGGTCACTATCCACACCTCCCCTCCCAGGAGCCTGCACAGCCCGCCACTGTCAGGGTCCCATGATCCAGGGACGACTTCCCCAGGAGAGCACATGGCACACCTCAGGCTGTTGCAATGTCACACTGGCCTCTGCCGCCGCAGGCTCGTGCCGCATTCTGTACCCCTCTCGCCCCAGGCCTGGGTGAGCCAGAGCCCCCTAATCAGCCCTCCTTTAACCCCCTCCTGTGTGGGTGAAGAACAGATGCCAGAGTGTGACCTACATGCAGAGGCAGGGCCAAGTCCAAAGCTGAAACCCAGGAGTTGTGCGGACAAAGAAGAGAAAGGGAAATTTCTCTGTGCAGCCTCAGGAACAGATTAAATCTTCACAACTTGATGTACCCTGCATCTGTGGAATACCTGATTAGACAATGAGTCATCCCAAAATTGCAGTGGTGGACTTTGGGAGCAACTGTAGACTTCGGGTTTGCTGTATGCGACTGACTAGTTTCTGATTTTTATGTTTAACTTAGTATGGTTTTTAGCGCTTCTTATCACTGGTGGATTTGTTTATTAGTTTGGTTGCTCTCTTCTTTTTTTAAAAAAATTACTTTAAAAATATGTTTATTTTAATTATTTTTTATTTTAAAAACTTTATTTATTTTATTTTATTTTTCTTTCCTTCTTTTTTTTCTCCCTTTTCTTCTGAGCTGTGTGGCTGACAGGGTTTTGGTGCTCTGGCCGGGTGTCAGGCCTGTGCTGCTGAGGTGGGAGAGCCGAGTTCAGGAAATTGGACCATCAGAGACCTCCCGGCCCCACGTAATATCAATCGGCGAGAGTTCACCCAGAGATCTCCATCTCAACGTGAAGACCCAGCTCCACTCAATGACCAGCAAGCTCCAGTGCTGGACACCCCATGCCAAACAACTAGAAAGACAGGAACACAACACAACCCATTAGCAGAGAGGCTGCCCAAAATCATAATAAGTTCACAGACATCCCAAAACACACCACTGGACATGGTCCTGTCCACCAGAAAGACAAGATCCAGCTTCATCCACCAGAACACAGGCAACCAGTCCCCTCCACAAGGAAGCCTACACAACCCACTGAACCAACCTTACCCACTGGGGACACAAAAAACAACGGGAATTACGAACTTGCAGGCTGCAAAAAAGAGACCCCAAACACAATAAGTTAAGCAAAATGAAAAGACAGAGAAATACCCAGCAGATGAAGGAGCAAGGTAAAAACCCACTAGGCCAAACAAATGAAGAAGAAATAGGCAGTCTACCCGAAAAAGAATTCAGAGTAATGATAGTAAAGATGATCCAAAATCTTGGAAATAGAATGGAGAAAATACAAGAAACATTTAACAAGGACCTAGAAGAACTAAAGAGCAAACAAACAGAGAGGAACAACACAATAAATGAAATTTAAAATTCTCTAGAAGGAATCAATAGCAGAATAACTGAGGCAGAAGAACGGATATGTGACCTAGAAGATAAAATAGTGGAAATAACTCCCACAGAGCAGAATAAAGAAAAAAGAATGAAAAGAATTGAGGACAGTCTCAGAGACTTCTGGGACAACATTAAATGCCCCAACATTTGAATTATAGGGATCCTAGAAGAAGAGAAAAAGAAAGGGACTAATAAAATATTTGAAGAGATTATAGTTGAAAACTTCCCTAATATGGGAAAGGAAATAGTCAATCAAGTCCAGGAAGTGCAGAGAGTCCCATACAGGATAAATCCAAGAAGAACACGCCAAGAAACATATTAATCAAACTATCAAAAATTAAATACAAAGAAAAAACATTAAAAGCAGCAAGGGAAAAACAACAAATAACATACAAGGGAATCCCCATAAGGTTAACAGCTGATCTTTCAGCAGAAACTCTACAAGCCAGAAGTGAGTGGCAGGACATACTTAAAGTGATGAAAGGGAAAAACTTACAACCAAGATTACTCTACCCAGCAAGGATCTCATACAGATTCAACAGAGAAATTTAAACTTTTACAGACAAGAAAAAGCTAAGAGAATTCAGCACCACCAAACCAGGTTTACAACAAATGCTAAAGGAACTTCTCTAGGCAGGAAACACAAGAGAAGGAAAAAACCCACAATAACAAACCCAAAACAATTAAGAAAATGGTAATGGGAACATACATATTGATAATTACCTTAAATGTAAATGGATTAAATGCTCCAACCAAAAGACATAGACTGGCTGAATGGATACAAAAACAGGACCTGTATATATGCTGTCTACAAGAGACCCATTTCAGACATAGGGACACATACAGACTGCAGGTGAGGGGATGGAAAAACGTATGCCATGCAAATGGAAATCAAAAGAAAACTGGAGTAGTAATTCTCATATCAGACAAAATAGACTTTAAAATAAAGACTATTACAAGAGACAAAGAAGGACACTACATAATGATCAAGGGATCAATCCAAGAAGAAGATATAGGAATTGTAAATATTTATGCACCCAACGTAGGAGTACCTCAATACAAAGGGAAAATGCTAACAGCCATAAAAGGGGAAATTGACAGTAACATAATCATAGTAGGAGACTTTAATAACACTCCACTTTCACCAATGGAGAGATCATCTAAAATGAAAATAAATAAGGAAACACAAGCATTAAATGACACATTAAACGAGATGGACCTAACTGATATTTTTAGGACATTCCATCCAAAAAACAACAGAATACACTTTCTTCTCAAGTGTGCACAGAACATTCTCCAGGGTAGATCACACCTTGGGTCACGAATCAAGCCTTGGTAAATTTAAGAAAATTGAAATCATATCAAGTATCTTTTCCAACAACAATGAGACTAGATATCAATTACATGAATAAAACTGTAAAATATACAAACACAGGGAGGCTAAACAATATGCTACTAAATAACCAAGAGATCACTGAAGAAATCAAACAGGAAATCAAAAATTACCTAGAAACAAATGACAATGAAAACACAATGACCCAAAATGTATGGGTTGCAGCAAAAGCAGTTCTAAGAGGGAAGTTTATAGCAATACAATCCTACCTCAAGAAACAAGCAACATCTCAAATAAACAACCTAACTGACACCTAAAGCAATTAGAGAAAGAAGAACAAAAACCCCCCAAATTTAGCAGGACAGAAATCATAAAGATCAGATCAGAAATAAAGGAAAAAGAAATGAATGAAACAATAGCAAAGATCAATAAAACTAAAAGTTGGTTCTTTGAGAAGATAAACAAAATTGATAACCCATTAGCCATACTCATCAAGAAAAAAAGGGAGAAGGCTCAAATCAATAGAATTAGAAATGAAAGAGGAGAAGTAACAACTGACACTGCAGAAATACAAAGGATCATGAGAGATTGATTACTACAAGCAACTATATGCCAATAAAATAGACAACCTGAAAGAAATGGACAAATTCTTAGAAAGGCACAAACTTCTGAGACTGAACCAGGAAGAAGCAGAAAATATAAACAGACCAATCACAGGCACTGAAATTGAAACTGTGATTAAAAATCTTCCAACAAACAAAAGCCCAGGACCAGATGGCTTCACAGGCGAATTCTATCAAACATTTAGAGAAGAGCTAACACCTATCCTTCTCAAACTCTTCCAAAATATAGCAGAGGAAGGAACACCCCCAAACTCATTCTACGAGGCCACCATCACCGTGATACCAAAACAAGACAAAGATGTCACCAAAAAAGAAAACTACAGGTCAATATCACTGATGAATATAGATGCAAAAATCCTCAACAAAATACTATCAAATAGAACCCAACTGCACATTAAAAGGATCATACACCATGATCAAGTGGGATTTATCCCAGGAATTGAAGGATTATTCAATATATGCAAATTAATAAATGTGATACACCGTATTAACAAATTGAAGGATAAAAACCATATGATCATCTCAATAGATGCAGAAAAAGTTTTCGACAAGATTCAACACCATTTATGATAAAAACTCTCCAGAAAGTGGGCATAGAGGGAACCTACCTCAACGTAATAAAGGCCATATACAACAAACCCACAGCAAACATCATTCTCAATAGTGAAAAGCTGAAAGCATTTCCTCTAGGATCAGGAACAAGACAAGGATGTCCACTCTCACCACTATTATTCAACATAGTTTTGGAAGCCCTAGCCATGGCAGTCAGAGAAGAAAAAGAAATAAAAGAATACAAATTGGAAAAGAAGAAGTAAAACTGTCACTGTTTGCAGATGATGTGATACTATACATAGAGAATCCAAAAGATGCTACCAGAAAACTACTAGAGCTAATCAATGAATTTGGTTAAGTAGCAGGATACAAAGTTAATGCACAGAAATCTCTTGCATTCCTGTACATTAATGATGGAAAATCTGAAAGAGAAATTATGGAAACACTCCCATTTACCACTGCAACAAAAAGAATAAAACACCTAGGAATAAACCTACCTAGGGAAACAAAAACCTGTATGCAGAAAACTATAAGACACTGATGAAAGAAATTAAAGATGATACCAACAGATGGAGAGATATACCATGTTCTTGGATTGGAAGAATCAGTATTGTGAAAATGACTATACTACCCAAAGCAATCTACAGATTCAATGTAATCCCTATCAAATTACCAATGGCATTTTCTATGGAGCTAGAACAAATCATCTTCAAATTTGTATGGAGACACAGAAGACCCCAAATAGCCAAAGCAGTCTTGAGGGAAAAAAGCAGAACTGGAGGAATCAGACTTCCTGACTTCAGACTATACTACAAAGCTACAGTAATCAAAACAATGTGGTATTGGCATAAAAGCAGAAACATAGATCAATGGAACAAGATAGAAAGCCTGGAGATAAACCCACACACCTATGGTCAACTAATCTATGAGAAAGGAGGCAAAGATATACAATGGAGAAAAGACAGTCTCTTCAATAAGTGGTGCTGGGAAAACTGGACAGCTACATATAAAAGAATGAAATTAGAACACTCCCTAACACCATATACAAAAATAAACTCAAAATGGATTCAAGACCTAAATGTAAGGCTGGACACTATAAAACTCTTAGAGGAAAACATAGGAAAAACACTCTTTGACATAAATCACAGCAAGATCTTTTTTGATCCACCTCCTAGAGTAATGGAAATAAAAACAAAAATAAACAAATGGGACCTAATGAAAGTTCAAAGCTTTTGCACAGCAAAGGAAACCATAAACAAGATGAAAAGACAACCCTCAGAATGGGAGAAAATATTTGCAAATGAATCAACAGACAAAGGATTAACCCTCAAAATATATAAACAGCTCATGCAGCTCAATATTAAAGAAACAAACAACCCAATTCAAAAATGGGCAGAAGACCTAAATAGACATTTCTCCAAAGAAGACATACAGATGGCCAAGAAGCACATGAAAAGCTGCTCAACATCACTAATTATTAGAGAAATGCAAATCAAAACTACAATGAGGTATCACCCCACACCAGTTAGAATGGGCATCATCAGAAAATCTACAAACAACAAATGCTGGAGAGAGTGTGGAGAAAAGGGAACCCTCTTGCACTGTTGGTGGGAATGTAAATTGATACAGCCATTATGGAGAACAGTATGGACGTTCCTTAAAAAGCTAAAAATAGAACTACCATATGATCCAGCAATCCCACTACTGGGCATATACCCCAAGAAAACCATAATTCAAAAAGAGACATGCACCCCAATTTTCGTTGCAGCATTATTTACAATAGCCAGGTCATGGAAGCAACCTAAATGCCCATCGACAGATGAATGAATAAAGAAGATGCGGTACATATATACAATGGAATATTACTCAGCCATTAAAAGGAAGGATATTGAGTAATTTGTTGAGACATGGATGGATCTAGAGACTGTCATACAGAGTGAAGTAAGTCAGAAAGAGAAAAACAAATATTGTTTATTAACGCATGTATGTGGAACCTAGAAAAATGGTACAGATGAACAGGTTTGCAGGGCAGGAGTTGAGACCCAGATGTAGAGAGCAAACGTATGGACACCAAGGGAGGAAAACTGCGGTGGAGTGGGGATGGTGGTGTGCTGAATTGGGCGATTGGGATTGACATGTATACACTGATGTGTATAAAATTGGTGACTAATAAGAACCTGCAGTATAAAAAACAAACAAACAAAAGCAACTCATACTAAACTTTCTTTGGGTTATTTGTATGGAAATATGTTAATATAAATGTTTCAGACATTACATGAAATTTCTAAAAATCTTATATGTTCTGGTATCATATTATAAGTCATAATTCTAGTTATTACTTTAAAATGTATATCTCAGAAATAACGAAATTTCCTTGTCAATTGCATTATTATGAACTTTCATCAAATCTTTAACCGTGGTCATTTTTAAGCCTTTTGTCAGTTACAGACAGTTCTGGGTGTACTCTGATGCTTTTGCGAAAATGTTCCTCTAGAAGGGTTTCATCTTTAAGGAATTCATGGAAAAGACTCTGACAAGTACAGGTTTCTGGTAACTGACTATACTGCTGAACTGAATGAAGAAGCATTTTCAGAACTCTAATGGGAAACTGATGAACTCATAAAAGTGCCAACAAAAGATCACGATAAAAAAAATTAATTACATGGGACTGAGTGAACTGATGAGGATGATTATAATTTTTGTGACTTTCTGTTTGAATAAAAAAAAAAAAGGCCCCGTGAGAGGGATTTCTCATGTACTTTGTAACTGGTGCAAAGGAAGTAGGAAGTAGGATGCAGATTAGAGTTTGTATTTGAAAGTTAAAGAGAAGGGTTGAATCAGGGCAGGGTCCTCCCCAGCCTCCCTTACCTTCTCACAGTACCAGCCTCTATTGGCTCCCACATTGCCATGTCCGATGGAGACCCGGCTCAATGGGCTGAGGAGGACAGCCAGCTCGATGTTGAAGATGTCTCTGCGGCCACGGTCAAACACACCGCCCTCCAGGAAGATTTTCCCACTGTTCTTATTCCCTCTGGCCCCGAACATGACCAGGTAGATTTTGGATTTGGTCCCAGCACCCCGGACATCCCCAGTGAAGACGGTGACAATATATGAGATGGCTGGTATGGAAACAACAGGGGGAAGGAGAGGGTTCAGTGCAAGCTGACAACAATATCCTACCCACCTTCTCTGCCACCTGACCACACCTCCCTAGACCTTCCCTCTGCTGTACATCCCCATCCCCCTAAGTCCTCCTCCCCCAGACGACATCCAGTGCCCCTTTCCACTTCCCTTTATCTTTTTTGGAGTTGGTGTGTCAGTGCACCTGAGTTTAGGAGCAAACTGCAGGTTACAGGAAGCTGCCAGCCCCCATTACAGGAAACTAACAAAGAGAAGGAAGAGCTTGGGTTGGTTAAGAATAGTACTTATTATTAATGCTAATTACCACATGCATATTATTAATAGCTGCCAGATGAATTCTATTGTGTCTCATTTCATTAGAATCGTCACCTCGATTAAGAGAGATTTGTATTCAGGACTATCTGATTCATGGAGCTTGCTGTTTTGCACATAACTTAAAAACATAACTCTTAATAGAGGGCACTAATGTCCTCCTTTACCACCTGAGGGGGTGGGATGCGGAAGACTGAGGGAGGGAGAAGACATTGTGGGTTGGGCCATTTGGGGTTTTGGTCAGTCAGAAGGCAATGTGAGGACATGGAGTTCTGGGGAAGAGCCAGCAAGAGGAGATTAAACTCTGAGATGAGACAGACTAAAGGAAAACACCAAAGACAAACATTTGAACAGGAAACTATAGGAAATTCTGCTAAGGTGTGGTCTGCCTTTTTTCACACTGTCCCAGAGTCTAAGGCAAGTGGTACTTTAAGCCTTGTTAGTCCCCCACCTCCCTTTCATCCTACCCCCACCCCCTGATCTCAGAGAAACAAAATGTCTTTGGGAGATAGCACATGCAACTACATGGACGCATTATTCATTCATACATTCGCACCTTCCCTTGCTCAACAAACATTTACTGAGTGCTTACTCTATGACAGGCCTTGGGAGACTATGAAGGTAAAAAGGAATAGCCACTGCCCTCAAAGAGTGGGTGTCCAGCTTTACTTCACAACACATGGACAGATGGTGTTCTCACACTAGACATACTGTCATAGCCTAGGTTGTCAGCAATTCCAGCCTCTCACTGTCATTTCTCCTCGTCTACCACTGGAAGCAAGTAATAGTAACACAGTTAAAGGGGACATATTAAATCTGCTCTAGTGGATGTTTTAAGTAAATAATTTTCAAACTATAGAATACAAAATCGTGACACACCCGACAACGTGGCACCCCTCACCCAGGCCAAGGCGCCATAATGCCATGGTTGAAAAGCACTGGAGCAGAGGAGCATTGGTTTCCTAAACAATAGCAGTCACGTTCTTCCCAAAATGTCTGCAGCAAGAGAAGGGAGAGACAGCCCTGTCTAGAGCGGGTAGGGGAAGTTTCAGAGGAAGCGACTGGCAGCAGGAAGTTGAGAAGCAGAAAGAAGAGAAATGGTGTCACAGGCTGAGGAGAAAGCATATTCCGAAGAGAAAGAGTAAGGCCAGCAGCTAAAGGGAGGGGAGAGGGAAGGCATGTGGGTGAGGTGGGGGGAACAGGGAGAGGGGGTAGGTGTGGGAAAGAGTGAAAGGTGTGCAGATCGGGGGAGGGAGAGGGAGTGTGTGTGTGGAAGTGGTAGTAGAAGATGTTGAAAGATGCTGCTGAAATGGTCAATTGGAGCCCAATCGTGGAGCAATTTTATCTTATACCCCAGAACTTGGACTCATTCTCTCTGCAGTGGGAGCCATGGGAGGGTCTGTCCCAGAGCATGTTCTCAGCTGTGCGCGTTCACCAACATTGATATTCTGGAACATCTATGAACTTCCATGCTGGGAGCTTCAGGTTTTCCATGGAACTCACACAGGGTAGAGATTTAGGAGGCAGACCAAATCCTGGATTTGTCACTTATCAGCTGTGTGACCTGGAACAGGTCTCCTAACTTGTGACTCAATTTCCTCTACTGTGAAATGGGAACAGTAACCGTTCCCATACTCTAGGGTTGTTGTGAGTATTAGAGGAATGACATGAGTCAGGTGCCTAGAGAGAGTCTGCCATATAGGAAGCGCTCAATAGTAGGAGGAGGTAAGGGTCAGTCAACATCCTCATAAATATCCACGTGTGTCGGGAGTTCACACCCTGGCTCCATCCTGCGCATAACTTCTCTTGCCCTGGGAAGTCAGTGTCTGCTCAGGGGCACCTTATCACCTCTGGTATCAGCAGAGCCCCAGACTCCAGCCCGGGGGGACAGAACACTTTCAGGGGCAGGAGGAATGTGGTCTAAAGACATGGCTGCTTCCCACTGGACTGCAGGCCTCCAGACCCACAGATGAGAACATTGACCCTCAGGCAGAAAGTGAAGTATTAGCCAATTGGGCCCCCCCTTTCTTCTGTTCTACCTGTGGTCTCAGCTCCGCCCACTAAGATATCCCTCTGAATTTTGCCATCGTCTTCATCCAAGGCCAGCCAGCGGTTAAGAGGGAAATCATATTTTCTTTTATTCCCAATATCTTCAATGACAATCTGGGAAGGAGAAGAGAGGGAAGGAAGGTTAAGTGTCATTGAGGTCACACCTGGTGACCGAATCCATTCCTCCATCACTTGAGTGAACTCCAAGTATACTTTCTCATCTTCCTCGTGGCCCAAGGAAAGCTTATCACAAGGACACACCTGTTGTCAGGAAAACCTTGCAAAGCACTGAGAGTCAAACAGGGATGACTGACAATTAGCTCCTTGAATTACTGAGTCTTGTTCCCTCCTCTGCTAAGGATCATTTAAAAAATGCTATGCAAGAAACTTAGCAGGATGGACCCTGTGAGACTGAGGAGCTAGAACTGGAAGCCTGGATTTACAGACAGCATCAAGACCACCGTCTTCCTCACCTGCTGAAGGCTGGGATTCTGACCTTCTTGCTGAGAAGCAGAGTCCACATAAAGGGAACTACAAGCCCTGAATCTGGCACACAGAATCCCAGTATCTGGTGACCAGGTTGGAAAAGGTCAGCCACTGACAGTGAAGTTAGGAGAACTGAGCATCCATGAAGCCCCCACGGGGACTCACATGTGAGCTCTGTTGGCGAGGCTGAGATAAATGTGTTTTCTAGAGCTCACCAAGGAGCTGAGGGGCCCTCCTAAAATGTCCCAGGAACATCCAACTAAAAACTCACTCTAAGATAAGTGTGATCGTCAATAACCAGATGAAGTCCTCCAGTCATAATGGGAAGGCAGATGCATTTGGTGACAGACAGGGTGAGTTGGAAAGTAAAAATATCTGCCCAGGTACTCCCAGGACTGCCTGACAGAGTGGGGCTCCGATTTTCAGTGAAAGACTCACTTCCTAAGATCAAACTGTCTGTAGTGTGGAAACAGGGCATGTCTTGGTCTGCCTAAAGGCATCTCACCTTGTTCTAATGCAATGTTCATCAAGGAATCTTCTGGGCTGAGAGCTGAACTCCTGAGTATATCACCCACCAGAGAGGGGTCAGTGGCCTGAGCCAGTGGCCAGGACCAGCCATCCCACCAGGGTTCTCTCTCCAGATACATCAGCATTTAAGCTCTGGTTTATAAATCAGTCCCTTGTAACTTTGGTTGGTGTGGGTCAGCCTTCAGAGCTTGCTGATTTTTATTGCGTGTATGTACTTTCAGAGCTGAGTGCCTGGAGACCTCTGTGGCCTGTCCAGAAGGGGTTCTGCCTTGAAAGGAAGTCCAGCCTCTCCCAATTCATGTATCTGCACATTTCTCTCTGTCTTTCCTCTCCCAGGGTTGAGGCTGTGGGGAGATTGGGGAGCCAAGGATCTGGGCTATACCTCCTGACCCCCTTTACGTTGACCCTCACAGGGTTGGAAGAGCAAGGTGAAGAAAGAAAAGACTCAGTTTATCAGATAAGCTGTCAAGTCTACTGATCGACAGATATACAGATTCACCATTTCTGTCTTTAAACGTTCACAGACTGGTGTGCCAGGTATAATTCCAAGAGCAAATGACAAACCGCCCTCACAGTTCACAAAGATGTCATCAATAAAGGGCCTTCTCCTGGCCTGATAGCTGATGGACATTCCTGGCTTGAGAAGTTCAGCTAATCTGAAAAATAGAATGTGTTGCCATTAAATAACTCTGTGGGACAAAACTAGCTTGCACAGCTGAACCACAAAGGGAAGAGAAAATATATGAATGAATATTTGAATAACCAACAAGACTCTAAAAATCAGACGTTCTGAAATCACAAAGAAAGGCTGAGACATAAACACTTAAGCACTGATATAAAAAGTATAAAAGGCCAGGAACAGTTCTGGAAAGTTTCCAAATGAGTATTGAAATATATAAACAATTACTGACGACATCTGTTAGTCCCAAGGTCTGCAGGATGAGGCTGGAGGAGGCTGGCTCCCAGAGGGTGGAACATTTTGGAACACATCTAGTAGCAAATGGTGAGTGCTGTAGGAAGGAGCAGAGAGGTGAGATGTGGAAGGAGCCTACGTCGGTACAGGAAGATTGTCCAGGGGGACGTGGCAGAGGACTCTCCCAAAGGCATTCTGGCCTCTGCAGATATGGGTCCTGTTGCTTGGGACCCATGACCCCTGTTGCTTAAAGGATATTAGTAAGGGCCCCTCTGGGGGAGAACAAGCAGCTTTTCCACTTGTGTTCACAAGTTGCCCAGACATCCCTGAGTTTTCATAAAGTTCCTTTTAAGAATTCAAGACAGCTCAGGAATGGTTTTTGCTAACAGAATGAAATGGTGGTGCTCCCTCCAGACCACAGTTTCACAGTCTGCTGTTCTGGCAGAGACAACTGTAAAATAAGACTGGAAAGACAGAGTGGCCTTTATCATGAATGATAGAAGCACACACCTGGAGTGTGTGTGAGAGAGACAGACAGACAGACAGAAGCAATAACCTAATGGAAGACAAGAGCTGTTATCTCCTGGAGGAATATTCTCACCTGCAGACAAGCCTATAGGCTGGGCTGACCTTCTAAGAGGGAAACCAGGGGACATGAGCCCTTGGGAGGCGAGATGGCAGCCAGACAAGGGGGCCTGTCCACGGTGGAGCCCGCTCTGTCCTGCAGCAACAGGGACACAGCAGTTACGAGGCGAGACCACCGTTACGGAAAGCCAAGAAGGATAAACCAACCGCGAAAAAGAGGAGGAAAAGATGAAGCTGCCAGGCAGGGGTTCTTTCTTTCTTGTTCTCTCCAGAGGGTTCACAGACACATCCAAACAGTCCAGGACACGGGGGCCTGCATTTCTTCCCGCACAGGGTAAACATGTCTGTGTGAGCACATGGGGTTTGTCTTGGAGTCGATACCTTGCAGATCAGTGTAGAGAGTCAACCATGACTCACAGCAGCTCTCCCTCCTCCATATGGGAATAATTTCCACCAACTTTCCATAACCTGATTGGAGCGGAGACCCATTCTGGGCAGAAGAAACAAACCCCACACACATAGGGCAATCTGGAGAAGCTGAAGGGTCTCCTCCTTACCGCCCACGTGCCGAGGTGCCTGAGATGCAGACAGTCTGGGTGATCCACAGCGTTCCCTCTCTGTATCAGCCACGGGGCAGGAAATGAACGTAAGACCTATCCCTGTTTCCAACCATCCCTTTGAAAATGCATATCTGTTATCCAGTAAAGGTGGCCCTTGCTTGACTCATAAGCAGTCATCGCCACATTCCAGGAACCCCTATTGAACTGTGGCTTACATCTGGAGTTCTTAGATCATAGGGCAAGGGACAGATAGGTTTTGACACAGGAGAAGATAAAAGAGGAAGACTTTGGAGTTTACAAACCTACTTGGAAAAAAGTCTTGGCATCCAGGGCTTAGCGGGGGAGACCTAGTGTCATGGAAGAACAAGGGAATGTTCTATGGGGGGAACAAAGCTCAGCGAAGGAAGGGGGGTCGGTGTCCTCCTCCTTCCCCACACGCTCTGCACCTCGCTCATCACACTGCAATACCGTGTCAATTACTGTGTAACATACCACAAATATGAGTAATGGTAAATGACAGCATTTGAATGGTGACACCCCCAATGCTCTCACCCTTTCCTCTACACTTCATCCCTCCCCTCTGAGCCCGCCCACACACCCACTCCTTCATTACTGCCTCGGCTGCCTCATTCAATAAAGACCTTTGATGGCTTATTCTGATCAGCGCCTGCGGTGGTCCCGCCCTCACCTTCTCCCTGACATTATTTCTTAGTTCTCTGAGCCCTGTGCCCTGGTCCAGTTATTTAGTATCCATGTGCCACCTTCCAGCTGCTCCTCATCTGTCATCCCCTCTGCCCAAAGAAGTCCTCCTCCCTGCTCCTCCTGGCAAAGCCCTGCCCATCTTCATGGCCCAGCTCCAACGGACCCTCCCTGAAGCCCTCTCTGTTGCTCAATCAGGCACAACTCACCCAACATTTTTTTTGTACCTCACGTAAGACTCATCTCGTCCTGCTTCGTATTAAAGTTGGGGTGATTCTGTTTTCTGATTTTCAAACTGGGAAATTTGGTTTGATCAACACATGTGGGACCCTTAGGACAGAATGTTTGTTCACTGAAAGCTGGACTTTCCCTGAAGTTTTGGAATATAAGGTTAAAGTAAGTAACCTGCCTTATAGTAAGGAAGTGTTCAGGAACTCGTCTTGTCTCTTTTAGAAGCAGAACCATGTCCACTGCAACAGCTGCAGTTGGTAGCTCAGGGCCTAGGATATAATAATCAATCAGTAAATGTTTGTTGAATGTTGAGTATAAATTGGTGACATGAGGCCATGTTGGGCTTCCTGAGGTCCCTGAAATCTGTTCATTAGCCTCTGTCTCCTCTTCCTGTTAGAGCCAGTGGTACTGGTTGAACTTAACGCTCCCTAAGGCATGAGGCAGGCGATCCATCCAATTCTGGATTTTCTAATGTATGACACGGTGGAGAGTGTCCAGACTCAGAATCCAGAGGACCTGGGGCAGGTGCCAGTACTGTCACTGAAGAGCTGTGGGGCCTCAAGCAAGTCCTCTACTGAAGCAGATGGGCCAAGGGCAAGGCCCACTGGCAGCGCAATGCTCCATCCTGTGACTCTTGCTCTTGTGGTGGTCATTGAGCTGAACTGATCAGTTGAGTCAGTCACAATTGTTGGACTAAGCAGACACGGGGACCCAAGCCATGTGCAAAGCCTGGGGGAGGGAGGATGCCAGCCCCGGAGAGGGGATAAAGAACAGGGGGCTGAGGAACACACATGGGCAATTGACTAAGGAAGAAGAGGAGGGAGATGACTTATGAAGGGGTTAATAATATTGGCTTTCAGATTTATCCCACCAAGCCCTCACACATAAATACCAAAGGAGCAGTTGTCGTGTGATGTCCAAGGCAACCAACTGGGCAACTTCGAGAGTGGGAGCACTTACTGTGCAAGTGTCAAATTTGGAAATGCAGACAATTTAACAGCATTTTAATTGGTGTCTCTGTGGAGGTTAGGTGAGGAGGGGGCAGCGTGGAGACCCAGTCAAGAGGGAAGGCAGGAGGTTAGGGCTGGCTATGCGTTGTGTAGTCACAAAGTGATGAGAGGTGCCCCAGGGTTTCCTCTAGCCTCTGGTTTTCAGCTTGAGCCCACCCTACCTGGGACCTAAAACCCTCCTTCCTCCTCTCTCATCGTAATTCGTCCTTCAGGAAAATATCTAGTAAATCCAGGTGTTCTGACCTGCAAAATTCCTGAATTATTTTTATGTCTTATCCCCAAGGAGCATTTTGGTTTGGCTTACATTAAAGGAACAGACTGTTAGGAGTTCTTCAGAAGCCAGTGAACCTTTGGAGGGACACCCACCTTGGCACTCGGGGGACAGGTGGGGACCTGACAACCAGGCCCTGAACTTGCCCCTACACATAACACCGGCTCCAAAGAGAATAACCAATCTCACACTGAAAGTAGCCTGCTTGGGCTTCTGGTTTAAAATAGTGTCTGACTAGCAACCAGTAAGAAGAGGAAAAGAAGAAAAGGAAGGTGGGAGACGGAGGGAGGAAAGAAACATCATTCTGAAGAATCAGAAGAAGAGCAGAACTCTGGAAAGGACTGGATAAAGGATACAGAAAAAGAATTCAAGAAACGGGTATGCTTAATAGAATATAAGAAGATATGGTCTTTATGAACAGGAGTAAACATCTTTAAATAGAAAGGGCTGCAGTGAAAAGGCAATAAAATGATATGAAAAGAGAGCTAGATTACATGGGAAAGGTATCCAGGAAAGCAATACTATACAGCAGCAAATACATCAAAGTTCTTACAATTCTGCATGCCCTTTAACCATCTCCTAGGAATTAATTGTAGGAAATAATCATAGATGTATATAAAGAGAAGCTGCAAGAATGTTTGTTGCAGCACAATTTATAGTATCAATAATTTTGAGAAAAAAATTGAAATGTTCGACAAAGGGGAATTGGTTTAATAATTCATGGTATATCTGGGCAATGAAATATTATAGGCATTAAAAATTACGTTGTGAAATATCAACGTTATTCTATTTCAAGAGCATGGGGAAACAGGCATGTTACATTTGAAAGTAAAAACAAAGCAGTTTGTAAAACATTGTGCTTATTATGAACCCATTATTAAAAATGACGTATGTGTATTCATTCACAGAAAAATGTCTGGAGGATATGTAATTTCTGGATGGTGAAATTATGGTGGTTCAGATTATCTTATTTTTGCTTACTTATATTTCCTAAACTTTTTACAATAAATATATATTACTTTTGTAAGAAGAAAAAAATAATTAGAAGAAACATTCAGAATTAAAATGCATATTAATAGGAGAAAGAAATGCAACTGGTAGTGTGAAAAATCAAATCAATAATGAGGTGGGGGAGAATCTGACAAGTTCTTATGGAATGCAAAGAAAATAGAGATGAAAGCAATAAAAAGGAAGCTGAGATCTTTGGAAGACAGAGAGCCGAGATCCAATAAATGGATAACTGGTGCTCCTGAAGAAGAAACCCGAAAAAAGCCATTCAAGCAAGAATCTAGTATATGATAGGAAATCTTTTTTCTGAGCTATAAACAAACAAATAATCCTAGGCATCATGGAAAAGATTCATCTTGATCCAGAGAAGTTAAAAACAAGGGAAGGAAGGAAGGAAGGAAGGAAGGAAGGAAGGAAGGAGGGAGGGAGGGATGGAAGAAGGGAGGAAGGGTGGAAATGGGAGAGGAGGGGAGAGGAGGGAAGATGAATGAACTAACAAAGACCCTGCTCCTAGACATTATCTAGCAAGACTTAAATTATAAATAAAAAGAAAAAAATCCCATAAGCATCCTGGATGAAAAACAAAAAACCACAAAACAGTTTGTCCAGAAAGAAATAAAAGTCTGCTTGGCTTCGATGTCAAATTTCAGAAGGTAACAGAACAAGATTTATAATGTTTTAAAGGAAAAAAGTGTTCTCACCCATATATTTCACATCTTGCCAAGCTGCCCTGTCCTTTGAGCATGAAGATGACAAAAGGACCTGTTTCGGTGTGCAAACCTGCCTCCTGCACACAGCTCCCGAGAGCATAGGGGGTGAGGGCCCAGGTGATCAAGAAGGAAGCTGCCTTCAAGAAGTACAGCTGCAATGACTACGTCAAGACCTCCCTCAGGCCGTCGGGTGCACTTTGCAGCTCCTTCCACTACACCTGTGTTTTCATTCAGTCTTCCCTCCCAGGATGAAGGAACTGGGCTGCAAGGTACCTGCTCTGTGCCCCATCCTGGCTGAGGTCCTAAAACACACCTGCCTCCTCTCCCTTGTCTGCCCTGAAGACACACCTCTGCCCGCACATTGGCTCTTTGGGACCTGGACTCCTGCCTCATTTCTTCTCCAATCCAAGCAGCAGTTCCACTTAGCCTCCTGGAACCCTGTTCAGAATTAGGCTGGCTGCTCTTAGGGCCAGGCTAGCCCGCTCTTTCCAAGGGACACTTGGCCATTCCTTGCTTCACTGATTCAGCACCTTGTCCCATGCCAAGAGCTGGGAGGTGCCCTCAAGGAACTTTGAGGCTAGTTATGGAGAGACGTGTGGCAGACACTCAAGGATGCTTACTCAACACCCTTTCCAATCACCTTCTTAGCCTACTTCTACTATGAGGGCTGGAAAGCCTACTTGAAGTCCCAGTTTCCAACGTAGCTAGGGTGGCCACGTGACACAGGCAAAAGTTCCAAGGAGAGTTTTGTTTCTCTCAAAATAAGGCAAGACTTGCCAGAAAAATGTCTTTCCCCTTTGGTCTTCTCTTTTCTTCCTGCCTAGAACACAGATAAGATGCAGAGAGGTTCAGCAGCCACCACGTGATCATGAGACAACAAGCTGGAGGATGAAAGCCACAGTGCTGAGGATGGCGACACAGCGAGAGACCAGGTGTCTCAGAAAGCAGCTGCACCAGCCCTGAGCTGACCATATCTGTATCTCACGTGAGATGAGAAAAATAAGCCCCTGATTGGTTAACATTGCACTTCAATTTTCTGATACTTGCAGCCAAATATGTTCCTAACTGACACAAGATGATAAATTAAGGAATAACAAAACCTCAACTATCAGACAGCTTCATTCTAAATAGTCAAATTATTATAATCTGAGGGTTTTCTGTTTTTAGGCCATAAGACCTTTTCAAAGTATTTTCCAAAATATGTTACACATCAATCTTTTCCTATCATTCTGTGATGAGCTGAAATAGATGGAGAGCTCATGACTAAGGAAAATACATAGTCCATTTTCTAAATGACCTCACATTTTTCAATATTCTTTTGGCTTTTTATATCTTCTTTGACTCCCCATTACAGTTCTCAATAACCCTACCAATTACAGTCTCTTTTTCCTTCTAATTTTCTGCTATAGGTTTAAAATTACAGGTAGCAAGTTTGCTAGAAGGGATTATAAGCAAGCACTGGGTGAGAATCTGAGGGGTCTTGCCTTCAGAATCAGGGCAGGGCAAGGTAATGCCAGGGACATGAGCTCTCCTCATGAACTTTGAGCCAGATACGTCTTAGCTTCTCAGAAGCCTTTTTGCTTTCTTCTTGATTCTTCACTTTGTCCTGGGTAGGTGAAATTATGAGGACCTGAGATCCAGAAGTTTGAGGTACAAAGCAACAGGCCAAGATAAGTCACAATGTAGCTTATGATTAAGGTGAAATGAACCGCTACAAGCCTGGCGGGGTTATAGACATTCATGGGAGGGAGAGGTTCTGGTGGCCAGATGGGAAACACTTCATGGTAGAGCCCTGAAGGATGATCAGACCCTGGCTGACAGAAGTGGTCCTTCTAGGAAGGTGATAACACAGGCAAAGCCTCGGAGGCTACTGGGAGGGCAGCATGGTTGGCCAGTGGACTTAGGCAGAAGAGTGGAGACAGATCTAAAGAGGGAAGTTAGGGCTGAAATATAACTTCTGAAGAGCCGGAATTCCTGCCTCTCAGGCCAAGGGACCACAGACAGTCAGCTGAACCCACCTTTGACAGGAACCAGCCTGCAGACGGCCCCTTGTTATTGTGGCCAACACTGATCTTCATGAGCTGCCCCAGATCTGGGGCATCCACTGTGAACTTGTCTTCCGCTCCCTTTTCAAAGTTGTCCTTTTCATTCTCCAGCCTACGCTCACCTGTATGCACAGACACATGAGAAAGTTACAAAGGAGACCAGAGGATGAGAAAGAAACAGCTCCAGACTTTAATGGGCTGCCCACTGAAGGATGGTTTCAAAAGTCACCACGGTGCGAGGTGGTGGGTTGTGACAGGAGGTATGTGGACACTCTCTGTACTTCCACTCGATTTTGCTGTGAGCCTAAAACTGCTCTAAAAAATAAAGTTTATTAATTTAAAAAAAAAGGGCAGCTTCACCCCAAGATCTACAGGCTCCTTAAATCCCTCCAGCCAGCAGTCAAGGCCAAGGCTTGCCTTGTGTGTGGTTTGTGCCCAGGACCCACAACTGGGCTTCTGATTTCTGCCTTAGCCCAGAGTCCCCACCCTAGTAAACTGATTTGCACCCCCATCCCTGGACCCGAGGCCCTGCCTTGTTTACTGGCTGCTGGTCCTGAACTAGGAACACAACCATGGTCGTTGGTCTAGGGGCTGTGCCTGGGACCCTGACATCAGCCAGCAGGCTTCCTTAGGCCTGACTCCTCTGGAAAGCAGTGATGATAAGTATCGTCAGACACTGCTGGGTGTTTAACACGGTCTCTTCCCTCACTTATTCCACGGCACAATCTAGGAGGGAAGTATTGTCAACTCTGTTTTGCAGATGAAGAAACTGAGACTTGGAGAAGTTAAACAACTGGCCAAAAGGCACACAGGTATTGAGCACATAGTTAGGACTCGATCTAACCTGTTCCTTCTACTTTTCAGTTTTCCATTATTACCCTCCAAGGTCTACCAGTCACATTAACCCTTACAACCCCACCTAAGCACCAGCCTTTTGCTTACGCTATTCTGTTTTCTTCCTTTTCCAAAATTTGATTCTTTAAATTTTTCTAAATTTTAAATTGCCACAACTCAAACATATAGATAATAATAATAGTCATCCATGTACCCACCACCCAGATGTAAGAGGTATAACAGATATTAACCTTTTGTGTAATTAACTTTAGGCATTTCTCTTTTTTAAAGGAAATTAAACATGACGGGTAGGTCTAAAGTCTCATGGTCCATCCCTTCCCCCACCACACCCTCCCACAAACAAACACTACAGTCAACTGGTATCCATTGTTCGCATGAATTTTTGCTTGCACATGTATGTATCCATAAAGAAAATATATTATTTTTGAATGTTTAGAATTTTACAGAAATAAGATCATAGTGCACATTGCTCTGTCTTAAGATAAGTTCCTTGTCTGTACAATAGGGATGATAAGGGCTCCACCTCATTGGGGCTGCTGTGAGAATTAACTGAATGGATGTGTGCAAAGCCCTTAGGGCAGTGCCTGGAGATGGTAGGTGCTGTATAAGGGACGGGGCCGTTGCTATTGCTCCTGTTACCATCATCCTATCATCACACACCCTTGTGCAACTTACTTTTTTTTAAGTTAATGTCATGCTTTTGAGATTATTCTGTTGATGCTAGTAACAGAATTCGTCCAACTTCTGTATAATAGTCATTGAATGAAGAAAACACTATTATGTGTTCATTCTTTCACCGATGTACATTTGATTGTTTCTAGTTGATTGCTATTGTAAATAGCACTGAATTGGACTCTCTTGTACTTACCTTCTGCTGCCCATTTGTAAGAACTGATCTGAATAGACACCTATAGAGTTGCCGGGTCCTGACGTATATTCATCTTCAATGTATTAGGTATTGCAAAATTACCTTCCAAAATGGTTGTACTACATCAATTACCACCAGCAGTGCATGAGGGTTCCCATTCCCCACAATCATTATTAACACATATATTTAAAATTTTGTTTCAGTGTGTGTACAATGGCGTCTAATTATGGTTTTAATTTGCATTCCCTTGATTATTTGAAAAGGTTAAAAGATTATTTGGAAAGACATTCATATATATATTCAATACATACATTTGAGAGATTGGTTCATATATATATTGGCCATTTAGACCTTGCTCTTCCATAATTTTCCTGTTCATGTACTTTATCATATTTTTCTATTGTCTTTCCTTTGTCTATGGCTTTTAGCATATAGACATTTTTCTTGTTTTAATGGACTTTATCAATATTTCCCTTTGTTGTTTGTGCTTTTAGTGAATTGTTCAAGAAACTCCATCCTAAATTGAGATTTTTAAAAAGACACTCAAAGTTTCTTCTAAAAATTTCATAGTTTGCTTTTTCACATTTAAGTCTCTAGCCCATCTGGAAACTATTTCTGTGTATGAAGAAAGGTAAAAAGATCTACTTTTATCTTTTCTCATATGGTTAGACAATTGTTTAAACATCAGTAGTTGAATATTTCATCCTCTTCCCTCTGATTTATACCACTTTCTGTGTATTTCTAGACTCTTTATTCTATTCATTTATTTGTTTATCCTTCTATCCATATCTCACTGTTTTAGTTTTTAGAGATCTGAATGTTTTAATATTTGGCAGGGTAAATATCCTCATATTATTAATTTTGTAAATATTATTTTCACTATTCAAAGTTATCTTGGCAATACTTAGCCCTTTGTGGACATGAATTTTAATAGCAGCTTAAGCTGTGGGATATCGCCTTTTGGGAATTTGACTGAAATTACATTGCATTTATAGAATAATCTGAGAAATTTGGATATCTTACTGAACTTAAGTCTTTTCTCATCCATGAACATAATATATTTTTCCATATATTTAGTTATTCTTGTGTATCCTTAAGTAGAAATCTTTATTTTTTTCCAGAATGTGCTTTTGCTAGTTTTTCTTAGACATATAATTGCTATTGTAAATCATATATTTTTAAATTAAATATTTGCTTGCTGTTTATGTTAATATTTGTGTATTAATCTTGTATCCAACACCTTTATTAAACTTTCTCATTGGTTCTAATGATTTTTAAGTTCTAATGATTTTATAGATGATCATTAGTTTTTATGAAAATTAAGTTTTATTTCTAAATGGGGCCAGAGGTTGAAGTTTCTTCTTATTTTATTGACTTGTGATCAAAGAATGTTGTCTCTGTGTTATTGATTCACTTGCATTTGTCATTATGCACTTGAAAAGAATGTATTCTCTACCAGTTGGATTTAGGAATCTACATACTTCCATTAGATCAAGGCTATTAACTGTGTTGTTAAAATCTGCACCCATACTAAATTTTTATCCATTTGACTTATCAGTTACTGAGAGTGTTGTATTAAAATCTTCCACTATGATTATGTACTTGTCAAGTTTCTCCAAGAATTTTATTATTTTTTGCTTCACATATTTTGAAAATATGTTGTTAAAACTGTACAAGTTCAGAATTATCATATCTTCCAGGTTAATTGCTCTTTTTGTCATTGTATAATATACTTATTTCTAATGAAGTGTAATGTCTGCAAGTTTAATTTGATGGTTATTAATATAGCAGCACCAGCTTCTTTCTTGTAGTTGATATGTTCCTGGTATACTTTATTCCATTGTATATATTCTCAGACATTTATGTATCATATATTTAAGCTGGATTTTATTTCTTTTAATTTAATATGAGAATATCTATTCTTTAATTGATGAGTTTAGTTTATTTCTATTTATTGTATTATTTACACACTTATCTTACTTTTTGCTAGTAGCCATGCTTTTTTTTTCTTCATTTCCTGACTTCTATTTGGTTGATTGAGTCTTTATTCCCTTTTATTCCCTCCATTGATTTAGAAATTATACATTTCTATTTGGGGGTGGTTACTTTTACAATTTTAATATGCATACTTGACGTATTAAAGTCTAAAGTTAATCAACTTCTCTGCTCTCCTAGGGTAGGGGAATGGGCTACAACCAAGTTATGTTTTAACTCTCATTATCTCCTTTCTTTCTCAAAGATCACTATCTTTTAGTGTTTAGGGTCCACATTTTCTCATGTCTTGATAACAGTTATTATTAGTATCAGTTTTTATAGTCAATGCTTGCTTAAATTTGTTATATAATTATCATTTTGGGGGCTCACCTTTGTTTCTTGCATCTCACACTTTTCTTCTGGGTACAATTTTCTTTTTCTTAAAGCATATCCTTCAGTGGTTATTTAAGCGTGGGTCTATGAGTGAGTGGTCAGTCCTATTTCTCTTTGTTTGCTTGGAAATCCATTAATTTTGCCTTCACTCTGGAATGATAACCTAGTTGAGGACAGAATTCTAGGTTGATATATGTCCTTGCTCAGAAGATTGAAGTTTGGGGGTTTTTTTTGCTTTTTCTTCGTTTTTTTTTTTTTTTGCGGTACGCGGGCCTCTCCCTGTTGTGGCCTCTCCCGTTGCGGAGCACAGGCTCCGGACGCACAGGCTCAGCGACCATGGCTCATGGGCCCAGCCGCTCCGCGGCATGTGGGATCTTCCCGGACTGGGGCACGAACCCACGTCCCCTGCATCGGCAGGTGGACTCTCAACCACTGCGCCACCAGGGAAGCCCTGTTTGTTTTTTGTTTTGTTTTTGCTTTTTTTATTTTGGCCATGCCACCCAGCTTATGGGATCTTAGTTCCATGACCACTGGACCACCAGGGAATTCCCAGAAGATTGAAGATATTATTCCATAAACTTATATCCTCTATAGCTTGCTGATAGGAATTTGCTATCAATCTAATTGTGTTTATAGAAAATAATCCACCGAATCTGGTTACTTTTAAGATCTTTCTCTTGGCCTTTGGCTTCACTACAATGAATCTAAATGTGGATCTGTTTTTATTTATCATGTTCAGTGTCTTTTGTTACTTTAATCTGAAGAGTCATATCTTTGCTTAATTCTGAAAAAACGTGATCAGCCATTATCTATTCAAATATTTCCTCTCACCTATTCTATATATTCTGTTTCTGAAACTCCTGTTCAACATGTCAGAACTTATTCTCTCCTCCACATCTCATGACCTGTCACTGATATTTTCCAACCCATTATGTCTCAGCCACATCTGCATGTTTTGTTTATATTTCTCTTACAGTTCAATAATTCTCTATTCAACAGTTTCTAATTGTGTTGTTTAACCCATCCATTAAGTGTTTATATTTAGTAACTATATTTTCATTTACTGTATTTCTGTTTGCTATATTTTTCATAGTGCCTTGTTGTTTTCCTTAACTGTTTCCTTCATGTCTATAGACAGTTTAAACATACTTAAGTTATAGCCTTTCTCAGATTACTCTATTACCTGAAATTCTGGAGAATTTAATCTTATTGTCTGTTGTGTCTATTGATGGTTAGTCATGGTGGATTGTGTCCTTGAGTGTTTTGTAGTTTTGGAACGTGAACTCATCTCCAGTACTTTATCTGTGGGAATCTCATGAAGTCTTGCAAGTGCTTCTGCCAAGCACCGAAGGGTATTACTGGCATGGAACGAATTTTCTGTGCCTGAAGGGGAGGGTACCCAAATCACACTTGTAGTGTAAAATCAGACCTCAAGCCCACATGTGTGTAAGCCTAAGATATCAATTTCCCATCAACTGTCTTTTTAATCTGGAGTTCTTACAGAGATAAGTTTACTATACTGATGAGCAATTTTTTTCCTAGTCTATTTTTTCACTGAAGATGTTCCTGTGAACTTCAGGGATCCTGGCTTTATGTGTGGTTCTAATTTTTTGCATATTTTGCCTCATACAGAGCCAAAATATCATTTTCTGACCCCAAATGTGTATGGAAATCCATCCTGTAGATTGTTGAACATAAAGGCTCCCTGATTCCAAGATCCACAGCATCAATTCACAGCTGATACTTTAGTTTAAGTTCTCTCTTCATTTCTGACACCTGGAGATTTCTCTTTTTTCTTAAAATCCCAGCAATGCATTCTTATTATTTAATATACTGTGTCCAAAATTCATGTCTTTGTAGCTTTCTAACTCCTATAATATTCCCTTAAATTGGCAGAAGCAGGACAACACCACCTGTCTCAGTTCTGCTGGCCTGAACTTCCTTCCAACACCGGCAGCTGTGTCTGTGCCCTCAGTTCCTGCTCCACCTAGGAGGCCAAGTGTAAGTCTATCCCCTGGCCCCATTCTTGTTTGCCCCAAATCATGCAGTGAATCAGGCCATGCCCAGTCACATCCCAAAATATAATTCAAGATGGGCATGGAGCCTAGGGAGATAGATAGAGAGTAAGTGAGGATGAGTCCCCTGGAGATGTGGAGCCTGGGTCTGTTCTAGGATGCAGGATGATTTTAAATCAACCAAAAATCCAAGCACAACTTACTCTGAAAACACACCACACACACAAACTTGACAAGATGGACACCATGCTGCCCAAGGAAGGCCATGACAAACCACGTCACAAGAAGAAGAGAGAGGCTCAACAGGAGAGCCTAGAGGAGACTGGAGTTGCCTTCCTCTTCCAGGAGGGTGGAAAACAGCCCACTTAAGAAGTAGTTCTGGGCATGGCTTTTGAAGAAAGGATTTCAAACCCATTACCTGTGTCTCCATACTCTCCAAAGATATTGATGAAGATGTCAGCATCAGTCCCTGCACCAATGACATCACCAGTGTACAGCTTGACTTCATACTTGTTACCTGGAGATGAAGACAGAGAAAGTCTCAGCTCATTCAGGTCCTGAGTAGAGAAGAACAGAGGCCAAAGTAGCTACCAACCATCCACCCTTCCCTCCAGCAATGCATGAATTGTCACCATTACTTTCAATAACCAAGCAAGACACAAGTCGCCTGACGTTGGTTCTAAATGGTCATGGCTGAACTGCGTGCAGAGCAGAAATCAGAGGTAGAGGGGACTTCTGTTTTTATCTACTAACTTGTTGCCTTGGGATGCATGAATCAACCCAAATACAACCAACCCACCACCAGCGTTTCTCCTCTGG
Organism: Phocoena phocoena; assembly: GCF_963924675.1. Taxonomy (NCBI): domain Eukaryota; kingdom Metazoa; phylum Chordata; class Mammalia; order Artiodactyla; family Phocoenidae; genus Phocoena; species Phocoena phocoena. The sequence continues at coordinate 27,205,561 of NC_089231.1, read as the reverse complement.
ATACTGAAATGATTCCCACTGGGTCCCCAGCCTCTACTCTGTCTTCTCCAATCTGTTCTCTATGCTGCATCACAGTATAAAAATTCATGGGGGAAAATTGATTATGCAAATAAAAATCGAATTTATATGTAAGTTGTCAAGGCCATAACCAATGCAAAGACCAGAGGAACCAATAATAGCTAGCAAATGCATGTTCAGGCATTACCTAATTTAAAGACCTGTATCAGCTTCCTGTATCTTTGCTCCATTTATTGAACAGAAATCCATTCTCTGTAACCCCAAAATGCTTAAGCCTTGGCCATGGCCTCAAGTCAGGGGGTGGTGGAGCTCAAGGTAAACTTGACAACATGTTGAGCCCTGCCCGGGTCTCCCCAACCGGAGCCGGCCTTAGGGTGAGGTAGCAAAAGCCAAGGATTGCTATGTGGTGTGAAATGGAGATTCCTCTAGATTTTCTTCGGGTGCCAACAATTCTAAGGGCTGAGGCAACCTTCCCTTCCCTTTCCCCTTCCTACAATAGCTTTCTATTTTTCATGTACCAGAATCATTTTTTTTTTTAGATGTCTTATGAAGCTGATAAAAATTAGAGCTGTTTTAATTGAGGCCCAAATCAGAGCCCCTCTGCCCACCTCCTCCCTAGAGCCTTCCTTCATGTCCCAGCCCCCACGTGTCTTGCTCCTCTGTGTTGCTTGGCTCTGCCATGTTCTCTGTGTCAATGATTTCCAAGTTTCACCATCTCCTCCTTGTGCTGTTTGCTGTTTCCTGCAGGTGAGAATTCTATGTTCCTCAAGAACTTAAAAGAGGTCTGGGAGCAGGACTTCCTTCTCTCATATGGCTTCTCTCACAGCCCCTAGCACAGTGCTGGGCACATATTAGAGTCTCACTGAGTATGTTGAAAAGCTAATTGAATTGAATTTCCTAAATCTCAAAGTCTCATGAAGTTGCTCAGGGCAAAGGACTGAGGTGGGGAGGTGAGAAGAAATCTAATTTCATCCCTTCCCATCTCGAATCCTGTCCAGCAGTACAGGGCTGCCCTCTAGAGATGACACAGTGCAGAATCCTGCAGGGGACCCACGGAGGACACTCCACCCACACAGCCCTGATGGCTGGCCTTTGACATGCTGAGGACATTGAGCCAAGAAGGAGCAAAGTCTTCTCTTTCTCTCCTCAATCTTTACTTGGTGAAACCCATCCAGGGAGAGGGAAGACCCTCCAATCTTTGTCCCCAAATGAAGGCTTCAGTAGGACAGTTGTTCTCAGATTCCCACCCCTTCTTGCTTCACCACTAAGACTCTTCTGAGACGGGACACGGAGCCAGGGCCTTCAGAAGAGTCCAGACAGGCAAACCCCGGCTCAGTGACTTGAAACTTGGGCCACATTCAGGCTCCCTGGGGAGCTTGTTAACAAGGCAGATTTCCAGGTTGCCTTCCAGGGACGCTTCATCAGGGGGTTCATCCAGCGAATCCCGTTCTTGATCATCCTCCAAGGTGCACAGGCCTCCTGCAGGAGTTCTTTCCTCCTCTGGCTGGCAGGGCCTCTGAGAGCCACTCACTTTGGTTCAAGTCCTTTCTCAGGTGCAGTCCAGGGCTCACTTCACACAGAGGCAAAACCCCTCTGCAGGGCCGGTGGTGCCAGGGTGGCATGGGGACTGGGAGAGGCTCTGAAGGCCACTGCTGAGCTTCAGTCAGAGGGGCAACAGGACCCCAAAGGGAACTGGGCACAGTGAAGCAGGAGAAAGGATGAGGGGGCTAGGGAATATTTGTGGAAGGAGTAGCAGACACTCTGAATCATTCCAGAAGGCGGAATTTGAATTAGTGGGTTGAATTATAAAGAGGAATATTTTAGCTCACCAAAAGAAACATTTTCTAATATGTAGGGCTATCCAACAAAGGACTGGGATGCCCTCGGGGGAAGTGAGTTTCCCAATCCCAGAGACACCTAAGCAGTCACTCTATGCCAAGCACATTGGTGGGGAGCCACCTGTCAGGGATGCTGTGGAGAAAATGGCAGAGGTGAGGGATGTGAGAACACTGAGGGTCCTCTTCAATCTGCAATTCCACAACATTTGACCAGGAAAGGCAGCCTTGCAGACTATGGAGGGAAGCCAGGAGAACAAGGAAGCATCTCAGAGGATGGGAGAGGTACCCAAGTCCCATGCAGATGAGGCCCGGAAAGCAGGAGCCCATGAAGGGCTTTGGGAACACACATCCTCATCCTTGGAAAGACCAGAGAAGCAGAGTATCAGGGCCTAAGTGAGGCAGCAGGATGATAAGCCAAGGGTCAGTGGCCAATAGGCCAGAGAAAGCTTCTAGGCCTTGCCAGGCGAGGCTATCAGGGGCCCGTGCCCGGGGATCAGGAAGCCAGCTGAACAGAATGCAGGAGGAAGTCGATTCTGGAACAAGGCTAGACTGTCTTCTAAACTCTGTGGAACTTTCTACAGCAGGATGAGGTGCTGGGTCCCCATGTAGCTGGCTGGATGGATAGAAGATGACCCTTGATCACACTGAGGAGTGGCCAAGAACTGCCTTTTAAATCTGCTCTTTAAAAGGCCCCATACGGCTTCCCTGGTGGTACAGTGGTTGAGAGTCTGCCTGCCAAGGCAGGGGACACGGGTTCGAGCCCTGGTCCAGGAAGATCTCACATGCCCCAGAGCAACTAGGCCCGTGAGCCACAACTACTGAGCCTGCGCATCTGGAGCTTGTGCTCCACAACAAGAGAGGCCGCGACAGTGAGAGGCCCACGCACTGCGATGAAGAGTGGCATCCGCTCACCGCAACTAGAGAAAGCCCTCGCACAGAAACAAAGACCCAACACAGCCAAAATAAATTAATTAATTATAAAAAAAAAAGGCCCCATAGACAGACAAAGAAGCTTCTTTTGTTACTGTTCTCTCTCCCTTTTCCCATATTTCCTCTTCAGGCAGAACCCCATAATATCTGATTTGCCATTTTCCAAGCAAGCCCTAGGGCCCAGCGCCCATTCTAAGTTGTGATGAACTGCATATATTGATGAGAGAATAAAGCAGGGCTCCGTTCCCTCACCATTGGCAAACGGCCAGCACAGTACAGCAAGGCTTCCTCTTAAGTGTTCACATGAGAGCCCCCCAATTTCCCGTGATCAGAGTTTCAACAAACGCAAACTTGCCTTTCTGGCACAGTGGGTGGTTCGGCCAGGGGGAAAGGGGAAGGGCCAGGAAAAATCCCTGCCCCAGAGGCCAAGGGAGCAAGGCAGTCTGGAGAAAGATGACGAGAAGAAAGGTGGAAAGAAGAGGCCAGGAATGACTCACCTTCCCTGGCAAATAATACTAAATCTTCACACAGGGGTTGCAGTTCACAAGGCACTTGCATGTCCTTGATGGAGTCTGATCCATGCAAGGGCCACGTGAGGAGGGCAGGTACTGTGAACATTCTTACTGACAGACGAGGTACCGGGGCTCAGAGAGCAAGGTGGCTTAGCTGAGGACACACAGCTGCTAAATGTTGCCAGCAGGGCTCAAAGCCATGTCTCTTGTCTCCAAATCCAGGGCTGTTTCCAGAATACCTCATGGTATGGGCTCTCATGCTCTTGGCCAGAGGTCAGCAACATTTTTCTGTAAGTGCCAAATAATAAATATTCTAGGGCTTGCAGGCTTCCTGTGTCATGGAATATTCTTCTTGTTTGGATTTCTTTTCAACCCTTTAAATATGTAAAAGCCTTTCTAGACTCATGGTCCACACAAAGACAGGTAGAAGACCGGGTGTGGCCACCCCCTGCCCCGTGTCCTCTTGTGCTCTCAGGCACCGTCCTGTGTGTTTCTGGCAGAGGACTGCAGGCAACTCTGCTCTCTGTGGCCTGGATGGGGATGGAGCTGCCTGGCTCAGGGGAGTCAGCTGCTGGTTGCAGGATAGTCACAGCACAGCCTAACCACTAGCTAAGCGGCTCAGGGCTCTGACGGGGGCGGAACTGTTGCCCTTTCTCTGTTGGGGTGGAAGGGGTGAGAAGGAGCAGGTCCTGTGCTCCGTTTTTCCTGCTCTTACAACGTTGTGTGACTAGGCTGAGCCTGCTGTTCCCTTGAGTCCAGTGGAGAAGGGGGTCTGGTCTGGGGTTTTCTGAAGGTGGGGACGATGGCAGGTCCAGTTCTGTAACCTTTGGCGTTATGCCTTTCAGTTCACTGCCTGGTTGTGAACGAGCAAGGAGCAGAGATGGGGAGAGAGGGGAAGGTCAGGCTGGAGGAGGGACTAACAAGGAGTTCATCCGCCTTCCTGAGTGAGCATGGGAGAAACAGGGACTAGCGATGGCCCACCCCAGCCCTAAAGTTGGCCTGTGGTTTACCCATTTGGCATATTATGTGTTATAAAATTCTCCCTAGAACTGATTTCTCTCTGGCCTTTCAGCAGGATTACTGTTAGCCCAAATGGTGCCTTTGTGCAAATTAGATAAAGGGATCCCTTCCTCGAGACACATTACTGCCATCTGTTGGATAACTGTCATAATAAATGCATAAATCTACAAGCTCTATGATGTGAAAGCTGTCTCCTTACATAGTTGCACTTGTGCAGTGCATAGCCTGTACATCTGAACCCAGCAACCCAACCTTTCAGGTAGTAGCCTCCTTCCACTAAAGGTCAGCGGGAGCTCGGAGTGGACAAACTAATTGAAACGTTTGATCTGAACAATATACAACAGATACAGATCACGGTGCCGATCACCTGGTGCCTTCCAAAGCCAAACAGCGTTGAGCTGGGGTGCTGTACAGATAGTAACATTTACAGCTTAAAGACAGATTGCTACCTCAAGGCCACATCATTGGGTTGTCTGTGTCCTTCTTGCCCTGCCCAGGGGACACCCAAGTCCAGCCTTGCCCTTGTCCTTTTTTGCTTCTGCACGCCCCATTGCAGAGGCACAAGGCTACTCCCTCCAAACAGGAAATCTGTCCCCTGCGGACCAGCCGGAAGCTGCCTGTGCGGGCTTCCAGAAAAGGCAGGCACTGGCAGGCCCCAGACGCCTCCTGCGGCGCCGGGTATACCAGCGGCTCCCACAGCCTCCCCAGCGCGCTGTCTGGAACAGTCAGCACACAGCAGTGACGGGACACATCTCCAGAGAGCAACCCTGGGTGGCAGGGGGAAGCAGAGCCCTGAGGGGGCCGGAAGCCCCAAGTCCTGGTGCCGCGTGCATAACTGAGCCAGCTGAGCTGCTCATCGTGTGCCCAACAGCAGAAGCCTAGCAAAGACCCCATAACTAAGCCTCTGGCCCACTTGCCAAGGAAGAGGTCATCCCATCCCCAACGTGGTTTGAGCCTCCGAGAAGCTCACGTGGTCCAGGCTTTTTCAGGAAGCAGAGAATCATGAATGAGCTAATGATGAGCTGGCTGAGTTGCTTTCCCTGCCTTTTGCCCATCCCCAGATCCTGTTTAATTAGAAAGTGGCTTTATTTATTTTGGCAGGTGAGACTGGGGAGGAGGGCTGGAAGGAGGATGACGGGTCTTGATTTTACCCCACCCCCAACCACATCTGCCAGGTTCACACCCTGACACCCGGCACTTCCGCTCACCCAGAGCAAGGATGCCAACACACAGAAGTGAGATCTCACAGGCGCTGCGTGGGAGGAGATGAAAATGGCAGGGAGACAGATTCGGGGGGGCTGCCCTGGGGGTGGAAGCCGAGGGGGAACGCTCTCCCCCCAGCCAGGGAATGCCCCTAACTACTCAAGCCTGCATGGGTATGGGGAGAATGTGGTCTGCAGAACCCAAGGATGGGCGGCAAGGCTCCATGCTGAGAGCTAGGTCATGGCCACTGATCAGTGAATGCCCTCCCAGGCCCATGGGCTCGAATTCTCCCTCCCCCAGTGCTGTCCCCAGACAGTTTCCTCCTTCTTCCCTCGAGTCCAGAGGCCCAAATCTCTCACCCAGATTCACCCTATTCTTTAAACAGGACTGGAACACCTCTGCTTTCTCTATAAGGCCCTCGACCTCGCTGCCCTTGCAGACACACCCACTAATCAATAGATAGCTAGTGGGAAGCAGCCACATAGCACAGGGAGATCAGCTCGGTGCTTTGTGACCACCTAGAGGGGTGGGATAGGGAGGGTGGGAGGGAGGGAGACGCAAGAGGGAAGAGATATGGGAACATATGTATATGTATAACTGATTCACTTTGTTATAAAGCAGAAGCTAACACACCATTGTAAAGCAATTATACTCCAATAAAGAATTTTTTAAAAAAATAGATAATAAGAGCCTCCAGGGCTTACTGAGAACGTAGTGTGGGCCAGCACACCTATTATCTCCTGTAATCCTCGCAATGACTATTGTCACCATCCACCGATGAGGCAATCTGTGGAAGCAGGGGGTTGACACAAGTTTTCACAGTTGGAAAAGATTGAAACCCACACCTGGACTCAAGGGATCCAGACAAGAAGGCTCTCTCCTTAGCTGTCATTACACCCACCCTACCGGCTGTAGCTTAAACCCCAGATTCTCTCTGAAGGGCCCTACGTCCCAAGCCCTAAGTGCTCCATTCCAGAACTTCTGGGGTCTGCATCACTTATTTGGCACTTAACACTTGCTAGAACACAGGCCAAGGGTTGAACTCAGCCGAGCCTGGTTACACAACATTAAAACATCACTCAGTCATGAATAGTCGCTCTCGGGTGGTAATCAAGAAAAAGTACTCTGCACTTTTCATCCCCCCCACCCCCAAATAAATATGCAGCTCATATATTTCCTAGGAAACTGTGATGTCAGCCTAATGCTATCAGGTGTTTGACAGTATTGAGTAGATAAGCTTTTACTCCACCTCATGCTCACCTCCCTCACTGCCAAGCCCCACGGAGCTATTTCCACACGCACCCCCATTGCTCGCCTGCCCCACTCCTGCTGCGCTGCCGAAGGTCCTTCCCTTCCACGTGCGCCCTCAGCCACTGTGGCTGCATTTCCGCTCTTTCCAGCCCAGATTCCACTCCATTGCTGGAGTTTATCCTCCCACAGTGCTGGGAAGCCAGCACTTCTCAGTTGCTGCCCGAGGTGAGTAATACATGTCAAAAGACTTATCATTCTGTGAACCCCTTGAGCCAACAATTCAGTCCCTGGGCATAACAATCAGTTTATGCTAGGAAAGAATTGTGTTCGTGGATTACCTAAAAAGACGGCTATCACAGCACGGTTAGTAATAACAAGAAATTGAGAACAACTTAAAGATATCCAAAATGAGGGATTGTTGGGGGTGAATTATAGTATTCACTCATTCATGAAATACCATGCAGCCATTTAAAATAATAGTTTAGAAGATTAGTCAATGCTATTAAGTGAAAAAAATTGGATATAAATCTGACTATAATACAATACCATTTTTCATCAATACATAGTGTTTAATACATTCATGCACAAAAAAAGAATAGAAAAGAAATTCACAAAATGTTAACAGAGGTGTCTCTAAGGCTGTCCTACACAGTGATTAAGTTCAAGTCTCTGGGTTCACTTTTGGCTCCTTCACTTATAAACAAATTACTTAACCTTTTTGTGCCTTTGTTTCCTTCATCTGCAAAATGGGGATGTGATAATACCTCCCTATGTCAGAAACATACAAACAGCTTATACAGCTTAATTAAAAAAAAAAAAGAAAACAAAACAAAGAAACCAATCAAAACATGGGCAGAAGACCTGAATAGACATTTTTCCGAAGAAGACATATAGGCACATAAGGCCAACAGGCACATGAAAAGTTGCTCAGCATTGTTAATTATTAGAGAAATGCAAATCAAAACTACAGTGAGGTAACACCTCATTCCAGTCAAAATGGCCATCACCAAAAAGTCTACAAATAACAAATGCTGGAGAGGGTGTGGAGAAAAGGGAACTCTCCTACACTGTTGGTGGGAATGTAAATTGGTACATCCACTATGGAGAACAGCATGGAGGCTCCTTAAAAAACTGAAAATACAGTTACCATATGACCCAGCAATCCCACTCCTGGGCATATATCTAGAGAGGACAAAAACTCTAATTTGAAAAGATACATGCACCCCAATGTTCACAGCAGCACTATTTACAATAGCCAAGACATGGAAGCAACCTAAGTGTCCATCAACAGATGAATGGATAATGAAGATGTGGTACATATATACAACGGGCTATTACTCAGCCAGAAAAAAAGAATGAAATAATGTTATTTGCCACAACATGGATGGACTCAGAGATTATCACATTAAGTGAAGTGAGACAGACAGAGAAAGAAAAACATCATATGATATCACTTATATGTGGAATCTAAATAAATGGTACAAATGAACTTATTTATGAAACAGAAACAGACATAGAAAACAAACTAATGGTTACCAAAGGGGAAAGAAGGGGAGGGATAAATTTGGGATTAACAGATACAAACTACTATATATAAACTAGATAAACAACAACGAGCTACAGTCTAACACAGGGAACTATATTCAATATCTTGTAATAACCTATAATGGAAAAGAATATGAAAAACACTTGATGCTCAGGGGAGAGGTCAAGTAGGAAACCATGGGTGGCTGGAATGGACACCCACAGGCCAAGGCAATACCTGGATCATAAACTCCCATTTTCATGATTAAATAATACAGCTCTGCGCAAGTGCAATTTCCAAAAATAGAAACAAAGGTTATTATAAACACCTATTTGAAAACCAAAATAACCAAGTGTGGGGCAAATATACAATTCCATCAATTCCCCCAAAGGTTCTGGCTGGTTGGTTGAAAGAGAATGTTGCTGGCAGTGGTCTCAGGGAACCTGAGGCCACAGTGAAGCTGCGAATTTGAGGGTCTGTCCCCAGCTTTGTGAATGAGACACTGTGCCACCAAGACCCATCAGTTCCTAAAGTGCCCTCATTCTGTTTGAAAGCCTGGCGAACTCCTCACCCGTGAAGTCACAGATTGAGCATCACCTCCTCTATGAAGGCCTCCTGATTCCTCCTTCCTCTATGCTTCCGTTGGCCTGGGTCATCCCCCACCTACAACATTCTATCCCTTTGTACTGTGATTATTTACTGTCCGGACTCTCTCCCCCTCTAAACTCTAAGCTCCGACAGAGAAAAGGCCTTACATATTTACCCTGAGCCCGGGATCTGGTGCAGAGAAGATTCCCAACAAATGCGCACTGCCCACTGAATCACTGAATGACACTGGAGGAGCATGAGCCGGCCTCTTGAGCCCAAGGCTCTAGCTCTGCCTATAGGTACACTGTGTGACCAAGAGCAGCTTGCTCAACTTCCCTGGGCTTCCGATCTCTTCTCTGGAACACGGAGGAGGGTAGATAAGGTCGTTTTGGGTACTGAAATTATCTGGTACTCTTCACTGGGGCCTCATTCAAAGCAGTTCTCTTCTTCCCACTCTTTCCGGAGATGACTTTCTGCGATGCTAGGTGGCAGCAGATGGGGTGGGTGGGAAGCTGCTGTGAAGTTCAGAGGAGGAGAGCTGCGGGGCTGGCCCTGCTCTCCCCACCCCGAAGCCCTCGTGGCTGTGAGTCCGTGGGCCCAGGACCACCTCTGTAGGGTTCCAAGGAACCATGATTCCCATGAAGCAGCCACAGCAAATAGAGCTAGGGGACCCTGAGTAACATTTGAGCTGGGTTCAGGGGAAATGTCAGGGAGAGGGAAGGGGTTTGGGAAGAGCGGTGCCCCTCGCAAGCTTTGGCTGCCGTCAAGGTCATGAGCCTATCCCCAGGTGTCTAGATGAGCCTGCCGGATTCTAGAGGGGATCCTGACGCTTAGTGCCTCCAAAGTCCTTTCTTAGTCTGAGAGGCCAGAATCTTGAGTCTGTGCATCTCAGTGTCAGCGCAAGCCTAGATGTGGAAGAAGCAGCAGGGGGAGAAACACTGGCTTTGTAACAACAGCGACAACCAGACTTGCCTCATGTACTGAGCATTTATTCTATGTTCTGCACTGCACTAAGTCCTTTAACGTTCACTCCCCTAATTAACCAGCTCAAGCACTTTCTGAAGTGGGAATTAATGTTATCCCCACTTTACAGACGAGGAAATAGAGGTAGAGAGATTAAGGCATCTGTTCATGCTTAACTGGTAGAAAGGCAGAGCCAGGTTTTGACCACAAAGATTGCGGGTTCAGAGACAGAGCTCTTGGTGGGGAGATGCGCATGTGCAAAAGAATAGAAAGTAGGGGGTGGGGATGAAATGTGGAAGAAGCATCCACTGTAGAAGGGGAGGGGCCAAAAGCCAATCTCCTCCTGCCTCCGTAGAGGAAGGCTAGCCCCAGACAATCCTCTGTTGGCCTGTGGCTTGTGAAAATAAACACTCTACTAGTACTGAAAAGACCCAAGAGGCCATCTGGTGCCCCTACTCCACAGAGGAAGAAACTGAGGACAGGAGAGGAACTGAGCTCTGCCCCATGTCCCATCCCTGCTGGGGGCAAAGCCAGAACTAGAACTCAGGGTGCACAGCCCATGTGCTTTCTGACCCAGAGAGCTATATTTTTAAATTAATGATCTAACTACTCTATGATATCATCCAGTAGAATCTGGGAGTAGGTCAGGGCTGCCGGTTTATTTGGCAGGGCTCTCACGATGGGTGTCTTTTGCATCAGTCACCCAGGCTGCTTGCATTTGCTCCTGTACCATGCAGTTCTCTGGCTGGTCCGTAATCCACTGCAGGTCAACACAACCTGCACATGCCCCTAAGACGTTAATCACGATCCCTTTCTTGTGCTGTCCTTTTTTCAAATGCACCCTGGGCACCGTGCCCAACACAGTCTTGCCAAGACCTGGTACACACCCGGAGCTGTGTGATAATCATTGTGTAGCACAGCCTGGGCTGGAAATTATAACCCAGTTACCTGATGAAATAAACAGGAGTGGAAACAGTGATTGTGCCAGAGGAACGCAATGTCATTTTTACCTAGTCCCCAGCTCTGGGCAACTTTGGGCCCCCAGCACTGGCTGTCTCATTTGGTAGAACCAAAAAGAAAAAAAAAGCCAATCCATTTGCTCCAGACTGGGAAGCAATGAGAACGTCATCTGCCTCCCCGCCGCCTGCACACTGCATGCAGCCCACCTGCCCAAGCTGTTGCTCCTCCTTGTGGGCTCCCTTTCCTCCAACTACCAGCCCCTCAGTCTCTTTGGAGCACAACACAAAACTGGTTGCAGGCGTATTTATTATTAATCCACCAAAGAAGACTAAATGCTCCTTAGAAGGTTTGTCCCTAACGAACAGGTCCCAGCTGGGAGCAGGGGTGGTGGCCGGACCCACCTTACTCCGGGCCCTTCTGAATGCAAGGGCCCTCTCAGCTGTCAGTGAGCCCTGGTCTGAAACCCTGATGAGCTGTTGTGCCTGGGCTCTGACAGCCCTGGGGTGTGCACAGCCCCCAGGCCAGCTGGAACTCAGCTCCTGGCTTCAGAGGCCTGTCTCACTGCCAAGCTGGCAGGCTCTCCTGTTGCAATGTGGGCTCAGTACTGACTTAAGCCACGTGATCAACTCAGTGCTTTTCAAGGTGGGAGGGTTTGTGGGTTGGCACCAGGATGGGGACAATTACTTGGCCAGCAGGCAGGAAATGACGTCATACTGGCAGTGAGAAGGCCGTGTCTGCCCTAAACAGGTCTTGCCCGTGCCTCCCTACCGGTGAGAGTCCCTGGCTTATGCTCCTTCGAGCCCCAACACTGGGTCACCCCAAATCTACTCCATCTTATCCTGCCTGTCTACCTCCACATCCCCACCCCTGATCTTTCAGTGCCACCCCCATCCCACCTCCAGCTTCAGGGATGTGCCCTGAGCCTCCCTGGGGCCAGAAAGGCACGGGTAGCCCTGCGTTCTCAGCCTGTGTAAGTCTGCAGTGTGCTTATCAACTGCATGTGGGTGCTGTGCCCCATGAATGTCACACTAAAGGTGACCCAGCATCAAGGGGATCACTGGGCGGAAGAAACATGGAGCCAGGTGAAAGGGCCGAGAGATGCTTAGCTAGCAGAGTACCAGAGGAAGCTAGCGCCTCAAGGGACCTTGGACAACATCCGGGTTTTCTGGTAAGATGAGAAGGCAGCCCAGAGGACAAGTAACTTGCCTAAGGGGCACAATTACAGAGGGGCAAGTCTAGAAGCCAGCTCTCTGTGCCCCAGGAGAGCTCTTTCCACCCATCTCTGCTGCTGGTCTTCATGAGTGGGTGTGTCTGCACACAACCCACACACACACGAGCTTGCGTCTTATCGATCTTCACCCAAGCCCCACCGAAGTGACCAAGTGCGCAGGCACAAGTGAAAGCGTTACCCTCAGAGAAACCTGAGCTTAGCTGGAGACACCAGATAGACACTTATTAAGGAGTTAGAACCCAAAGAGGCAAATAGCGGTCTCTGAGATATGGTGTTTCTCAGCCATTTATCCATCTCAAAACTCCTGAGGGCTGTAGCACACCCCCATCAGCCACAGTGGCTCGTTCTGGCTACAGCTGATTCAGCCAGAATGTATCTGAACCTCAGGGAGCAGGTGGAAAAGTTCCTCCTCTCTGCCCATGAGATTCCTTACACATCCCCTAACTGCCTTTGGGGTGGGGGCACCACTCTGAGAATCACTGCACTACAGCGGAAGGCACAGACTTCACTTTCTCCAGAGTTTGCAGGGAGAGAAAAACCCAAGGCAAGGGCACAGGTGATGCTTTCCAGAGAGGCTGGGGCTTTAGACCCAATGGGGTTTGGGTGGCATGGAGAAAACAGAAGGAGAGGGTGAAATAGAGCAGGTGAGGGGGAAGAGGCACGGGCCCTGATGTTTCCTCTGACCCTGGTATATATTTTAGTGGGTGATCCACAATTTTCTCTCTAACTGACTTGAGACAGATGTCTGGGAGAAAGGAGAAGCCCCCAAGGCAGCAGGCAGGCAGGCAGGCCCTGGGGCTCTGGTGAGAGCAGTCCTATTCAGTCCTTTTCAGGGTAGCTGAGGTGGGGCCTGAACCCCAGAAACTGCTCTCACTAGTCTGGCTTCCACTCCACAATCTGGGAGTAGGTGGGGAGAGGGTGTCTCATCCTGTCCCTCAGGCTTCAATCCCATTTCCCATGGGTCCCTTGAAACCTCTGCATGGTTTATTAGTGCCGGAGAGAACAGCTTTCAGAGCGCTGCCTGCCAGACACTAGAGCCAACACAGTCTGAGCAAACAGGTTGAGAAAGGGGAGTTGCTGGCCTGAGATCAAGAAACAGAGGAGGAGACTACTCAGGGTCATGGATGTTCACCCTGACCTTCGTTGTAGGTGCAAAGCGGAGATAATAATAGACCTTACTTCCACAGGGTGTTATGAATTTTAAATAAGATACTATCTGTAAGGTATATGCACACGAAGACACAGTCTGAAGAAGGATTTTGTCCATAGCTAGTAGGTGGCGTTGTTGGGATTTGAACCTAGGACTCTGTGACTTGAGACGGGAGCTCTGAACCATCATGCCCTCCACCCTCTTTGTGAATACCTTGTACTATGGCAATGTCTGTCCTCTCTTAGACTGTGAGCACCATGAGGGAAAAGACCATGTTTTCACCCTGACCCAGAATCTAAGAGCAGCTCGGGGGGGGGCATCACCAATGGCAGTTGCTAATGATGAAGCTTCAGTTCGAGGTCTGGGAGACTGTCCTTAGATCCTGGCCAAGGGCTTTCATCAGTGTGTAAATGTCAATGCACCTCTGGGTTCTGGGTGTCAAAAGGGTGAGCCATTCCAGACAGGATGAAATAAATCCTCCAGGAAGGGAATCAGGCGTCCATGTCAATGGAGGTGGGGGAATGCAAAGAACCAGATGGCAGGAGGGAAAATTCGCCACGCTTCTGGAATGATTCGATAGTCAAGACTGTGTTTCCAGGTATAATCAACACAGATATGCTGAAAAAGCAGCTGCCAACCTTCCCCAGGCCCCAGAAAGTGCCGGGACCCCTGACACCCATTCTAAGAAGGAAATGAGCATAGAGGTGGCTGCAACCTCCCTGTTCAGGCTGCACATATATCTGAGATGCTTAATTAGGAAGTGTGATGTCTGCCTGGATCACTTTTTTGTTGAGATGTGGTGGAGAGTGAGCCAAGATTGGGACACCCACACCTGCTGACTCACGTGGGGATGAGTCAGGAGAATCCATAGGTTTCTCCAGCAGCCTCTAAGTCCTGGGCAAGGACTGAGGACTTGGGGTGGAGAGAGCATTTTCATCTTTTCTTCCAGGTGATTATGGTGTAGTGTCACTGTTAAAAATACTTAATGAGAATTTAGGGTGCATTAAAAGAAGCAGGATGTAAACCAAATGTCCATTAACCAATGAATGGATAAATAAAATGTAGTATAAATATAAAAAGGAGTATTATTAGGCCATAAAAAGAAGTGAATTACTGATATATGCTATAACATGAATAAAGCTTGAAAACATGGCTTCCCTGGTGGCGCAGTGGTTGAGAGTCCGCCTGCCAATGCAGGGGACACAGGTTCGTGCCCCGGTCCGGGAAGATCCCCCATGCCGCGGAGCAGCTGGGCCCATGAGCCATGGCCGCTAAGCCTGCGCGTCCGGAGCCTGTGCTCCGCTACGGGAGAGCCCACAACAGTGAGAGGCTCGTGTACCGCAAAAAAAACCTTGAAAACATGCTGTATGAAAGAAACAAGTCACAAAAGGCCCCATATTATATGATTCTGTGTATATGAAATGTCTAGAATAGACAAAACTATAAAGATAGAAAGTGAATTAATGGTTGCCTAGACCTAGGGAGTATTGGGAGGGGTGTGTTGTGAGTGACTGCTAAAGGGTATAGGACTTCTTTTGGAATGATAAAAATGTTCTAAATTTGATTGTGGTGATGGTTGCACAACTTCACAAATATACAAAAAACCATTGAATGTACACTTTAAGGGTGAATTATATGGTATGTGAAGTATATCCCAATAAACAAAAAAAGGTAGAAAAAAAGAAGCAGGACATCAAGGGACACTGAATAGCCAAAACAATCTTTAAAAAGAATAAGAGGGACTTCCCTGGAGATCCAGTGGTTAAGACTTCACCTTCCAATGCAGGGGCTGCAAGTTTGATCCCTGGTCAAGGAGCTAAGATCCCACATGCCTCAGGGCCAAAAAACCAAAACATAAAACAGAAGCAATATTGTAATAAATTCAATGGTCCACACAAAAAATCTAAAAAAGAAAATAAAATAAAATGAAGAACAAATTTGGAGGTCTCACACATCCTGATTTCAAAACTCCTACAAAATTACAGTAATAAAAATGGTGTGGTACTAGCATAAGGACAGACATTTAGACCAATGGAATATAACAGAGAGCCCAGAAATAAACTCTCATATATATGGCCAAATGATTTTCAACAAGGGTGCTAAGACCATTCAATGGGGAATGGTCTTAGCACAGTCTTTTCCACAAATGGTGCTGAGAAAACTGAATATCCACATACAAAATAATGAAGTTGGACCCTTACCTTTCACCATATACAAAATTTAATTCAAAATAAAGCAACAACCAAAATGTAAGAGCTAAATCTATATCACTCTTAGAAGAAAACATGGGACAAAAGCTTCATGACATAGGATTTGGCAGTGACTTCGGATATGACACCAGAAGCATACGCAACAAAAGAAAAACTAGGTAAATTAGACTTCATAAAAATTAAAAACTTTTATGCACCAGCAGACACAAAGAGCACAAAAGGCAGCCCATGGAATGGGAGAAAATATTTGTAAATCGTGTCTGATAAAGGGTTTATATCCAGAAATATATTCTGGATAGACTCTTACAACTCCACAAGAAAACAAGCAACCTGATTAAAAAATGGGCAAAGGACTTGAATGGACATTTCTCCAAAAAGATATACAAATGACGAATAAGCACATAAAGAGATGCACAACGTCACTTATCCCCAGGAAATGCAAATCGAAACCACAGTTGAGATACCACCTCACAACCATTAAGATGGTTATTATCAAATATAAACAAATAAAAACCCCAGAAAATAACAAGTACTGATGAGTGCGTGGAAAAATTGGAATTGCTGGTAGGAATGCAAAATGGTGCAGCTGCTGCGGAAAGGAGCGTGGCAGTTCCTCAAAAAGTTAAACATAGAATTACCATATGATCCAGTAATTCCACTTCTGGGTATATATCCAAAAGAACTGAAGGCAGGAACTCGAACAGATATTCGTACATCTATGTTTACAGCAACATTATTCACAATAGTCAAAAGGTGGAAACAACCCAAAGGTCCATTGACAGACAAATGGATAAATAAAATGCGGTCTATACATACAATGGAAAGGAATATTACTCGGCCTTACAAAGAAAGGAAATTCTGACACATGCTACAATGTGGATGAACCTTGAAGATACTATGCTAAGTGAAATAAGCAGTCACAAAAGGACAAATAATTCTATGATTCCACTTATATGAGGTTCCTAAGTAGTCATTTTCAGAGAGACAGGAAGAAGAATAGAGGTTACCAGGGGTTGGGGGAGGGAGAGGGGAATATGGAGTTATTCTTTAATAGGTACAAATTTCAGCTGGGGAAGATGAAAGAATTCTGGAGATGGATTGTAGTGATGGTTTCACAACAATGTGAATGTACTTAGTGCCATTGAATGGTGCATTTGAAAATAGTTAAGATGGTAAATATTATGTATGTTTTTCCACAATCATATTTTAAAAGAAGCAGGCAATAAATATTATGTATATTTTTCCACAATAATTTTTAAAAAGCAGGCAATGGAGTCAGGGAGGCCCTCTGCACGCTGTTCTGATGAGGCCCCATCTGAAACACAGGGTTCTAGCTTGGGAGGCACGTTCTTGAGGGGCAATGATAAACCAGAGCTGCTCAGGAGCCAGGCTGGGGATGAACCACAAGAGGAGAGGCTGAGGAACCTGGGGGTGCAATCCTGAGAGGAGAGAGCCCTGTCTTCCTACAGCCAAAGGGCTAACGTGAAAACCTCCTGCGCCGGGAGAGGGGAGGTCTGAATCAGATTAGGAAACATCTCAGGGAGACTCATGGGGGTTTAATTTCAGGCTGACCCTTCTGACAACAAGTGCCGCTCATCAGTGGGATGGGTTGCACTGGGAGGCTGGGCAGCATTCCCCACTCAAGAAAGGCTAGATTTAAACCAAAGCTGGAGAAGCAACTGGCTGGGATGCTGTGGAAGGATTCCTGTGACAGCAGGAGGCTGGGCCAGCTGACCTCCATGAGCCCCTCGCTCTGATCCCTCAGGCTCTGGTCTCTCAGGTGCCCTTGGTCTTGCCCTGTCCAAGGGGCAGACAGAAGGCACATTCCACCAACAACTAGTAGCCCTGCCTTCTAGTCCCAGCTCTGTCAGTGATTGGCTGTCTGATCTTGGATGAGTCACCACCTCCCGGGCCTCAGTTTACTCATTTGTGTAATTAACACCTGCCTGCCTTCCCTCACCCCCACCCCCAGAAGTGTGGCAAGGACAAAGTGAAGCAAAGACTCATGAAGAGGAGAGCCCAGATACCTTCGCAGCCCTCCTCCCCTCCCTCCTGGCCTCTGCTTTCCCTTTCCCTCAGAGCAGGGCTGGTAGTGTTTCCAAGGATGCAGTTTGCACACCACTGGTGGTATGTGGTATGCTAGGGGTGATACATGAGGCTTATCTAATGTTGCATATTTATTTTAATATGTGCTAATTATCCTTGATGTTTGTAGCAAAGGATAACAATAAAGTTTTTAATGATAGCTATATCGACTTTTTTTTTTTTTTTTTTTTTTTTGGCGGTTCGCAGGCCTCTCACTGTTGTGGCCTCTCCCGTTGCCGAGCACAGGCTCTGGACGCGCAGGCTCAGCGGCCATGGCTCATGGGCCCAGCCGCTCCGCGGCATGTGGGATCTTCCCGGACCGGGGCACGAACCTGTGTCCCCTGCATCGGCAGGCGGACTCTCAACCACTGCGCCACTAGGGAAGCCCTCAACTTTCTTTTTAAAATATACTTACAAGTTAATATAAGTTGTAAAAAGTGAGTTAAAGAAGAGTAATAATAAAGAAAGTGATATTTGAATAAAGCAAAAGTCTTGAAGGAGGAATGTGAGTGGCTGGGATTTGGGAACCCCAGATGGATTGGGGAGATATAACAGCCTGGGCCCCCAGGCCCCAGCAACATCCTCCCAGGCCTGGTGATCAGATGCAAAGAAGACCAAAAGACAAAGCCTTTTTGGTTGGTCCTATTGTCTGGTTCCCTTAAGGTGCCAGATTTTACCAACTGATTGACAACTAAGAAATAGAACTAGGTTCTTGGATCCTCCATCCACATGACTGTGAGCTGGTCGACTTCTACCTCCTTCTTCTTGAACCCGCTGTCTCTGTTCATACTCATGCCAGTGGCTCCATGAGGAAGAGGACAGCCCTGACTCAGCCACTCGCCTCGAGGTGGTAGGAACATGTTGGGTCCCTCTCCCAAAGTATACTTAAACAGAAGCCTAAAGAGGAAATGCCAGGCCCTGTGCCACGTGGCGAGGGTGATATTCTTGTCCGGGACAGCAGTTCCAGTGCACCTCGGCTTAGCTTCTGCACCAGGGAGGGCAAGCTCCCCTCAGGCACTTGTGTCTTTAAGCATGATAAGCGAGATCCTCTGTAGAGGAACCATCTAGAAAACTAATCAAGGCCCAGTCCCCTCCACTCCACTATTATCTGCTGATCACCTTGGTCAAAGGGTCGGTCAGTCAGCCTGGAACACCTACCTTCCCTGAGGAGCTGGGATGAAAGAAGTTTCCAGCTGATTATTAGCCAGAACTTTGGGAGATGGCCCTTGGGGATGGGGAGAGGGGAACAAGGGGAGGAGGGCATGGAATACACTCAGAAAATGCCCCCTTTCCTCTCTTCTCCTTCTATTGTGGCCCACATCCCACATTTGGAAACATTTTTACCTGTCAAACTACGAATAAAGAAATAATTATCTTCCCCATTTTGATGATCAAAGACCTCCAAACACCAAGTTAGTATAATTCCAGGTGAAAAGAAAAGAAACTTAACCTTTTGTTTACCGATACAGTCCCTGAATATATGAAGATCATTTTTTTCATTCCCTCTCCCAGAATCTAGCCTGGAAATACTAAAAACCCAATGCCCCCCAGCCCATAAAGGACCAGGGAGCCCAGTTAGGCAGCCTGATTCAGAGACTTTAAGAAAACACTACCCTGGACAGTTCTTGTGGAAAGTTGGGGAACCGCTGAGTTAATTCATTCTTTCTCAATGGTGATTTTCAGAAGCTCTTCTCCTAACAGTGGAGCAATGGATTTTCATGTGACCAAAGCAGAAGGTTGGATAAGGAGCTAAAAGGAGGGAAAAGGTCAAGAAAGGGGAAACTAAGAGAACAAAAGAGAAAGATGGCAAGCTTGACAATTTGCTAAGGATTGATCCTGATAAAGAGACTGGATCAAGGATTAAAGTGCTTAAGGTCTATAGGAGAATTGGTGAAATTCACCCCAATAGAAAAGACAGGCACAGGGGGCATGGGCAGACAATTCACACACACACACACACACACACACACACACACACACACACACACACCACAAATGGCCAATAAACATATGAAAATGTTCAACCTCACCAGTAATCAAAGGGAGAACATTTAAAAGCTCCTTTTCCAAAATGGCCATCACCAAAAAACCTACAAACAATAAATGCTGGAGAGGGTGCGGAGAAAAGCGAACCCTCCTACACTATAGGTGAGAATGTAAACTGGTACAGCCACTATGGAGAACATTATGGAGATTCCTTAAAAAACTAAAAATACAGTTACCATATGATCCAGCAATCCCACTCCTGGGAATATAACTGGAGAAAACCATAATTCGAAAAGATACATGCACCTCAATGTTCACTGCAGCAGTATTTACAATAGCCAGGACATGGAAGCAGCCTAAATGTACATCAACAGAGGAATGGATAAAGAAGATGTGGTACATATATACAATGTGGAATATGTGGTACATATATGCAATGGAATATTGGAATGGAATGGAATATTACTCAGCCATAAAAAGAACAAAATAATGCCATTTGCAGCAACATGGATGGACCTAGAGAGTGAAGATGGACCTACTGACTGAAGTAAGTCAGAAAGAGAAAGACAAATATCATATGACATTGCTTATATGTGGAATCTTAAAAAAGGGTACAAATAAACTTGTCTACAAAACAGAAATAGAGTTACAGATGTAGAAAACAAACTTACAGTTACCAGAGGGTAAGTGGGGGGAGGATAAATTGGGAGATTAGGATTGACATATACACACTACTATATATAAAATAGATAACTAATAAAGACCTGCTGTATAGCACAGGGAACTCTACTCAATACTCTGTAATGGCCTATATGGGAAAAGAATCTAAAAAAGAGTGGATATATGTATACATATAACTGATTCACTTTGCTGTATACCTGAAAGTAACACAACATTGTAAATAAACTATACTCCAATAAAAAATTAATTTAAAAACATAATAAAAGCCCCGTTCCCATCCAGTTGGGAAATTAAACAATACTACCAGCTGTTGGCAAGGCCGAGTGGAGTGGGTCCTCTTGCACAGTTGGTGGGACTGTGCACTGATGGGTCCTTTCTAGCACACTTTGGGAATACCCATTAAAAGCCTTAACCCTGTGTATTCTATCTGACCTAGAAATTCCACTTAGGAATTTATCTTAAGGAAAGAATCATTTATCTGTGCAAAGATTTAGGTGTATTGTTCATAATAGTATTATTTATAATAACAAAAAATTTAGAGGGGGAACACAGTATAAATGTCCAACTATAAAGGATTCAATGAATAAATGATGGTATCTCCCTACACCAGAATGCTACAGAGCCATTACAAGTAGGGGTGTTGAGTGACATTTAATGGCTTAGAGATATACATGCTCTAAAACAGGAGATGTTGTAACAGCCCATCCTTTCAAACTATATATTCATAGAAAAGACTAGAAATAAGTGCGCAAAAATTTCACCAGTGATGTTTTTCCAGGTGATGGGATTACAGGTATTCTTCTTATATAATTGTGTTTCCATATTTTCTAAATTTTCTGCAATGATCAAATTTGGCTTTTGTAGTAAAAGATAGATAACATATCTTTAAAAAAAGAATCAGTGAAGTTGCCGGTTATTGTGATGGGGACAACAGAGGAATGGGGCAAGTGTTCAAGGTCAGCTGGGAGGTGGGAGATAAGAGGTAGACAGAGAAATTGAGAGCTGAAGTCCATTGGAAGAGAGGATATGTTTATGTGCTCAGCGGGGGTGCAAGAGCCAGTGGCACTTGGAGACCGCTGGGTACGTGCTGGGAGGTGAAATGTGTTCTACTGGGTGACCGTGGGAAAGTCACTTCTCTTCTCCTGGCCGCCAAGTTCCTTTCCCCTCCGATGGCCCATGACTCTGTGCAATCAGGCTATTATGATGATGGTACCCACATGCGATGTCCCCTTATTTGAAAAGACAAATATGTTCAATAATGGGGTGAGGTGAGGTCAGGACTTTAGGTAACAAAGGAGTGATAAAATAGGACATGAGATACAACGTGTATTTTTATATGCTTTGATCCCCTGCCTCCCATTTTTCCTGTAGAGCTAAAAATGACTGAATTTAAGGATTTGGGCCAAATGTACTTGAAATAAGTTGTTTTACTCCTCATAAAATCAGGAGGAGTTGGGGGCAGCACGATGGAACTCTGGAAGCTGCAGATTGCGATTCACATCCACCATGCCCCCCTGGCTGGAACTCACCTTTCTTGGTCATCAGAAAAAAAGCTAGGGAACAGGAAGACAGGGAAAACTGCCTTTGAACTCAGAGGGAACGCTCCGTAGATACATACTCATCAACAAGAGCTGTTGAAAACATAGGGTACACTCAGGGCTGTGCCCATTCCTCCATCACGGCTCCAGGACCTCCTGCATCTCCCACTTCCATGAGCCCCCAGAACTTGCTCTTGGGAGGGACCCAAGGAAAAGCTGGGGCTTCCCCTGGGCCCTAGCCAACAGGAAGAGGTGGCAAGGGGTGATGGGGCTGCCCAGAACAAGACAGAGGCCTGGGTGAGCCCAGTGCAGGCAGGGAGGGATGGTGGGCAAGCCAGCCTGGGCACTGACCTCTGGGCACGTCCATGGGGTTGAAGCTGGCCAACAGGTCGCGACACAACTGGCGGTCACCCTCCACCTTGCTCAGCCAGTTGTTGCAGTTGAAGTAGTAACGGAGGTGAGGCCGCTTCATGTCGGTCACAATCACACGGTCCAGGTACCAGCTGGCGTTCGAGCCTGTGTTGTCATGCTCGATCCTGGTGCAGAAACAGACACCCGCACCGTCACTGGCAGAACAGAAACGACGCCCCTTCCATACCAATACCCCAATGTTTGTTCCCAAGAGAGGTTTAATCATTTTGATGTTGTTGTTACTTTACCTCTCCAACCTCAGTGTCCTTATCTACAAAGTGGGGACTCCTTGCAAGGTGGATGAGCTTATGAATGAATGTTGCATCGTTACATTGCCCACAAGGAGATATTGCCTTCCATGGAAAATCCAGGATTGCTAAGGCTTGCAGCGGGACCATCTTGAGCTTCCCCTCTCTCCCTGACTCCCAGACACACCCCCGCACCCCAGATACTCAGTCCCACCACCCAGAGGATCCCCCATGGCCACATAGAACTGGTGTTGCCCCATAGAAATATCACATGAGCTTCATATGTGAGCCAGATAGGTAATTTTAGATTTTCTAGTAGCCACATTGAAAAAGAAAGACACTGGTGAAACTAATTTTAATAATATATTTTGTTTAATCCACTTATCATTTCAGTGGGTAACCGTGTAAACATCTATTAATGAGCTACCTTACATCCTTTACTTCATACTAGTTTTGCAAAGATCTGGTGTGTTTTTGCACACACAGTGCATCTGGTTCGGGCTAGCCACATTAGAGTGACCAGTCGCCCCGTGGGGCCAGGGGCTGCCGCGCTGGGCAGCAGAGATCCAGACTTTTCAAAACCTGGCCCCGATTATCTTCTGCCACTTCCTACAGTCCTCTTCATCCTTGGCAAGTTTTCTCTTTGAGGCCCAGCTTCTTCCCCAGAACTTGACCCTTGGACGACCTCACTTTGCACCAAGCATCCCATCACAGTGAGGCCTTACAGCTTGCAGGTCTTAACGGGACAGCCACAGTCCAAGACAATACACACATGGATGACACACATGATATACCCAAGGATGCATGCCTCTGCCCGGCATGGAGCCTGGCACATAGTGGACCTCAGCTTAGTGGCTGCCTTTCCCACACACTGACACCTTCTTCCAGACCCTCCCCCATAAGAGCCCCTTCCGTGTTCATAACCCCCTTTCCCCACACAACCGGTGCCAGGGCCCTCATAAGTCCCTTATTTTCCCAGTAAAGAGAGTCCATGGCCCTATATTTTCTAGTGGGAGGAAAAAAAAAACAAGGACTGAATGGAGGCAGCATTTCCCTTCTGTCCAGGCCCTCTAGTCTGGGTACAGTCAGACCATAAGTGATCTTGACATGCTGGCAAATGGGCATGACTTGATTCGGGGTGGTAGTAGGTGGAGGGGGGCAAACAGGGGCAATTGAAGGCTGTTCCTCAGCAACCAGGCTGGTAGAGTTATCCCTCCCCACACATTCACAAAAACTCCACCAGACAGAGCAAGATTAGGGGAGATCTCTGTCAAAAGGCATCCTGCAACGTGACCTGGCATCTCTAACACTCACTGGGCGCTTACTGTATGCCAGTTAATATTCTAAACACTGACTCATTGAATTCTTACTAACTCTAATGGTGCCCTAGGAGCTGGGCACCATTATTACAGACAAGGAAACTGAGGCCTGGAGAGGAAACCTTCCCAAAGTCCCACAACTGGTAAATGGCAGGGCAGAAATTTGAACGAAGGCAATCTGGACTGAGTCTACTAACCACTTTGCTAGGGTTTCTCAGAGCATATTTCCCAAGTGTGTGAAAAATTGTCTCAAGTTGTCTTAACCCAAAGAAGTGAAACTCTAATGGGCAAATTTAGGGCACAATGACTCAGAGTGGGAGGGAAAGATTTGGGCCTTTGGTCACCCGTCAGATGATGTCAGGAGAGCAATCAACACCCAAAAGTGTCAGTAGTGAAATCAGTTCCTATTCTACTTGCCTTCCTCTCACCCAACCTGGTCAGGGGCCAGGTTCTCACCTGATTTTGTAGATGAGGCCCACGTTATTGGTTCTCACCCGGAACACATCGACGTTGGCTTTCTCAAAGGCAGATTCGCTCCTGCAATGAAGGTGTGCACAGTTAGCACAGACCAGCACTTGGTTCACAGGCCCTGGAGGAGAGCCAAAGGCTGGCATCCCCCTACTTCCTCCACCATCCCACTCCAGGAAGTGCTACTGCCAGCCAATCCCATTCTGAGATTCCTTTCTGACATGGTTTGGAGAGGTGGAGGGCAAGGATGGTTAGTATTCATTCCTTGCTTTCACGCCCAGGTTCTTATGGGATCCTTGCTATGTATCATCAAGGCAAGCATGGTGGGCAACATTAGCCCCATTTTACAAACAAACAAATTGCTAGTTGGTAGCAGAGCTGGGACCAGAACCTGGCTCCCAAAGTCATGATCCAATGCTCTGTGGTTGCTCTGGGTTGGGAGAGTGGAGGAGGAAGGAAGGTGTGATAAATGCCATGGTGCTCTTGGGTCTGCAGGCCTCCTGGCCTCTCCTCCTCACCTGCCTTGCTCTTGCTGGGAAGAGTTGCAATGGCAGCCCCAAGTGGATGCAAACCTTGGGTGGTGGGCCATGGTCCTGCCATTCCAAGGAAGGAAACATTCAACCCAAACCAGCGACCAGGGAAGTGGGGGCAGTGAGGGAACGCGTATCTGGCATCCCGCAGAGGGTGCAAACAGAAGCAAGTGCACCTGTGATGTTTCTCAATGAGATGCCCAAGCAAGTCGAGACTCGGGAGCATCCTAGCATCCATCAGCTTAGACACAGGAAGGCTGGAGCACCGAGTCCTCTGGGAGTGGAAGCCTGAACCTCACGTGGACATCTGCTCTGTCCTCTGTGTAGGCCAGGACGCCTGCCGCTTGAGCCCAGGCCTGCTTGCAGCTCTTCCTGCTACCACAGTGAAGGCCTCACAGGGCTGAGAGCTGTGGACCTCCCTCAGTGCTCCCGGCCAGGGCTTTCAGCAGCAGCACACAGCCCATGGGAAAAGAAAAACGCAGAAGATATGTCTGTTCATTGGCCATCACGTGTTTCAAAATAAAGAGGGAGGTGAAAGGCCTTCTCCCCAAGGCAGCAAAGGCTCAGACTCTCTCAGTAACAGAAGGCTTTTAAGGTTCTAGAGACCCAGAAGCTGTGATTCTGCAAACAGACCCACTCTGGCAAACAGTCTGGTCTGGGGAGATATTTCCTTATGGTGGGCACAGCATGAGACATGGGGCCCAGGGCCCTCCTAAAGCAGTGCAGAGCTCACAAAATCAGGTAAAAATGTGCACCGAGGCCGCCTTTTCAGGGAGAAGAGCCCCCAGTGGTGTAGCCCGGGGAACAGAGCAGGAGGAGAGAGTGGCGGGAACTTCCGGGTTTTGCTGGAGTGAAAAGGCCCCCCCCCAGGCTGGCGACATGGACCTGTCAGAATCTCACTTCCAAGGGTGAGTGACAACACGGCCTGTATTCTGTTGCAGAGTCAAAGCAGTTGTTAAATGACTTGCAAAACACATGAACATCGATTATGTGCGTCAGGACTGTGTGAATGGGAAACAAGGAAATGAATACGAGGCATTTTCTGTTTCAGTATACAAGACAAGGAAATCGATTTTCAGAATAGACAGGAGTCTCTATATCATATAAATACCCTACAAAGCAATCACCCTGGGAAGCTCTATGATGGAATATTATGCAGCCATTAAAAATCCTATTGTGAAAGAGTATTTAATACAACAGAAACAGGTTTATGAAATAGGCTTAAAAGAAAAAGCAGGTTAAAAATAGAACGTATAAACAACAACCAATACAAAAAGGACACCAAGTTCACTTAAAAACAATAAAGAGGGGGAGGATTTATACAAAAACATCATGTCTACATAATAAGACTATTATGAAGTGCTGGTTATTTATTCTTGTGTTCATTTTTTTCAGTTTTCTGAAGGGAGCACATCTTGATTTCGTAATTATGAAAAAAGTACAGTCCCCTGTTTCAGAACCCCCCGCTCCATCCAGCCCACAGCTGCTTGTGGTGAATTCTTCGGAATGAATTTGAGGCTCGCTGGGCTTCATCTGCTGAGGGTGCATGGAATTTGGGAAACAACCAACGCCAATGAGTAGGGGAAGCGGAGGGTGATTTGGAAAAGAAAACACAAGGTGTGATTTGGACGGAAAGCAGCTGGCTTTTTAGGGTGCTTTTCATAAGAGTTCCAGCTCCAGCAGCTGCATCCAGCAAGGGGAGCTCTGCACCTTCAAAAAGGCCCTGCGCACGCGACCAGGTGGAATGTGGGTTGGCGCTTTCCAGCGTGTTTGTTAAATAATAGGCCATGCTGCTTTACAGTCACTCAAAAAAGACATTTTAAAAAGCGAGGTGGAAGAAGGGAAACGAGGAGGAAAGGTTTGCCAGGATGGGCAGAAGGTGTGCTCCACGCTGTCTCAGGACCACACTGGAGCATCCAGGGCGTCACAGAATGTGACGCAATCATCCACAGTGTTTACAACATGGAAACCAATATCCTGGCGGACAAGAGCAAAGCCTTCTGCATTTCAGGGGTCTCTCTTCAGAGAAGGGAAAGCAAAGGACTGCAGAGACAGGGCTCTACAGACTCCCTCCTCTCAGGGAGAGGTCAAAACAATCCCAGATGAGCTCCAACCCCAACCCACTTGGGGTCAGACTCCGAAATCCCCCCTTCCAATAAGTCAGAATGCAAATGCTGGTGGGTTTCAGAAAACTGACTGAAGGCGGTGTGGAAACAGCAAACGACAGAGGTCCCTGGCCAAAGAAACATCAGAAATAGACACTTCTTCACATTTCCTTGTGGGAGATGGCAGGTTTTCCACAGCTCCTGGTCAATCCTCAAATGCAGGACACAGCTCCCTGCCTGTGCCTGCCGTTCCACAGGGATCCCACCCTTTCCAGGCAACACAGGGCATTTTAGCTGCCCCCTGGGCAGAGCTAGCAGGCTAAAATGCCAGGATTCTACCACACTTGCAGTTGGTGAATTCTCAACGGGAGAACCGTGTTCCAGAAGATACATGAGATCCCATCCTTTTGCCATATCCAAAGCATGTGATTCATTGTTGGGGGTGGTCCTGGGTAACGGGGAAGGGGGCTTCCTCTGGGATCCAGAGCTGTTGGTACTTCGCTAGTGTGGAGGTCAGGGCAGAGGACAGCTAGCAGGGGAATGAACTGAACGTGTCCCACTCTTTGCTGCCTAAGAGAGGGTCCAACGTGTGCCGAGGAATTTAGACCCCAGACCATGAGGGTGAGACCCATCAGCATTTTAACATCAGGCACTGAGTTTCTTCTTGCAGCAGGAATTATTTTGTATTGGAGAATAAAAAGTCCTAATAAGCCACCCGGGAGTAGAAGGTAAAGGCCTGGGGCAGAGGAGAAAGGCCACAAGAAAGAGTGGAATTGATGGGAGAGAGAAGAAAGAGGACGAGGGAGAGGCAGGAGAGAAGGGTGGGGTGAGAGACATGGCCAGAGGCTGCAGAGAAAGGGGTTGGGGAGAACTTCCAGGAAGGGTGGTGGCTTAACTTTAAGACCTTGGTGCGGGCAGGCGGGGCGTCTATCTAGCATTCCATTTTAAGTTGTCTGTGTTGCTTCCATGTGAACTCTGGCGCCCCGAGTTATCAGTGAAGTCTGATGCACACCAAAATGCCTTGTAGTTTGTGTGTGCATGTGTGCATGTGTATATGTGTGCTTGCGTGGATGTATGTGTGTGTGTTTGTGGGTGTAACACAAGGAAAGGGAGCTCAGTTCCAGTTGACACAGGGGTGTGGGTGTGGGAGTGGGTTTGGGGTGACACAGTGTGGCCAGGAGGGAACAGAAGCAGACAGTGAGAGGACAGGAGATTGCGAGACCAGTAGTCATTCTGGGCCAGACCCCAGGGACTGCTGAGGGTGAGGGCTGGGCTGGGCTAACTGCATCTAAATCTCACAGAGCTCGGGGACCTCCGTGGCCGTCTGCATGTTGGTTACACGGCAACCTGGACTTCTTTGGAAGCAGTACTCCCCTCCCAGACTCGAGATCTCCATCTTGAATTGGAAGGGTCTCAGATGGTGAGGATTGTGTCTATGCGATTCTCTTTATAGACAATTTCTCAGGTCTTGGAGCAGCCAGACTCTGGTCTCCTCTTTCCCCATTTACCCTGCTCACCGCGGTCAGATTAACCCTTCTTGTCTGCACCGTACGTCAAGCCTCCACAAGGCCTTCTCCAGTCTGATCCTCCCCTGCCTTTCCCACCTCCCTCCTCTCTGCCCCTCCATGCAGCCGGTAAGTCTCCATCCAGCCCCCATTGGTCTGCAATGTCCCTTGTGGCCTCCATACTTTTTCAAGCTGTTACCCCTCATCTAAAGTACCCTCTTTCTGTCCCTCCTCTGTGAGTCCTTTTCACCTGTCGAGGTCCAGATCACATATCCTTCCCTGTAAAGTCCTATTCTAGCCACGCTGATACCAAATCGTTTAGTGAGCTCTATTTGCAAAGAACTGGGATAGGTGCTACAGGCACAAAACAGACCTCCCATCATCCTCGGGCTCCACCTATGCATCCCGCTATGCATCACCTCTCCAGCCTCTCCAAGGGCATACAGCTGATGCTGCAAATGTGCCTGTATCCCTGAAACTACCCATTTCCTGCGGCCCCCTGAACCCTCTGGACCAGCTGGATTGGGATCCTGGCCTAATCTGTGCCCCTGATGCCCAGCTTGGAGCAGGACACAGATACAGGAGGGACCCCTACCAGCAGACCCGTGGAGTAATTGGGGGGAAGTTGATTCCCACATGCAGGCTATGTCAGAGAAGCTGGCTGCCTCTGTGTGGCTTCAGAAGCACCCGGAGACCTGCTGGCCCTGCCAGCTCAGTCATGCCTGAGACCCTTTACCGTGACGCAGCCTTCCTTCCCATTGAGAAGGAAGGCTGGAACTCAGACTCCCAGGGCGAGGGGACACAGTGACAGACCTTCACATGGGGTTATAAAAGTTGACTCTGGAGACCTTCCTGAAAAGGTGTTTTGACAGAGGAAAAAGGTGAGGGGGGAAAGTCTGAGGGTCCAGGTGCATGAAAGGAGGAAAGCCAGTGAGGAACCACCACAAGAGGGGAAATGGCTCTTTTTGTTAAAAAAAAAAAAAAAAAAGACAGGCTGGGGACTACAGAAACGAAGCTGGCCGACTCCCCAGGGTCTAGTGGCTTCTCCCTAGAGGGGTGCACTCCGGGGAGGACACATGGCAGAGAGGATGGGCATTTCATGTATTCTCTTTACCATGCCCCCAGCACTGGAGCAAAGGGCTTCCACAAGCGAGTCACTCGGCAGTGTAAGCGGTACAAGAGGGCAGGTACCCTGTTCTGCGGAAATGGACAAAATAGGACGTTACGCCTGCCTCAACGCTGCCGCATTTACACCAGAGGCTGCCCTCAGGGTAAATGTGTTCCACTGGGCCCGGTCCGTCTGCTAAGCACAGAGTTTGTGGATCTCCTGGCCTGTGGACCCACCTTTCTACTGCTTCGCCTGCCGCCCCTGGAGGTGCCAAGCTATAAACCCCAGAGGTCACACCCTGGAGTCCCAGGAGGCCTGCAGGGGAGTCTCCCACACACCCTCTAGGGCCACGGGGTCATGTGCTTGAGGAAATGTCTGCATCAAGACCCTGGGGTTTGAGGACCAGCTTTACCATCAAAAGCTCCATGACTCAGAGCTGCTCACCACTCCCCTCTGGGCCCCAGATTCCCCGTGAGCAGGTTGGAATAGATTTAGTTGTTTTCAAATTTTTCTTGGCTACAGAGCCCATGGTGCAAAGAGTATCTGACTGAGAAACTCGGTGGATATGATAAACATAAGTCAAGCTGCTCCAGGGGGAGGAATGCTAGGGTATTGGGAGCCCAAAACCAACTGACCAATCCCCTGTTCCACTCAGCACAGGGTGAAAAACAGCTGCCCAGGCCACCAGTGAGGTCCCTGGCCATCTCTGGAATTCCATGATTCCTCTAGAATGTTGCCATGTGTAGTAACTGTGTATGCACATGTGTGGTGGGGGGGAGGGGATGGAAAGGAAGAGACAGCAGCCTCTGCTCTCAATGGCACACAATGAAATGGAGGGCACAAGTGTGCACACACACGCACACACAAGCACATCTACACAAACACACGCACTGACTTGAGTGTGTGTTAGCGGGCAGGCAGGTTCAGTTTGATGCTGGTCCCAGGTGAGACGTAGGTGCAGAGCATTTAAGCTCATGGCTCCCTCACATGCATGACCTTGTCCCCTCTTCCCAAAAGTCCTATGAGTTTGGTAAAATGAGGATTATCACTTCCAGATGACATATGAGGAAGCCAAAGCTTTGGATGCCAAGAGATTTGACCAAAGTTATATGGCAACTAAATGGTAAAGCTGGGCCTAGACCAGGTTTCTTGATCCTGAGGGCTTATGCTCCCTCATCAAAGGACAGCTAATATGAATTCTTGGGAATTCTGAGATCCAAAGTAAGCATTACTATACACAAAAAAGTCAAGAGAGGAGCTGAGGAAATCACTGGGAGGGGCCTGGCTGGCACGTGATCGGTTGTTAGCAAGGCCCACACCACTTAATACACCTGTGGACGCACCTGTCTTCTCTCATGGGTTCCAGAACTTTATCAACCCCCACTAACAGCCCAGGACCCCACCAATGCTGAGTGGGTACTCACTTGCTGGTAAGATGGAGCTTGGGAGAGAGCCCATTCTCTCCAAAAATGGTGATGAAGACATTGGCATTGGTCCCTGCGCCACGAACATCCCCCGTGGCTGTGATCACCTCGTACACTGGAGGAGGAAAAAAGACAGACCACAGGCTCAGAAGAAAGCCCAGAATCCTACGTGGGCTCGGAGAAGCCATAGCTCCTGCCAGATCCACAGGGGGATGCCCAGCCACAGAGCACGCTCTGGACCCCTGCTGCAACCTGCAAGCCTCTGAGCCAGGGTCAGACCCACACCAAGCCCTGCTGTGAGACCACAATCTCCCACTTAATGCTGCACATTCATTCTACAGGTAAGAAACCTGCAGGCAAGGGGACAAGCCCAGGTCACACAATACACAATGTCAACACCAGAGCCCAGCCCAAGGCCTCCCAATGCCTGTCTGTGATCTTTCCAGCACAGCACATGTGTGCCATCCTAGCCAAGACCTTCTTCAGAGACCGCCCCTGGCCCTCACCTTTCTCTCTGCCCTCTACACAAGGCTGCCTTGCAGGCCTCACCTCCTGTGACCTCCTGGGTGTTGCCATGGCAATCTCAGGATAACACATCTTTACCAGTGAGTCCCTGTAGGCAGGGGCACTGAATTCCCCTCTCTTTGTCCCCTTGAAGCTTGTTCTGTTTGCTGTTGATGTCTTTTCTTTTGATGTCCCTGGTTCTGATGAAGGTCCCCGTGAGGGGGAGAAAGGAAGCAGTACATTTGTGTGACTCCCTGTCTCTTGTGATAACCAAAGCCTTCATTCTTCACAGTCTACACCACAGGGATTCCTGATGGGCAAACAACTCCTAGAGCCCTCCCTGAGATAACTCCAGGACCTGAAGTGTTGCCCATGTGGTTTGTACGTATACAAGGATGTTTCCCAACTGAGTGTTCATAGGAAAATGACCAGCACGGTGGAAATTCTAGAACCACATCACATGAGAGAAGACATATAGGCCTGGAGATGCCTGGTTTAGAGAAAGGAGTCTGCGGTATGGGAGAGGGATAAAGAAACTACCTCCATAGCTGCCCCAAGTGTACAGAGCTACTTCTCAAATAGGACACTAACCATTAAAAAATGATAAATTAGTTAAAATTAAGACCATCAGGAGAATGAAAAGGCAAGCCACAGACTAGAAGATATTTGGAAGGCACACACAGGCATCCCACATAATACCTTGTTTTATCACAATTCCCTTTATTGTGCTTTACAGATATCATGTTTCTTACAAATGGAGGGTTTGTGGCAACCCTGTGTCAAGCAAGTCTATCGGTGCCATTTTTCCAACAGCATTTGCTCACTCCTGTCTCTGTGTCACGTTTTGGTAATTCTCGCAATATTTCAAACTTTTTCATTATTATTATCTTTGTTATGATGATCTATGATCAGTAATCTTTGATATTACTATTGCAAAAAGATTGACTTGCCGAAGGCTCAGACGATGGTTAGCATATTTTTTAGCAATAATGTATTTCTAAATTAAGGTATGTACATTTTTTAGACATAATGCTATTGTACACTTAATAGACTACAGTATGGTGTGAAACATAACTTCCATATGCACTGGGAAACCAAAAAATTGGTATGACTCGCTTTATTGTGATATTTGCTTCATTGCTGGGCTCTGGAACCGAATCCATAATATCTCCGGGGTCTGCCTGTCGCCAAAAATGGACTCATACTCAGAAAATGTAAAGAATTCACACAAATCAGTAAGAAAAAGAAAGACCAGACAATTGCTTTAATGGGCAATAATTTGTTTTAAAGATAAACATACACTTACCATAAGACCCAGAAATTCCCCTTTTAGGTATTTACCCAAGAGAAATGAGAACATGTCCACACAAAGATCTGCACACAAACTTTCATAGCAGCTGTATTCATAATAGCTCTAAACTGGAAAAGCAACCTAAATGTATCAACAAGTGAATGAATTTTTAAAAGTGTGGTATATCCAGACAGTGGAATCCTACTCAGTGATAAAAAGGAACGAACAACTGACATATGCAATACGGATGAATCTCAGGCACACAATGTGGAGCAAAAGAAGTCAAACACAAAGCACTACACGATATGTAATGCCAGCTCTGTGAACTGTAATCTATTTTAACAGAAAGCAGAGCATGGCTGCCTAGGGTTGAAGTTAGGGGGAATTGCCTGGGAAGGGGCACGCGGAACTTTTGAGGGATAATTTAAATGCCCTATATATAAATGGTACTAGTGGTTACATAGATGTATACATTTGTCAATACCCATCAAATGGCACATTTAAAGTAGATTCATTTTATTGTTAATTATATTTCAATAAAGTTGAAAAATGGGCAAAAGACTTAAATAGGCATGTCATAAAAGAGGACATCCAAGTGGCCCATAAACATAGGGAAAAGGGCTCAGCATCATTATTCGTAAGGGAAATGCAAATTAAAATTACCACGAGACACTACATATACCCACCAGAACGGCTAAAATTAAAAAGATGGACAAATACTAAGTATTGTCAAGAATGTGGAGCCATTGGCACTCTCATACATTGCTGGTGGGAGTATAAATTGGTACGAGTCCTGGTAACTAAACATAAGCCCACCCTATGACTCAGTGATTCTACTTCCAATTATAAATCCAAGAGAAATGAGTGTATGTGTCCATCCAAAAATGTGTACAAGATCTGTAGCAGCTTTATCCATAATAGCTAAAAACTGGAAATAACCCCAAATTCCATCAATAGAATGGTTAAGCAAATGGTGATATATTTATAAAATGCAGTAGTACACAAATAATAAAAAAGAACAAACTACATAACGAGTCACAACATGGATAAATCTCTTGGATATAGTGTTGAGTGAAAGAGAAGCTAGACACACAAAAATGTGTGTATTGTGTGATTCCATTTATATGAAGCTCAAGAGCAAAAAACTAATGTATGTGGGGCTTCCCTGGCGGCTCAGTGGTTGAGAGTCCGCCTGCCGATGCAGGGGACGCGGGTTCGTGCCCCGGTCCGGGAGGATCCCGCGTGCCGCGGAGCAGCTGTGCTCGTGAGCCATGGCCTCTGGGCCTGCGCGTCCGGAGCCTGTGCTCCGTAACGGGAGACGCCACAACAGTCAGGGGCCCACGTACCGCAAAAAAAAAAAAAACAACTAATGTATGTGATAGAATCAGGAGGGCCATTACCTCTGGGAAGAATTTTAAAGGAGCTTTCAGGAGGTTAGAAATGTTGTGTCCTGTTCTGAATGGTGGTTACACAAGCATGCACTTGTGTAAAAATTCATCAGCTGTTCCTTTTTGAGTTTTGTGCTAATTATATATATTACATATATAATTTATATGTGCACATACATATGATATATATTCTATAATGTGCTGTATATACATATATATAACATGTATATTATTCTTCAATTTAAAATTTTTAAGTTAAAAAGTTCAGACAGCTGAAGAACTATCTTAGAGAAGACAGATATCTCATGAAAGACACAAAACTCTGTTTGGTCCAGAGAGGAGGGTCCCAACTAGTAACATCCCCTGGTCAGCACAAAGAAGAACTGTCAACAGCAACAAGGGTTCTTCCTAGCACAGAGCATGACAAATGGGAGATGCTCGATAAATAATTACATGGATGAATGAATGAAAACACAAGTGAATGAATGAAACAATCAATGAAATGAAGGTGGACTATGGAAATAAATTGGCCAGTATGTAAATCTCAATTCTACCATACTGGCTGTATGATTTCAACCAAATTTCTTACTGAGATTCATTTTCCTTATCACCGAAAGAGAGAGAATTTCTTCCTTGAAGGATTATCATAAGGATTAAATCAAATAAAACAAAGTTTTCAACTTTCATACTCATTGACCTAGCATATTTCCACTTCTGGGTATTTATCTTACAGACACTCCTTCGCAGCCGGATGAAAGATATACATTCCACAAGTGGTAAACTGTTACCATCATCACATCACCATCATCATCTCCACTGTTGCCATCGTCAACATCATCACTACCATCATCTCCATTAACAACATCCCCAAGAAGGAAGGCTGCCTTGGGAAACTATTCCAACAGACGCTGGGTAGCCCCCTGTCTGGGATACAGGAGAGAAAAGGGGCCCAGGGCTAGAAGCTTGTG
This sequence comes from Phocoena phocoena, assembly GCF_963924675.1. NCBI lineage: Eukaryota > Metazoa > Chordata > Mammalia > Artiodactyla > Phocoenidae > Phocoena > Phocoena phocoena. Next base: position 27,170,603 of record NC_089231.1, on the reverse strand, counting down.
CAGCATGACCTCTGAGGTCCCTTCGGATCCCAGATTCTGGTAGGAGCCACTCTCTTCCCCTCACGGGCCCTGTAGTAGTCAGGAGGTAGACCAGTGCCCCAGCCTCAGCCTACCCTCAGGGCATGGAGGGAAGCTGCTCTCCTTCCTCTGGCTGTTGGTAAACTCCAGTGTAGCCTGGAGGTGACCTGAGGAACAGAGAAGGAAACCTAGGCCTTCCTCCTCTTCCTTCTTCTTCCCCATAACACTCATCAAGATTCTCCACATAATGCAAGAACCCAGTGCTCAAAGGGAGTAGGCGACACATCGTTCTAGAGCAGAGAGGGTAACAATGACAGTGCAGGTAAAGTTCAGACAGCGACTACTGTCAGAATCTTACACATTTATCGCCCAGTCCTGTAGCTGACTGCGGAGTCAGTGCATCTGTGTCTCTTAGAAATGTCAGCATGGCACCCACCCTGGCCTGCTCTCCTCCAGCTCTTTTCAGCAGAGTCAAGATTGGACAGTACAAAAGTAAGGACCAGCCGGAGCAGCAAGACCCCTAACTCTGTTACTTCCTAGCTTTGTGATCTTAGGCATGTTACTTAACTTCCCTGTGCCTCAGTTTCTTCACCTGAAAAAGCAGATTTTAAGAACCCAACCCACCTTGTTGGGTTGTTGTGAAGATTAAACCGATCCACATGGGTAAAGTGCTCAGCGTGGTGCCTGATGCATTAAATACATGATTCTACCGAACAGCATCGTGGCCTGAAGTGGGGACTTGTCTTGGGAACCGTTGAAGTTCTTGTCTCTCCTGCTTGTGACCTTGCTGAAATCACGTCAGTTCTCGGAGCCTCAGTCCTTAACCTGAGACTAATCACACCTGCCTTGACTGTCCTCGGGGATATTGAGGATTCCAAGTGAGAATGGAAGTGAAGAGGCTTTGAGAAGGGTAAAAAGAAGAGGGAAGCTGTGAAGGATCATATAGTCACACTAAGGCAGGCAGAACCCATGAACAGAAGTGGACGGGATGGCGCTATGAGAGGTTTTCGAGTGCTCTCACCAGCAGTCGTGCTGGCTGGGGCAAATCACCCCAAAGCTGAGAGTATTTGTTACGGGTGCTGCCCGCACATCTAGCCTCGATGCCCCTAGCCCCACCAGACAGAGCTTGGAGCACACGCGCTGAGAAAAGGCAGCAATACCTCACTTGTTCTAGGTCCTTCTTTCCTCCCCACAATACCCACCTCCACCCCAGAAGGTGCCCAGGACACCACGCTGGGAAAGAGGCTTCAGCAGAGTCACAGCCTCAAAGTGCCATAGCAGCGACCACCTTCTCTGAGCCTGGGTCTGTGCTGGGAGCTGGGTTAGGAGTCAGGACAAATAAAGGAGCCCCACCCCCACCTCCCGCACAGAGGTCAGGATGGCTGAGGCCACAAGCCCAACAGAATCGGATATAATCAAGGAACTCCCAGCAGACAGGAATTAAGGAGGGCAAACAAGCCCATGGCAGGCACAGAGCAAGCACTCGATACTTATCTGGTGAATGAATGGGGGAGTCTGGTGCTTACAGGGAGAAGTGAGCCAGTTTAGAGAAAGCGCTGAGAATTTAAATGCCTTCAGGGGCCAGGCAGGCAGGATTGAGGAGTGAAACAGACCTATGAGTGATAAAGTCCGCTGCCTATGGACATTCACAGTCAATCATATTTTTTTTAACTGTAAAAGTAAAACACCACCAACAAAAACAGCAAAGCAACAAAAATCTCTCTGCAAAAGCCAACACTGGCTCCTGGGTCCCCCGTTCACCCCTTTCTGGTTTACCTGACAAGAAGGTAGAGCATTTCTAAGCAGCTCCCATACACCCCAGAGGAAGGTGAGACTGGAAGGACTGGGCCCGGGGTCCAAAGCACCAGCTGCCCTCCCCATGTGGGCCAGGGCCATCACCTTGCAAAGTCCCAGGCCCTCACCTCCATCGGCCCCCAGCCCCTGCTCGGCACCTGCTGATGACCAGGTCTCTTCCCACAGGCCTCTGCACAGCCTGATGCAGGCCACACCTCAGAGACCAGGCGCGAACATGGCTTCTGGGACGTGTAGGACCTGGAGAGTGTGGGCACTTCGGTTCTAGTCTATTCTGTGCCAATCAGACTCTGTGACCCTCGCTACAGTGGAGGCCCCAAGGGGATGTAGGTTAGTCCACAAGAAAGGGGCTGGGTTGGAAACCAGGGACAGGATGGTGTGGGCCCCGCGGGCCCCGCCTGTGCCCCCGCCCCACAGGCCGGGACCCCGCACACCTTTGGCCTTGTAGTACTCATGCTGCAGCTCCTCTTCGTCGTCTTCCGAGGCGTAGTCCAGCAGCTCCTGCTCATACAGGGCTAGAAAGTCGATGTCCTCCTTCCTCCTCTTTCTCTTCTGGGGCATCATTTTGCCGGCTGTCCCTTCCTGCCACTCACTGGCTCACGGTGCCCACCCCTTTGCACCTCCTTGGACCCGCGGCCCTCTCACCTGGAGCTCCCGTGCACACGCCTGGGGGGGCCAGAGCCCACACATGCCCACACAGCTGCCCTGCTCCCCTCTCCTCGCTGGCCCCTGAGCAGAACCTCGGTGCTTTATCTCTGGCCCCTCTCTCCGGCCCCCTCCTCTGCACCTGCCGTTCTCTTTGGGTCTCATGACTTATTCATGGGGACTGAGGACAGGCTATCCTCCTTACCCCTCCCTTCCCCACCCGCCCCCCTCCCCCTTTCATGGAGAATCAGGTGACATCAAGCCCTTGGCATCTGTTTCCTACCTGGCCTCACAGCAGGGGCAGGTGGGGCATCTCCCTTAGAGATGCCCCAGCCTCACAGCCCCAAGGGCCGTGAAAGATGCCCCCAGGGCCTGAGACCTTTCTGAGGAGGGCAGGGCCCCAAACAAGCTGGGCCCCCAGGACTCAGAGGACTCCATTTCTCTCTATTATTCATGACCTCTGCTCATCTTACGGGGCAGGCAATGTTTTTACTGGATCCTTCTCGAGCTCTCTGCTTCCACCTCCTCAAGTCTGCTGGCTCTGGAAGTGGCCATTCAGCCAGGAGAGACCTGCTGCTCTGATGAGCCCTCAGACCACCCACAGAGTGTTTTCTGAGTCATGAGTTCCTGGTGTTGCAGCCAGAGCTGAGGGCACTGGGAAAGCCCGCCAAGTCCTAGGTGACGCCCACAGTGCCCCGACAGGCCGGCAAGATTAACCAGCATCTGTTCTAACAAGAGCTCTCCATTTACCCATATTGCCCTCTGTGCTCGCAAGGAGATAATAGAAACCCTGAGAGCTCACCTGGATGCCCACCCCACTCAGCCCTTACCATCCCTGCAGCCCCACACGGGGATTCTGAGTGAGAGAGAGAACCAGAGACCTCTCTCTACCCCAGATCAGCAAGTTTCCCTTAGGGCCACTGGACTCCTCTTCCTTGCTTATTTTATTTTATTAAGATTTCTTACAACCCGAATTTAAGATTTCTATGTAAATCCTGAAAGCTAGAAATTTTCAGTCCTCTCATTCCTCTGTCCTGGTGGCGTGAGGTCATTAGACAAAACTGGTCTGCCCACCGCCTCCTGGCTGTGCAGCCTGGGCAAGCCTGTCTCCCCACCTATAAAAGGGGGAGAATGACTCCTTAAAGCATATTGAGCACTTGGAGAAAATACTCAGTAAGCGGAAGCCTCTGGAAGACAGTAGAAGCTTAATAAAAGTTCATGACTGAGGATTTCTCTCTTTCTTATTTTGTATGGCGGGGGCGGGGGTGGTGGGTTGTGTGTGATGCTTCGTTATCATCTCAGATTGTCGCAGAAGCCCTCCTTCGGGTCCCGTAGGCAAGGACCAACCGCCGGTGTCCTCCTTCCTCTGTGGGTCCCGACCCACACTAACACATCAGAGACACTAGTAAACAGATGAGAAATCCAGTTTCCTGGGAGGACTGTCTTGTAAGGCCCTGCTTACTTGTTACCCATCTCCCGCCTCTCCCAGCCTTGAGCTCTGTGAGGGCAGGGCTGGTGCCCCCTTGCTCACTGTTAGGTTCCCAGTACCTATGAGATGCCTGGCACACTGTGGCCTTCAGTACCCCTTTGTTCAGTGAATGAATGGATGCACGAATGAGCAAACTGCAGCAGAGCTCTAAAGCAGCTACAAGGAAAACAGAATGGGCTGAAAAGCAAACACACTTTACAAGATAGATTGGTAAAGTGTTCCAGAACCAATAACCTTCTGAGCACGTTTGGCCTGGAGAAGAGGACATTTCAAGGGTCTACAAATGTGAATGATTGTCTAGACTAAGGCTGAAAGGGCAATCTTACACCCGCAGGTGGTGATTACAGAAAGGCAGGTTTCAGCTCAATCCATGAAGAAGGATGAGAGCACTGCCTGGGGTGACAGTGTCACAAGAGATATGAGGGCTGGCTAGCATTGCTTGTCTGCCTACAGCAGGGGGCGCTCCAGGGGCCTTTGTGGATTTGGACCTGGCGGACTCTCCATCAGGTAGCTGGGACATTCTATGACACTGAGTGGCAGGTGCGGGTGGACATTGAGGAACAATGACAGGCCCCCCCAGCTAGTGGCCACCGTGATTCTCCAGCTCTACCTCTGCTGCAGAACCTAGATCAGACAGAGGGGCCTCTGTCCCACCACCACCGGGGACTGAGGAGGGCAGGAGGGCCTCTGCCCGCCATGCCTGGCCCCCCAGCCTGAGGTGGGGTGCAGAGAGGAGGAGGGAGCTGGTCTGCAACAGCCACAAGACTTTCACGGTTCCTCTCTGTCATCTCTGTGTCTCACAACCTCTTTGCCCGGAGCTGAGCCCACCCACAGTGCCCTTAGCCTCAAGCCGCAGTGCCCAGGACCCCCTGGCACCACCGCCCCTCCTCTGTTCTCAGTCTCCTACCCTCTGAGATGCTGTCAAGGTCAATTTTTCCTAAGGTGGGATTCCAGGACTCCGGATTCGACTCTGTGGAACAACTCATCAAAATGATAATTTCTGATCCCTTACCCCCAACCACTGAATCAAAATCTCTGAGGGGGAAACTTGGAACCTACATTTTCAACAACCCCCCTCTCCTCCCAGGGATTTTTCTATGTACTGAAATTTGGAGCCACCGTGACCTATATGTCCCAGGTGAACTCACTAACTTGATCAGCTCACCTGGGCCATGGGAGAGGATTAACAAGCTTCCATCCCAGGGTGCACAGCCCCGGCCGCACATCAGAGCCACCTGGAGAGTTTTTAAACGCTGATGCCTGGGTTGTCCCAGAGATCAGTCTGGGGCAGCCTGGGCAGTGGGAGTTTTCAAAGCTCCTGGGTGATGCAGGACATCCAAGCAGCAGTCAGCACTCACATCCCTCCCCAGAGCCTGGAGCAGCTTTGTGTTTTGGAGCCACCCAAGTCCCTACCAGGGGAAGGTATTTCTGGCCCTAAACGTCATCACTCAGGAAAGATCAACTTTACCTCCTCCTCTGTTCTGCTGAGGGATGGTATAGGGTCCCCTCAAAGACTGAATGAGGAATAGAAGTGGAGTTTAAGTGTGGGTGACGCACGCCCCCTGCTGGCACCATATGGTTTGACCTCCGTGGTTAATTACGCATTCGGTTCTTCAGGATGGAGACCTTAAAAGATTACTGGGAAATCACTAGGGAAATAACATTTTTCATGAGGATCCATTCAGAGAAAAAAATGAAATGAAGTGTTAATTTTACATGAGGACCCATTCAGAGAAAAAATAATTTAAATTTTTATTGGAATTTTTTCAAAAAACTGAAACCAAAATATTTTTAGAGAATCCCATGGCCTTAGAACACAATGATTAAGAGAGCAGAGTCTGAAACCATACCAAGTGTTGATGGGGACGTGGAGCAACTAGAATTCTCAGACCGCTGGCGGCAGTGTAAAATGGTACCACCACTTTGCAAAAGAGTTCGGCACTTTCTTATAAAGACCCTTCCCACACAACCCATAATTTCCGCTCCTGGGTATCTACCTAAGAGGAGTGAAAATATCTGTCCACACAAAAGCTGCATTTGAATGTTCATAGAAGCTTTATTCACAATAGCCACAAACTAGAAACAACTCAGATGCCCATTGACTGGCCAAGACTATTCAGCCATAAAAAAGGGAAGAAGAGGTGATACACGCCCAAACACGGATGAGTCCCGAAAGCATTATTCGTAGAGAAAGAAACCAGTCAGAATAAACTACATGCTGTCTGATCACATGTATCTGACATTCTAGAAGTGTTGAAACTAGCCTAGTGGTTGTAGGGGCTAGGCACGTGGGGAGGGCATTGACTGGAAGGGAGCATGAGAGGGCAGTGCTGGGCCTCAGGCTCTGCTCTGTCTCTCACTGGCCTGCCTCACCTTCTGTCTTCCACTATGAAAGCTTATCTGGGCCAGGCCCCCAGTGCAGTCCTGGCTGCTGACCCGATCCCCATCCCAGGCTCTTTGGTGTGAAGACCCTGCACATGTTTGACTTGGGAAAAGGTGCTCAAGGCATGATTTGCAGACCTACCTTCCATCCCAGGCAGAGTGAGGTCTGTGTCAGCCACCTTGTCCAACCTAGGCTTACCATGAGGCCCTGAACATGGACGTATACTTCTGTACTCTTGATAAAGCTGACACAAAGTGCAGACAGGATAATTATTGGGACCCCAAACTTCTGGTTAAAGGAGGGGCCTGTTTATCCCATTGACCACTGGCACGTGTGCACAAATGCATGCTTGCACACACATGCTCTCTCACACACACAAAATGATCTCATTGCCCAAGTCTCCTTCCCCTTTAACTACATCCCCCTGCTGCTGAATCAATTCTCCTAAAGCTTGCCTTTGGTCGTGTCACCCTCCAGTTCAAAAACCTTCAGTTATACCTCAGTACAGCCAGATTTTATCAGCCAGGATTCTGGATTGCAAGCAACAGAAACTAACACTGGCTAGTTTAAGTAGAAAAATTATTTATTTAAAAGTTAATGGGGGGAAGAGGGGTTTCAGGATTTTCCAGAGGGCTAAGAACCATGCTTAGGGGCTGCACCCTGGAAAGATGCCTGAGGTCGTGTGGTTGGGTAAGGCCCCGCCCCCACCGATGCTGGACCAGAATGGACTCTGCTGCCTTGTGCCAATTCAGAGTCTGGGGCTTGTGCATCTGATTGGTTGAGCCTAAGTGGTGTGCCCACACCTTACTGGAAAGGAGGCTGGGAAAGTGAGGATTTGGCATTTTCAGCTCTTACCCTGGGACCTGTGCTCTCCTCAAACTTTAGAAGGGCATTCAGATGTTGGGTTGCCAAAAAAAGATTAACAAATACCCCCGGCACTAATAGAATTCCATGGCATTGGAGGTCCTGTAATCTGACCCAACCTCCCCCTTAGGAAACCCACACTGCAATTAAACTGAAGAAGTTCTGTTTTCTAAACATACCTGGTGCTTTCCTTGTGTGAGCCTAGTCTACTCTAACGTCGGAGCTAGAGTGTGCATCTCCGTACCAGCCAGCTCTTGCGACACAGCCACCACAGAAATCTCAGTGGCATAAGCATTATTTCTCACATGTCTGGGGCTCAGCTGGGGTGACATCTACACTGGGCTCAACTGCTCTGCATCCAGCTACAGGACCAGCTGGCTGTGGCTAGGGCAGGCCTGCACTAATGGGTCCAGCTGCCCAGAGAAAGCTCTTCTCATGGCCATGGTCGAAGGGCAAGGAGGGCCACCCTGACAAGGCAAGCGCTTTCATCAACCTGCTAACATCCTCAACCAAGCAAAGCAATGCACATGTCCGAGGCCATTGTCAAGGGCTGTAAATGTACATAGCAAAGGGTGTGGACACGGTGAGGGGTGAGAACGAGGGCAAAAACTCAATCTTCCCCAATGACTTCTCTCTTCCACCAGACACAGCTCCTTCCCAGGAGGTCCTGTGTATCCCCCGTGCCTAGCAGAGTGTGAGTGTGACTCAAGCCATGATGAGTGAATGAGTGAATTACAGGTATGTGTGTTGGGGGTGGCTACAGAGCATATACAAGTGCAAAGAACAGGAGTGCTCGTCCTGGCAGCTCTGGCTCCCTCTCGTGGCTCCCTACCCACCTAGTGTCCCTAATTTCTCATTCAAGGTACTAGCTGGTCTGGTATCTCAAAATGAACCACCTCTTATTCTGGGAGCAGGACAAGTGATGCAGTGATGTGGGATTGGTGGCTTTCCCGTTTCACTGAAATGTTAGTTCTCACAGACATTTTAGGCAAACCCTGTCCCTGTTCCTGCTACCTGGTGTATCAGGAAAGTACATCTTCAACCACTTCCGCCCCCTTCCCTCCTGTCCACTCTGCTCAGAGCAGCCCGAGGGATTTTACTTAAAAATAAATCAGATCATGTCACTCCCCAGTGTATATGTTCCAAAGGCTTCTCATGCCCTTAGAATAAAGTCCTGATCCCTCCTCAAGGCCCGTAGGCTCTCATCTCCTCACCCCTCACTATCCCCCCCATTCTCCAGCCATGCTGGCTCCAGCCCCCCACCCCCATTTCCACCCACTCCTCTTCCCGTCCCAATCAAAAAAAGTGCACGCACACACACACCCATTGTCAAGGGCAAAGCCCCTTAGAGCACGTCTTTGCAGTCGACCCCTCCTTTCTGTCCCCTGTGCCACCTTCTAAGTCTCCACCTTCCTCCTCTCACTGGGACCATGTCCCCTAGCTGGATGCCCAGCAAATCTCTGTCCTTCTGCCAGGTTGCTTTTCCAGAAAGTTGATGCGGACACATTATTCCCTTGTTGCCCCATCTCCTAGAAAACAAAGTACCCACTCCTTAGCTCCGCTGACTAGGACCCCAAATCTGGCGCTGTCTACTACTCCAGCCCAGTCCCAGGCCCCTGTACCCCACCCCACCCTGCCTGAACACACTCACCAAACTCATTCTTTGTGATTTTCACAAGGTCGGGGAAGGGGGGAGGTGCGGAACAGCCTTCTATCCCTCTGACCTCCTCCCTTTCTTGGGGACTGGAGGTCTGACCCCACCCCACACCCACCCCACTGCAGGGTTGGGTCCCTTGGATATTTAAGGCCAACTCTTCCTTGGGAAACTTTGTGTGTTTGCTCCCAGGACTCCTTCCAGCTCAGCTCCCTGCCCCTCCTTTGGATGGACAGTTCCTAATCCCACCTCAGCTTCTGCCCCAGCAGTGCATCCCCACAACCCCCTACTGCCAAGGGTCCCTCCCCCTGGCAGGCTACCCTCTTCCACAGAAATCCCCTGTCAAATGACCTCTGGCTGACCTCTCTGCCGCACGTCTCTTCCAGGACTCTATTGGAACTTTCCCCACTCGCTGGACCATGCTGCCCTGAGCCACTTTATCTTCCCCAGGCAAGAGTGGGGCCCCAGTGCCCTGCATTCCAGGTGCAGGGAATCCATGACATGCTCCCCAGGTGGTCCCATGGAAGCCCCTCTCACTAAGCCTGGGGTTAAGAAGTATCATTGACCCCCACCCCACCCCTTTATCTTGGGGGGGGGTGACTGGTCTCTACATTGGAAATCCTTCTCAAAAACCAACTATTCTATCAACTCTGCCACCTCTTTTATAATCTTCAGTCTGCATGAAGGGGCCAAGAACAGTTTAACTAGTTTTGAGCTAATTTGTCTAAAAATTGTGTACATGGTCCAGCACCTCCTGGGGAGGTGGCATCCATTGTTGGTTGGTACCTCGATTGAAACTTCCCATTTGGTGAATTTGTCACACTTGCTGATCTCTCTCCTCCACCAGCCAATCCCATACTCAGGGCAGAGCTGGTGTCTCAGCCTTCTGTGTCTCTGCTGAGAAAGTGTCATCCTTGACACCTCACTTCCCCTCCCCCACCCCCATCCAATACATCTCTGAACCTTATCCATGGTCTGCTTACTCTGTTTATCTCCTCCAGAGCTCTCAACTCTGCCCCTTTGCTCTACCCTAGTCCTCATCACCATCAGTAGCCTCCTAACTGGTCCCCAGCAATTCCACACTCCACATCACAGAAGGGAAAATTGTCTTTTTTCCTTTGTTTAAAAATATTTTTTAATTGAAATATAGTCATACATATTATGTTTGTTTCAGGTGTACTATATAGTGATTTGACATTTGTAGACATTTGGAAGTGATCACCATGATAAGTCTATAAAAATCTGTCCCCATACAAAGCTATTATAATATTATTGACCATATTTCTTATGCTGTATATTACATCCCCATAACTTATTTGTTATGTAACTGGAGGTTTGTCCCTACTAACCCCCTTCACCTATTTTACCCATCTCCCCACCCCCTCCCTCTGGCAACCACCTCCGTATCTATGTCTGTTTTCATTTTGTTTTGTTTGTTTGTTTTATTTTTTAGATTCCACGTTAGTGAGATCATGCAGTATTTATCTTTCTCTGACTGACATTTCACTTAGCATAATACTCTCTAGATCCATCCATGTTGTCACAAATGGCAAGATTTTATTTTTTATGACTGAGTAGTATTCCATTATTTATCTATATCTATAATCTTCTTTATCCACTCACCTATCAATGGACATTTAGATTGCTTCCATATCTAAGCTATTGTAAATAACACTGCAATAAATATTGGGGTGCATATATATTTTTGAATTAGTGTTTTTGTTTTCTTCTGGTAAATACTCAGAACTGCTGGATCATATGGCAGTTCTAGTTTTCATTTTTTTTGAGAAAACCCCATACTGTTTTCCATAGTGGCTGCACCAAATTCCTTTCTTACCAACAGCACACGAGGATTCTCTTTTCTCCACATCCTCGCCAGCACTCGTTATTTGTTGTTTTTTCTTTATGATAGCTATCCTGACAGATATGAGTGGTATCTCATTGGGGTTTTTGATTTGCATTTACCTGATGATTAGTGATGTTGAGCATCTTTTAATGTGTCTTTTGGCCATCTGTATTTCTTCCTTGGGAAAACATCTCTTCAGGTCCTGAGGCCATTTTTTAATCTGGTTGTTCATTTTTTGTTGTTAAATTATAAGAGCTCTTTGTATACCTTGAGTATTAACCGCTTATCAGATATCTTCTTTTATTCAGTAGGCTGCCTTTTCATTTTGTTGATAGTTTCCTTCATTGCGCAAAAGCTTTTTAGTTTGATGTAGTCCCATCAAGCACAATTGTTTAAAGTTGTGCTTTTGTTTCCCTTGCCTGAGGAGGCAGAGCCAAAAAATTTTGCTAAGATTGATATCAAAGAACATACTGACTGTTTTCTTCTAGAAGTTTTATGGTTTCAGGTACCTACATACAAGTCATTAATGCATTTTGAGTTTATTTTTATTTGTGGTGTGAGAAAGAAGTCCAGTTTGATTCTTTTGCATATAGCTGTCCTGTTTCCTAACACCATTTATTGAAGAGGCTGTCTTTTCCCCACTGCATATTCTTGCCTCTTCTGTCAAATTAATTGATCATATAACTGTGGGTTCATTTCTAGGATTTCTATTCTGCTCCATTTATCTATGTGTCTGGTTTTGTGTCACTACTATACTTTTTGATTACTATAATTTGTATATATAAACCTAATACCTACAGCTTTGTCCTTCATTCTCAAAATTGTTTTGGCTATTCACGGTCTTTTGTGGTTCCATACAAATTTTAGAGTTATTTGTTCTAGTTCAGTGAAAAATGCTACAGTTATTTGGATAGGGATTGCTTTGATCTGTAGATTGCCTTGAATAGTATGGTCATTTTAACAATATTAATTCTCCCAATTCATGAGCACAGTGTATCTTTCCATTTGTTTGTCTCATCTTCAATATGACATTCATCAATGTCATAGTTTTCTGAGTACATGTCTTTTACCTTTTTGGTTAGATTTATTCCTAGGTATTTTATCCTTTTTGATGCAATTGTAGATGGGATTGTCTTCTTAACTTCTCTTTTTGATAGTTTATTTTTAGTGTATAGAAATGTAAAAGATCTGTATATTAACTTTGTATCCTGCAATGTTATTGAACTCATTTACTAGTTCTAATTGCTTTTTGGGGATGTCTTTACCACTTTTGATATATAGTATCATGTCATCTGTAAACAGTGACAATTTTACTTCTTTTCTAATTTGGATTCCTTTTATTTCTTTTTCTTGTCCAACTGCTGTGACTAGGACTTCCAATACTAAATTGTCAGTTGAATAAAACTGACAAGAGTTGTTCCTGATCTTAGAAGAAATGCTTTCAGCTTTTGACCATTGAGCATGATGTTGACCATAGGTTTGTCATCTATGGCCTTTATTATGTTGAAGTATGTTCCCTTTACATCTGTTTTGTTGAGGGTTTTTATCATAAATGGATGTTGAATTTTGTCAAAACTTTTTCTGCAACTATTGAGATGATCATGTGATTTTTAGTCTTTAATTTGTTAATATGGTGTATCACATTGATTGAATTACAGATACTGAACCATCCTTGTATACCACTTGATCATGGTGTACGATCCTTTTCATGTACTGTTGAATTTGTTTTGCTAATATTTTGTTGAGGATTTTTACACCTATGTTCATCACTGTTATTGGTCTGTAATTTTCTATTTTTTGTGATATCTTTTTCTGGTTTGGAGATCAAGGTGATGCTGGCCTCACAGAATAAGTTCAGAAGTGTTTCTTCCTCTGCAACTTTTTGGAATAGTTTGAGAAGGATAGGTGTTAACTCTCTTCTAAATGTTTGGTAGAATGCACCTGTGAAGCCATCTGGTCCTGGACTTTTGTTTGTTGGAAGTTTTGTTTTGTTTTGTTTTTTACTGATTCAATTTCATTAGTTGTAATTGGTCTGTTCATAATTTCTATTTCTTCCTGTTTCAGTCTTGGGAGATTGTACATTTCTAGGAATTTGTCCATTTCTTCTAGGTTGTTCATTTTATTGGCATATAATTGTTTGTAGTTACCTCTTATGATCCTTTGTATTTCCGTGGTGTCAGTTGTAACTTCTTTTTCATTTCTAATTTTATTGATTTAGGCCCTCTCTCTTTTTTTCTTGATGAGTCTGGCTAAATGGTCATTCATTTGGCTTATCTTTTCAAAGAACCAGCCCTTAGTTTCATTGATCTTTTCTTTTTTCTTTTTTTTTTTTTTTTGGTCTCCATTTCATTAATTTCTGCTCTGATCTTTATGATTCCTTTCCTTCTACTAAGTTTGGGTTTTGTTTGTTCTTTTTCTAATTCCGTTAGGTGTAAGGTTAGGTTCTTTGAGATTTTTCTTGTTTCCTGAGGTAGGCTTGTATTCCTATAAACTTCCCTCTTAGAACTTCCCTTTTGCTGCATCCCATAAATTTTGGATCATTGTATTTTCATTTTCACCTGTCTCCAGGTATTTTCTGATTTCTTATTTGCTTTCTTCAGTGATCCATTGGTTATTTAGTAGCATATTTTTATCCTCCATGTTTTTGTGGGTTTTGCCTTTTTTTATCCCCCTTGTAATTGATTCCTAGTCTCATAGTGTTGTGGTTGGACAAGATGCCTGATATGATTTCAATATTCTTTCATTTACTGAGATTTGTTTTGTGGTCTAGCATGTAACCTATCTTGGAGAATGTTCCATGTGCACTTGAAAAGAACATTGCTTTTGGATGGAATGGTCTATATATATCTATCACATCCATCTGGTCTAAGGTGTTATTTAAGGCCAGTGTTTCCTTATCAGTTTTCTGTCTGGGTGATCTGTCCATTGATGTAAGTGGGGTGTTAAAGTCCCCTATATTATTGTAGTACTGTCAGTTTCTCCCTTTATGTCTATTAATATTTTCTTCATGTATTTAGGTGCTCCTATGTTGGGTGCATATATATTTACAATTGATTGATCCCTTGATCACTATGTAATATACTTCTTTGCCTCTTGCTACAGTCTTTGTTTTAAAGTCTATTTTATCTGATATAAGTATTGTTACCCAGCTTTCTTGTCATTTCCATTTGCATAGAATACCTTTTTCATACCCTCACTTGCAATCTATGTGTGTCTTTAGATCTGAAGTGAGTCTCTTGTAAGCAGCATATATATATATATGTAAGATTGATTTGTATCTGTTCAGCTACTCTATGTCTTTTGATTGGAGAATTTAGTCCATTTATATTTAAAGTAATTATTAATAGATATGTACTTATTGCTATTTTGTTAATTGTTTGGGGGTTGTTTTTATAGTTCTTTTTTTCCTTCTTATTTTGTTCTCTTCCCTTGTAATTTGATGACTATCTTTATTGTTATGTTTGGATTCCTTTCTCTTTTTTGTGTATCTATTTTAGGTTTTTCGTTTGTGGTTACCATAGTTTGTGGCTCATATATAACAACATAGTTAGCTAGCTAGCTAGCTAGCTAATAGAGATAGATATAAATATATATTATATATATACATGTAATTATTTTCAGTTAATGACTTCTTAAGTTTGAACACATTCTAACAACCCTACTTTTACTCCCCCCCTCCATGTTTAATTATTTTGATGTCATGATTTAATTCTTTTTGTTTTATGTATCCCTTAACTACTTATTGTGGATATAGATTATTCTACTACTTTTGTCTTTTAATCTTCCTACTAGCTTTATAAGTGATTGATTTTCTACATTTACTGTATGTTTGCTTTTACCAATGAGATTTTTCCTTTCATAATTTTCATATTTCTTGTTGTGGCCTTTTTTTTCTGCTTAACGAAGTCTCTTAAACATTTCTTGTAAGACTGGTTTAGTGGTACTGAACTCTTAGCTTTTGCTCATTTATAGAACTCTTCATCTCTCCTTCAAAACTAAATAAAAGCCTTGCTAGGTATTCTTTTTTAAATTTTATTAGTTTTTTATAAACATCTTTATTGGAGTATCATTGCTCTACAATGGTGTTTTAGTTTCTGCTTTATAACAAAGTGAATCAGCTATACATAAACATATATCCCCATATCTCCTCCCTCTTGTGTCTCCTTCCCACCCTCCCTATCCCACCCTTCTAGGCGGACACAAAGCACCGAGCTGATCTCCCTGTGCTATGTGGCTCCTTCCCACTAGCTATCCATTTTACATTTGGTAGTGTACATATGTCCATGCCACTCTCTCACTTCGTCCCAGCTTCCCCTTCCCCTTCCCCGTGTCCTGAAGTCCATTCTCTACATCTGTGTCTTTTTCCCTACCCTGCCCCTAGGTTCTTCAGAACCATTTTTTTTCTTTCTTTTTTTTTTTAGATTCCATATATATGTGTTAGCGTACGGTATTTGTTTTTCTCTTTCTGACTTACTTCACTCTGTATGACAGTCTCTAGGTCCATCCACCTCACTACAACTAACTCAGTTTCATCTCTTTTTACGGCTGAGTAATATCCCATTGTATATGTGTGCCACACCTTCTTTATCCATTCATCTGTCAATGGACACTTAGGTTGCTTCCATGTCCTGGCTATTGTAAATAGAGCTGCAGTGAACATTGTGGTACATGACTCTTTTTGAATTATGGTTTTCTCAGGGTATATGCCCAGTAGTGGGATTGCTGGGTCATATGGTAGTTTTATTTTTAGTTTTTTTAAGGAACCTCCATACTGTTCTCCATAGTGGCTGTATCAATTTACATTCCCACCAGCAGCGCAAGAGGGTTCCCTTTTCTCCACACCCTCTCCAGCATTTATTGTTTGTAGATTTTTTTGATGATGGCCATTCTGACCTGTATAAGGTGATACCTCATTGTAGTTTTGATTTGCATTTCTCTAGTGATTAGTGATGTTGAGCATCACTAATGTGTTTGTTGGCAATCTTTCATGTGTTTGTTGGCAATCTGTATATCTTTTTTGGAGAAAAGTCTGTTTAGGTCTTCTGCCCATTTTTGCATTGAGTTGTTTGTTTTTTTGATATTGAGCTGCATGAGCCGCCTGTATATTTTGGAGATTAATCTTTTGTCAGTTGCTTCGTTTGCAAATATTATCTCCCATTCTGAGGGATGTCTTTTCATCTTGTTTATGGTTTCCTTTGCTGTGCAAAAGCTTTTAAGTTTCATTAGGTTCCATTTGTTTATTTTATTTCCATTTCTAGATAGAGTATTCTTGGTTGTAGGTTTTTTTCCTTTCATAGCTTTGAATATATCATGCCACTTCTTTGGGTCTGCAAAGTTTCTGTTGAAAAGTCAGCTGATAGTCTTATGGGGGTTCCCTTGTACATAGCTAGTTGCTTTTCTCTTGCTGCTTTTAAGAGTCTCTCTTTATCTTTAATTTTTGCCGTTTTAATTATAATGTATTTTGATGTGGACCTCTTTAGATTCATCTTGTTTGGGACTCTCTGTGCTTCCTGGAACTGAATATCTGTTTTCGTTCACAGCTTATGGAAGTGTTCAGTTATTATTTCTTCAAGTAAGTTATCTGTCACTTGCTCTCTTCTCCTTCTTGGACCCCCTATGATGTAAATATTATCATGCTTGATGTTGTCTCAGAGGTCTCTTAAACTACCCTCATTTTTTAAAAATTCCTTTTCTTTTTTCTGTTCAGCTTGGGTGATTTCCTCTACTAGGTCTTCCAGCTCACAGATCCATTTCTTTGTATCATCTAATGTACTGTTGATTCCTTCTAGTGTATTTTTATTTCAGTTATTGTATTCTTCAGTTCTGTTTGGTTCTTCTTTATATTTTCTAAGTCTGTTAAAATTTTCACTGTGTTTATCCATTCTTCTCCCAAGTTCATTGAGCATTTTTTGTTCTTACTTGAACTGCTTTATCAGATATATTGCTTATCTCCACTTTTCTAAGTTCTTCTGTGGTTTTATCTTGTTAATTTATTGGGAACATATTCCTTTGTCTCCTCATTGTGCCTAATTCTCTGTGATTATTTCTATTTATTAAATAGACCAGTTATGTTTCCCAATCTTGGAGAAGTAGCTTTATGTAGGAAATGTCTTATGAGGCCCAGCAGCATTCTCCCCTCTGGTCATCAGAGCTATATGCTCTAGGGATACCCCCTATGTGGGTTGTGTGGGCACTTCTTTGTGGTGGGGTCAACTACTGTGAGCATGCTGGCAGGCTGGGCTGGACTCTGGCCCAGTTGGCTGCCAGGTCTTGCCTTGAATGGTGGCTACCAGCCCACTGATGGGGAGGGCCATGTCCTGGGGCAGCTGACTGTATGACCCAGGAGCATCTTGGGGTTGTTGCCATCCCCGTAGTGGATGGGGCCTTGTCCTGCTGATGGGTGGGTAAGCTCCCAGCACTTATAGGCTAGGTAGAGCACTCCAAAATGGCGCTTGCGAATGCCAGTGTTTTCACAGTAGGACAAACTCACAAAAATGACTGCTGCTATCATTCCCATCCCCAGGGGGAGTCCAATTGTCTCCTGCCTCTCCAAGAGGCTCTCTAAGATCAACAAATAGGTCTGCCCCAGGTTCCTTTCAAATTACTGTCTCTGTGCTGGGACTCAGATTGTGTGAGATTTTGTGTGCACCCTTTAAGAGTGGAGTCTCTGTTTCCTGCAGTCCTCTGGCTCTCCCCGGTGCAAGCCCCAGTGGCCCTCAAAGCCAGCCATTCTGGCGGTTTGTTTTCCCAGTGCAGGATTGGGCTGGGAGTCCATTGTGGGACTTGGACCCCTCACTACTTGAGGAGAACCTCAGCAATTGTGATTATCTTCCCCCTATTTGTGGGTCACCTACCCAGGGATGTAGGTATTGACTATACTTCATCTCTGCCCCTCTTACCCATGTCATTGCTCCTTTTTTATATCTTTAGTTGTGGAAAATCTTTTCTGCCAGTCTTTAGGTCATGCTCATAGATAGTTGCTCTGTAAATAGTTGTAATTTTGGTGTGCCCATGGGAGGAAGTGAGCTCAGGGTCTTCCTACTTGCTACCTTGGCCACACCTCTCAGGAATTTTTTCAGTGTAAATCTGACTATGTCCTCTTCCTCAAAATCCTTCAAGGGCTACTTGATTCTCTTCGAATCAAAATCAGAATCATTAACATGACCCACCTCTTCCCCACAGAGTCTTGCCTCCATCCAGCCCTCCAGACTTATCTCCTGCCATGTACCCCCTCCCTACCCTTGCAAAATCCTTCCTCCAAGGTCCCAAGCTCTCTCTCCATCCAGGGGCCCTCTACCTGGACTTACTTCCCACACAACTCCACCCTTACCTTTCACCTGGTTAACCCTTCCTCACTCTCCAGCTCTCAGCTCAATTGTCCCTTCTCCAGCAGAGTGCTCTTTGTGCTCAACCTCAGGCCAAGGACATTTGCCCAGCATCTCGCAGCACCGCACACTCGTTTGAAGCACTGTCTATAATTAATCTTTGAACTGTGGAATTTTTTGATTACCTTTATTGCTCTGGCCAGACTCTATGTCCTGTAAGTGCAGAGATGGCATGTGTGTTTGCTCACCTTTGTATTCCCCAATTCTCAAGTTGCCTGCCCAAAGTAGGGGCTCAAGAAATGCTTGTTGAATGAATGAATGAAGTGACAAATTGTATGCATCTATTTATTAAATAAATGAACTACATTCAACTTCTTTCCCCAGTTCTTTGGGTGGTAATTCATTCATTCATTCAAATATACATATTGAAGTCCTATTTCCCTGACCCTCAGCTCTTTTTCTTCCTATAATAGACAGTGCCCAGGTCTCAGGGATAACCTTCAAACAGTATCCTTAGGTTCCATAGTTGCTTGCTTGAGTGTTTGGCATTTTACAATGGTAATAAGGAAAGTTTAAATATCTTCCAGCTGGCATGGAAATTCTTGTTACAGGGAAGGTAAAAGGCGAGCTGAGATCTAGGCTCTGCAGGAAACCAAGCACACAGAGGATGTTTAAACAGCTCCAAAGAGAAATAGCAGAAATGTGTTCTCCATTGAGAGGGAGGTGGGGAGTAAGAACAGGAGGCCAAAGAAGGGGGAGGAGAGGAGGAGCCAGATAGATGGACTGAGGCTGGGGCCACATGAAGTATCCCCATTGGGAGGTTGGCCAGTGGGTTAGCCAGAGGACACCCAACATTACATTTGAGATTGCTTGTTTGGAATGTTTTCCATCCCTTTCCCATCTCTTCCCACATCATTCTGGAATGCATTATATGATCACTGATGTCAAGGAAAGGTCTGCATCTAATCTAGGTGGTTAAGGGTTATAAAACAGAAACATGCTCAGAAGCTCAAAAGTCTGAAGGCCACGGGATCATGAAAATGTTAGCCCCTGGGAGCTTGCAGAGATCATAGGAAAGGCTTTGGACTTCCCAAAATGTAGATCCGTGGAATCCAAGCCATTTTATCTGCATCCCATAGGGCAGGCCAGACCCAGCCAGGCAGTTTGTGCATGAATATTTTTTTTTATTTATTTAATATAATCCTATTTTAAACACACTCATGGATATTGGCATTGAAAGAACTTTCTTTTTTTTTTTTAAATAAGAAGGTAATTAGTGTTCAGATTCCTTTGCTGTGACTCCGGACCTTGACAGAGCTAGTTTGCTTAGAGAGAGACAAGTCTATGTAGCTAATGGATCTGTTTCCAGGTGTGAGCACATCTCAGATCCCACCTGCCCTAGCCCTCCAGCCCTCAGGGACCTTCCTTCCTTAGTGGAAGCCTGCGGTCCTCCATGCCCTCCTGCTCCCTGTATACTGTCAATTCAGCACTCCACCCAAATTAGTCTAGATCTTGGTTTCTGAGCCCTTCCTGTGAGCCCCTATGCTTACATCGCCACTCTTGTCAGACACAGACAGGCCAACGCTGCCCAAAGATGGGCCCCAAGTGGCCATGCCTTCTTCACAAGAGCTGGGAGCCTCCCCACATTGGGCTGTGCTGCATCAGCCTAGTCCAGCCTCATCCCCAAACACAGACACACACACAGACACAGACACACACACACACACACACACACACACACACACACACACACACACCACACACGGCCACAGCCAGAGAGTCTTTGCTAAATAAGCCATTTGACTGGTTTTACTGGATGGAAATTGAGGGCTTTTCAAACAGTGACAGATACAAATTACCCTGATTATGTTCTCAGGCATAAGTCACAGTCACCACTTCAGGATCACTCAAGGACAGCCACATACATACAAGCCAGAATTATGCTGCAGGAGTTTGTATAAACCCCTGCTCCTCAACAAAATTTGCATGACAATAAGATAACGGCTGCAGCCCCATCTCCCCAACGCTTTGGAATGGCACAGAGTGTTTCTCTCCAGGGCAAACAGAGGGAGCAAATCAACCAGAGGAAGGGAGGGATTTTTTTTTTTTTTAAGCAATGCTCCAGCTCCACACCCAGATCGAGTTTCTCTACATCCCAGCAAACAACATCTCAGTCTCCCTTTTCTTCTCCAATAGGAAAGGCTCTACAGAACACAGTGCCATGTGATGTGGCCCTTGAGAGAGAAAAGCAAGGGAGGGAAGGGGGCTGCAGAGCACATGCATGTCACGTCCGCGTGGCCACTTTGTCTTCACACAGGGTGGCCACTTAGGGGTGAGTCCGTGCCACCAGCCCCTCGGAGGTACTCCGCTGGCTGCCTTCACATGCACTCCTGGAAACTGCCATCAAGCCTGGCCGAAAGCACGTGCAGGCGCAGGGCAGTGGGCACGCGGCTGCAGGGCCGAGGTTTCCGCAGCTCCCCTGTGGTCCGCCATCATCTGTCCTGGCTTCACTTGGGGAGCAAGGCGGCAGGGGCTTTTGAATCCAAACTGTAGCACTGAACAGTTGAACGCTCATTGAGTTAAAGTATTAGTTTAAAAAACACATATGCATTTACATATATTTCACAGTTCAAACAATACGGCTTTGAAGAAGAAGAGTTATGGCTTTCTGAAGGGAGGTCAGGTGGGTCCAGAAAGGGAATTTGCAGGCCACCAAGACCCTGCTTCACCCCTAAAACATGTGTGCAGAGCATGGAAGCCTCGGGGAGGACCAGCTGTCCCCCAAACCTTGGGAAGAGGGACTGGCTCAGAAGCCTGCCACAGTGGGGCCAGGGTCCTGCCCGAGAAGGTGCAGGAGGGCTGGCAGGAGCTGTCACTTGGGAGCCCAGCAGCACCCCCCGCCCCCCGTAAACGGCCACAGCACCAGGGGGCTGCGTCGCTGTGTCTGCTGCCAACGCCCTCCACACTCCTGCTTTGCCGCGGCCTTGGGTGACCCTCTGCCAAGGGCAGCTGCCACCTTCCCCACACCAGGTACAGCCCCATGCTTGGGGCCTGGAGGGGAACGGAGCCCAAAAAGGCCCCTCCTCACTGACGCTGGGCAAGGCATGAGGCCAGGGGTAAAGCTCAGGCCTGAACCACACTGCAGTCAGCCTGACAACCCAGAGGGAAGAAAACACAAGGGCTTCAGGGGTGAGAGCAAGACACGGCTACCTCCCCCTGCCCCTTGGGGAGCTTGGGCACCCAACCGGAGCTCACCACCATTCCATGTGACCCGGGGCATGCCTCTGTCACCTTCCTGGGCCTCAGTCCAGTCGGGATGCCACCACCTGCCTTACCCTCCTCCTGGGAACACAGCGAGGGCTGGTGAGAAATTAGATGATGAAGATGTGTAGAAAGTAGAAGTGTTTACTTTCATGAGAATATGAAAAAAATAGTCATATTCTTAAATTCACAAATAAATCCAGGCCGAGTCACTGCAGAGCCTGCCCTGGCCCCGGCTGAGATCCGCATCCCCCTCCCACGTGCAATAGAGACACCACAGGTGGAAGCAGAGGTGCAGGAAGAAGACACCCCGGCCACCACAACCAGCCCCGCTGCACGTCCCCTTTAAGACGGGAAAGTAGAAGGGGTGCCCTTCTCCCTCCTCCTTGGGGGCTGGGGGGGGGGGCAGCCAATGTCAGAGGGAAACTAAGTCTAAAAGAGTGAGTTTGCCCATCTCATGAAGCCTATATTATCAGATAACGAACTAGTTCACCTACCTGAACTTCAAGATAACTAAGGGCTAATCCTTTAAGCACCAAGACATCTATGAATGTGTTTTAAGTGTTTGGGGATGGAAATAATTCCAAGTGGATAAAACGCTTCTCTGCCTTCTTAAACACAGTCTACCGAACGTTGTTTGAGAGTTTTCGTACCTCTACGTGGTTGTGGATACCGCAGGATGGGCTGCTCTGAGGGGTCATTTGTTGCCCTTGGGGTTATTACTACATATTGGGCCCTCCACTAAACTACTTGTCCCTCCACTAAATAGCCTCAGATCACTTGGTATTTTCTGAGATGTATAGATTTGGTCTTTTTAATGCCATTATTATTAGTCTATTAGCTGCCACTTCTTGCTAAATCTAGCACCTGTTATCATTCTCTTAATTTGCTTTATTATTAGAAACCAGAATCAAGTTCATTAGATTTGAATTTAAAATTAAAGTGAATGCCATGAGGGATTTGCTGTTAGCAAAATATTTGGTCTTTGATACAGAGCTTTATAGCAGCTACTTTGGGGGCTTAAAATTAATTTTCCTTTACCTAGTCCACAGCTGCCTGGGGCTGAGTGAACTTGCTGGGTAAGTGGCCCTGGGAAGTGAGGTGTGCTTTGACCTTGTTTCAATAACACAGTGACTATTTCCTCCCTTAACAAATTTTTGTGGCTGAATGAGGAATTGTGAGCTGCCATGGGGATAAAGTGCTCGCTGGGACCACACTGCTGGGGGCATCTTCAGAGGGAAGGGGCAGGGGACTTGCCTCCAGTTGGAGACAGAAGAGATTGAGGCAGGTTCCTGGTTGCCTCGCTGGTTGCAACTGGAGCCTTTTCCAGCGGAAGGTGGGAAAGGAAGGCGGAACATAATGCAGGTGTGAGCCCTGGGTCACATTAGCCCATTTCTGTGAGATGTTTCCTCATCACCACCTTCCTTTTTTGTTTTCCATGGGCATGGTAGGCAGAGTGCCTGGTCCAGCTTTGTGTTAAAGAGAGCATTGTTGTGCTCTGATCTTACCCCAACATCAGTTACAGGGTGACCCTCAGCTGGTCACAGGCTGGTTCCAAGCTCCAGAGACCCAACCCCTTAGCTCTGATCCCAGAATGCAGCCTGATCCTGGGCACAGATGAATTCTTAATTCAGGTACTCTGAGCCTACTAACCCTGGGAGAAGAAATCTAGGTAACTTTGCTTTCAAAAGATTTCTAATGTTTATTTAAATGTTGAAAATGTTCAGAAAAAGAGCTGTTTGGTACCTTTCAGAAATCTCAAGCGTGAATCGACGCTCCCAACCCCTAACCAGGAAACAAGTACAGCAGAGCAGGGCTGAGCTTCTTACAATAGCATGTAGAGCAGGGCTCCTCAACACGTAGTCCCAGGAGCAGCCTCAGCACCGCTTAGGAACCAGCGAGGAAGCTCCACGCCAGGCTTGCCAAATCAGACTCCAGAGAGGGGCCCAGGAACCAATGAGCTCTCCAAGGGATTCTGACACAGGAGCTGCTGACCTAGAACAACAGTTCTCAACCTCGGCTGCATAGTGGAATTATTTGGAGAGTCAGAAAAGCCCTCACACTCAGATCACACCTCAGACCAACTGGGTCAGAACTTCTGGGCGCAAAGTTCAGGCACGAGTCGGTCTTAAAGCTCTTCAGGTGACCCCGATGTGCCACCAAGGCAGGGACCTTCAGCCTCAGGACAACGAGCCTCAACCACTGCACAACAGAGTCACTCAAGGAGGTTTTTAAAAATAAGAATATGGGGTCCCATCCCCAGACCAAGTGAATCAGATTCTCTGGGAAGATGAGGATCTGGAATGGGGGTGGTTTTTTTTGTTTTGTTTTGGTTTGGTTTTTTTTGCAGCACACGGGCCTCTCACTGTTGTGGCCTCTCCCATTGCGGAGCACAGGCTCCAGACGCGCAGGCTCAGCGGCCATGGCTCACGGGCCCAGCCGCTCCGCGGCATGTGGGCTCTTCCCTGACCGGGGCACGAACCCGTGTCCCCTGCATCGGTAGGCGGACTCTCAACCACTGCACCACCAGGGAAGCCCATGCGGGTGGTTTTATAAAGATCCCCAGGTGAATCCAATGTGCATATAAGGTTGAGAACCATAATTCTAGAGGAAATAAAACTTTTACCTCAAAGCTGAGCAAGTCATTTAGTTGAAAAAAAATGAGTTACTTGGTTGCCAAGGGAACCATCTCCCTACTGGAAAGAGAGAGAGTCACTGATTTCTGGCTTTTGTGCCAAGAGCTAAGTCACTGTAATATATGTATGTATGTATGTTTGTCTCTCTCTCTCTCTAGTGAAAAAAAGAAGGTTCACTGAAGAGACCATGCAGGGGAAATACCTAAACACGTATAGAAGCTGTGCTGTTGCCTCTTAGGACACTGGCTGGCCAGCACAGCTGAGCCAAGCTAGCAAAGCAAGACCAGGTCTGTTCTGACCCTCAGCAAAGGATGCTGAGGCTGCCAGAAGCTAGGGACCAACCAAGGGCCCAGGACAACTGCTCCAGGCAAAAATCAAAATCAGAATCCTATTATAGGGACACTAAAAACAGTTCATGTCATTTGAGAGCAGCTTATATCTAAATGATTCTATATGAAATAAGCCAGTCGCAAAAAGTCAGATATTGTACAATTCCATTCATACGAGGTCCCTAGAGTGGTCAAATTCAAAGAAACAGAAAGCAGAGTGGTGGTTGCCAGGAGCTGGGAGGAGGGGAAATGGGGAATTGTCCTTTAATGGGTATAGAGTTTGAGTTTTGCAACTAAAAAAGAACTCGAGATTGGCTGCACAACTTAACACTACTGAACTGTACACTTAAAAATGGCTAGGATGGTAAATCTCATGTATATTTTACCATAGTTGAAAAATAGGAAAAAAATCTCTGATAGTGTCGAGGCCAAAACAGATTTCATAAATGTTATAGATTCCTGAGCAGTTAATTTTTGTTGCTAATTTAATAGTGGACTATATTTTATATTCATATTTCCAGAACTCGCTGAAGTTATGTGCCAGATTCTTGGTTTTGCTCTTTTATCACTTAAGACTCCAGTCTGAATATCAAGCCAGACGTCACCACTCACCTGGCAGTAGCCACTGACCCACAAGCGGTGCAGAGCCCAGTTCTCCAGCGGACATGGGCTCTAAGACCACCCACCGGGAGATGTCACAGTGCTGGTTGCTCAGCATCACCACCCCTCCCCCAGGTTCTGAGTCCAGAGGGAGGGGTTTTAACAAACACTCAGGGGATTCTGATATAGGTGATCTACAGTCTACCCTTTGAAGAACACACTGCTTTATCAGGACGCCTTGTAGGACATAATCAACCTCAGGCTGTCCTGGCTTGACCAGCCCTCCAAAGAACAAGAGAACAGGGCACACCCTGGGCTTCAGCACACCCCGAGCCTGGCCTCACCTGGCTGTAAGCCACAGCCAGCCTCCTCCTAGAAGGGTGCCCTGGTTGCAGGGAGAGAGGTCAGGGTGTGTGTTGAACTTAGAGCAGCACCGTCCCCTCCCCACAGGGAGACCCCCAAGCTCCTGCCTTCCACTGGGCAACTGGAGTGGACATTTTGCAAAGCTCAGCTCATCTGTTTCCCAGCCAATAAATAAAGCACTTTGCACTTGTTCTTGAGCCATTATTGAAAAGTCCCTCGTGTACTGCTACCCAGCCTGTACCTCAGCACAGCAGTTTCAGATCCTGACAAATCTCTATGGTTCTGAAGGAGGGAAGGGAAAAAAGAAAATCTTTCCCTCTTTTGTTTAAACTAGAGAAAGAGGGTTGAAGAACAGGCAAGAAGCAGACGAGCAAGATTATAATGGGAGGAGGCAAAAAGAAGGTAGCGGAGACTAGGTGATGGAACCGACAAGCAACGGCAACAGGGACATTTCAGCCTCCTGCGTCCCAAACTCCCCAAAAGCAGGTGGGCAAGTCTTTGTATAGCTCAGTGCTTCCCACATAGAAGGTACCAGGCAAAAAAATAATGAGCAGAGTACTCTCTTAAGCTGACAATTACCCCAGGGTGTTACTCGGTTTATTAATGGGGTCTCCTGAACCACTGGAACCCACCAGCTAACAGACATCCCACTGCTATAGTTAACACATGGCTCTGTGCCAGTGCTGAGGGCCCCAAGATGAGCCAGATACAATGCATTCTCCCGGGGAAAGGACAGACCCTCGGCCAAGGACATATGTAGTATGCTGTGAGGACGTCCTAATAGAAGTCAGTGATGGTTGCTACAGAAGCACAGAGAGTGCCCAGCCCAGCTTCACAGAGGGGAAGAGGCGGGGACCATCACCTGACATTATCTGCAAAAGTGGTGGGGTAAAGGGGAGGAGGGAGGAGGTTGGAATGTGGAGCCATTCCAGGCATTTCCAATAGCTTGTGCAAAGGTACAGCACCTAGAGGAGTATTAGAGGGATGGTGCTGGCAGGAGGGTCTCTGGAAAGGTGAGTGAGCCAGCTTGGGACATACTCTGCACATCTGGGTAAGGAATCTGGACTATATGGTACAAGATGGCAATGGGTTCCACCAAAGGTGTTTCCAGAAGTTAATTCTCTAGAAGCAGAACGGTCAGTCAAAAGGGTCTGAGTTAGGGCAGTGGCAGAAGGAATGCAGGTAGGGAATGAATTCAAGGGATATTTATGAATCAGAATTGATCAAATTTGGTGAACAAATAGACATAGAAAGTGAAGAAGAAGGAAGAGCCAAGAGTGACCCAGGTTTGGGGCTGAAGGGCCATTGATGTGGTAGAGCCATTCAGCAGGGGAAGAAAGGAGGAAGAGGGAAACTGCTCTCTGGGTGTCTAGTTTGTGCCGGCACTGTGCTAGGCATTGTGCAACCCTATTCCACAGCTGGTGAGGCTGGTGTCCTGGTCTCAACCTCAGATGACGAGTCAGAGCCTCCAGGGGCTTTGGTAGCTCCCCCAAGGTCACTAGTAAGTAAGGGCACATGACTTTGAACCCAGATTGCCCTTTTAACTGTACCAGTTGAGGACATGTTGAGGTCTGAGACGCTGAGCAGGTACAGACATTCAGACGGCCATGGCAAGCGTGTTCCTGATGCTCCAAGGGAGACACGGCCTCCAGGAGAGGGGTGTAAGATGCAAGGACAGGAGAGATTTGAGGCTGCAAACAGATGTGATTTCTGCAGAAATGCTCCTAGAAAGAGAAAAGAACCCTGAGGAAGCTTCACAGAAGATGAGTCAACAAAGAAGCCTGAGCAGGAGCGTTCAGAGAGGCAGGAGGAAAGTCGGGGGAAAGTGGTTCCTTATAAAAAAAACAAAAAGGAAGAGAGGACTCAAAAGACCAGTGTGGTCACCCTGTCACACGTCACATGGATGTTGAGGATGAGGCCTGACATGGATCCACTGCTTTGACAATTACAGTCATTCTGCCAACCTTCAGAATTCAGGACTGACCCCGGCATGGCCAGGTGTTCCTCTCGTGCTAACTGTCCCTGAGCCCAGACTTGCTAGCACTCAGCTCAGCTCCTACGTGTGCCTGGGGGACTCAGTTCAGCATCTGGACATGCCCACCGGACCATAAGCTCCAAGAGGGCTGGGGCTGCCTTCTGCCCATCACTAGTTCAACGGCCCCTTGCACGATGCCCAGCACAAAATGAGCGCTCAGTAACAATTTGCTGAATGCCTGGCTGAAGCCAGCTCTGTGCTGTCCTTCAGTTGTCCGGAAGTGCTGCCACTGCTTCCCCCCTTCTCCACTTACTCAGCAGAGTCAAGGGCAACGGGCTCCCTGCTCTCTGCAGCACCAGGGGATCAGTGGGCAGAGCTGTCGCAGCAGCATTGCTGAAACGGTCTCAGAGGCCACATCTGACCTTGAGCCACCTTCCTTTTTGCTTGGCTGAGCACCAAGTCGTTTACTTGTTTTTGCTGCCTTTCAAGCCTGGAGCAGCGGGCTTAGCACAAAGGAAGACACGATGGCTGTTGTGTTTTGGGGAATTGATTTCCCTTATACAAGAGTGTCACTGGTAGTCTGCATGGTGGGATGGGGGTGGAGTTGCGAGGAAAGTGGTGGGGTGGGGCTTCCTGAGTCAATGCCCAGGTCTCTTCGAGCCTTTGAAAAGGTGCATTGCCTGCAAACACTGGCTGCAGGAGAAAAGTGTAGCCTGGAAGTCAGGAGGCTGAGTCCCAGTTGAGTCACTAGCCGGCCATGTGGCCTTGGGCAAGTCCCCCAACATGCTGTCTTTTAATATGTACCCCTTCTGCAAAATGTGGAGACGGCCTCAACTCCCCTGCATACATTGCACTGTGGGTGCATCTGTACTGCTGCCAGGGCCAGGGCTGGGTGGGTGGGGGAGAACCTACAAGCAGCCTCCCTCCTGGACCCATAACAGCCTCCCAGAGCACTGTCCCTAGAGCGGGGCCCAGTACCACCCTACAGTGGCCTCTCAGTCAGGATCCCTCTTGTTCCAGCCCTGGTGACACTGGCTAGGAAGCAGCTAAGACAGGTTTGGAGCACTGGCTTTGGGGTTCTACAGACGCGGGTGCGGTTTCCTCCACCGGGTGCTTGGCCATCAGCCAGACACTGAATGGCTCTGAGCCTCAGTTTCCCCACCTGCCCAATGGAGTCTTCTTACCCAAGGGGGTTTTGTGATGATCACAGGAGACAGTGCAAAGAAAGTGTCCAGTGTAGGGCCTGACACAGAATAAGCGTACAGCAAATCTTAGCTATTATAATAATAAATATTATTTATGGCTTAGATCCATACATCATTAGTACTTCCAAAAACTTAAATAAAATTAAAGATTACAGAGACCCTAGGGATATTTTTTAAGCCTTTAGTTGTAGAGATGAAGAAACGGAGACCCTAAGGGAGGGGAAGGGACTTGCCCTAAGACCCAGCGACTTAAATAGGACCGAGAGCAAGGAGTCCAGCTCCTTCACAGGATGGGTCATGAGGCTCCATCCCCAGCCCCTACAAGGGACCTGGCTGGGGCAGACACCAGCCCATGACACCCTTGGCTGTGAGAACCATGGTATTTGACTCACCAAGGCTCTTGCCCCCAAACACTGCCCTATCTGGAACATAAACAGGGCTTCTGGCAGAGGGTTCTGTCCTCAGCAGGCACTCAACAGAGCCCCTGGCACGACTTGACCCAGGTCACCTCCCTGTTCTGGGCCTGTTTCCTTATGTGGGACAAAATGGTCTTTAAGAGCCTCCCAGTTCTGACATTCTGTAGTTTCAAGAAAGGGGCTCAATTAACCACAAACAAGTGGCTGGAAACCTCAGTTAACTGGAACCTTTCCAGCCATTCCTTCCTTGGGAGAAATAGGCAGCGCACAAGAAAGCATAACCATCAACCATCCTTAGTAGTGTTTCCCGGTTCGCCAAGTGCTTGGGCCTAATTTACCTCATTGGCTACTTCCTTGCTCTGCAGACAAGCAGACGGGTTCAGAGCAGCCCCAGGTTTTCCCAGTGAGGACCAGAGCTCAGAAGCAAAGCCAGCATGTAGAGCAGTGTCGTGCATGGAGTACTTGCTCGATATTGGCCCACCAACATGAAATCCAGGCAAGAGGAAGGGGTTCTGCCCTGGATGGGGAGCCTGGGGGCCCGGGACAAGGCCTGTGCCCACCTGTCTCTCACCAGCTGGGCCTATTGCTCTGCCTGTAAAATGAGGTGATCAGATGAAAGGTCCCGTTCCCTGCTGTGCTCTCACAGTCCCTCCCCCTCTGAACACCCAGTGGGCGGGGCCAGAATTTGCCTATGGTCTGCCCTTCACTCCTAGAAGACAGAGATACTGCCTTTATGTGTCACCTTGTCTTCCCAAGCCCAGCCCCAAACCAAAGCAGAATAGGCTTCTGGAAATATTTATGGGAAGGAGGGGAGAAAGGAGGAAGGGAAGAAGGATGAGAGCAAAGAAGGGAGGGGGGAGGGAAGGAGGGAGGAGGGAGGGAGCTGAAGGTCTTTCAGGACTAATACTCTACGATTCCACAAAGCTAAATTCTAAGGCAATTCATACCACGCAAAATTCTAAGGCAAAACACCACGGGGGAAGCAAAGGGATGTGAAATGACATGTGAACCCCTTTTAGCCTAGGTACAGCTGACTTCCCAAAGCAGAGGCCCTGTGGGTCCGTGCTTATGAAGGCCACCAGGCTGAGTGCTGTGGGAAGTCCCGCCTTTACGGTAGAACCTCAGTGATGCTGGTGTTAGAGACCATGGCTCACTTCCATCGCTAAGCTCACCAGTCACATGTCAGCGTTTTCCAGTCTGGAGCCTTACAGTTCCAATTCAGGAACATTATACAGCAGGATTGTGCAGTATTCAGGAACACACAGAGGGATGGATCTTATAAATAACTCCTGGTTAAAACAGAGCTGACGATAGGGAGACAGAAGAGGAAGCAAGTCGCTAAGCACTCATTGAGTCGATAACATTGGCTTGGAAACCTTAGTGCAAATGGCTGGTCTGGTTTATTTCCTTCTCATCAAAAGATCAAACGCAGGATTGAACTTGGAGGCACCAAGACTTATGTGTGTGCCTGCGGATGCGTTTGAAGGGTGTGGCTCTCCTTGGCTGACGGTGTCTCGGCGAAGATTGGAACACACAGGCCTTGCATCAGATCTCACAGTGCCGCTTAATGGACTCGGTTGGTGGAACCTTGGTTGGTAATCCCTGGACCTCTCTGAGCCATTGTCCCCACAGGAAGGTCTGGCCGCTGGGTTGGCCTCTAAGCTCTGAGGTTCTCTACAACAATTCAGGGCTGAGGCCTGGATATAAGGCTCAGGAACCCAAAATCCTGAGTTAAATCTTAACCATGCTCACATGTCCTGTCTCCCTCTTTTCCTTTCCTCTGGGGCCTTCCTTTAGCTGCAAAGAGGCCATACAGTTTGTGCTCTCTTGGTTGCTAAAACTGAGTGGAAATGTGCTTGATTCACTTGCAATCCCCAGGGCCGTGACCTTAAGCTGTGGCCCAGCAGTGCGCTACCCATGCGCAGGTGGGGGGCGCTCGGCATGGAGCTGACTCCGCCTGGCCCCCAGCCCAGCCTCCCAGCCCACAGGACCCAAGCCCGAAGCCGAGCGTCCGAGGGCGTGCCAGCCTCAGCGCCAGGCCTTCGCCCTGCCCTGCGGGTGGGCGGGCGAGGAGGAGCGAGGTTCCGTGTGCCAGGCTGGCGGGCAGCCTGCGCCGCCCTCAGCAGCAGTTGCAGGTGCCCGTGTGCACGCGCAGGATGCCGCGGCTGTGCAGATGCAGGAAGTTGAAGATCTCGGAGGGCATGGCGTGGAAGCCCGGGCGGGGCTTGACGTTGTCATAGTAGTGGTGGGTGATGTAGAGGCCCGAGGGGTTCATGGGGAAGGCCCAGAAGCCGAACAGGTGCACCTCCTCGCACAGTTCCAGCGCCGCCGTGACCAGGATGAGGCCGGTGCTGATGCGCTTGGCGCGCACCCCGAGGCTAAGCCAGTAGCGCGACACGTTGACCAGGTACTGCGGGTGGAAGTAGTACACGGCCTGCGGCGACTCGAAGTCGTCCAGCACGTACTTGACGCGGATGGACACGTCGGTGTTGCGCGTGTTGTAGAATGCAGGCAGCAGCACGGACGCGTTCTCGTACACCTGCAGCACCCGGTAGAAGGGCCGCCGCCACTTCTCCAGCTTGTGGAACCTGGCGGGAGCGCAGGGTGAGACGGGGCCCCGGGACCCTCCGCTTGCCCCACCCCTGCACACTGGGGTCTTTTCAAAGGACGTAGGAGCCCCTCAAGGCCACCCCCCCTTCTTTCGGCTCAGTCACTTAGCAGATGAATGTCCACCTTCCTCCGGGACGGTTATATTTTTGTAAGTGAGTGCCGGAGAGGGCAATCTGGACCCAAAGGGTCAAATATCTCGTGTGTGGTTGCAGGGGAAGGGTAATACTTAACCCATACGGCTGAGGGTGCCCGGGGTGGGCTCAGAGGGGAAGGGGCGAGGGAGTGGAGGCTTTCCCTAGAGCCCTCAGGACTCACCTGTCCTGCCTTCCCCAAGGACTCAGCTGTCACTGCCTTCCCCCAGTGAAGAACACCAAACCAGCTGCCTGTCCTCTGAGCCCTTCCTCCCCTCGCTCGCCTTTCTCTTTACACTGAACAGCCCTCCCAGCTGGCTCACTGCGCACCTCTCTGAATGCTCCCTCACTCAGCTGACTCCTTGTAAATGTGCCCGGGCATCTGACCGGATTTAACAACTCCCCCTCCTCTTACCCTTCATCTGACCTGGAGGTGTGACTATGCCCCAGTTGGAGTTTTAACCCCATTAGCCCCTCCCCCAGGCCTCCCAGACGACCCCAGGAGGGGAGTCAGGAGAGGGGGGTTGAGGTCTTTGCATGAGGCTTCTCCCCACTGCCAGGCAGACACGCTGTGTAGGGAGCTGCCTGCCCCCGTCACACACTGGAAAGCTCTCTGGCCCATCTCTAGGGAAAGAGACCAGTGCTGTCCAAAAGAAATATAATGCAGGCCACAAATGTAATTTTAAATGTTCTAGGAAGCACATTTAGAGAAGTAGAAAGAAGTAGGTGAAATTAATTTTTACAATAGATTTTATTTAACCTGATATACCCCGAATACTATCATTTTAATATGTAATCAATATAAAAATGTAATAAGGCACGGCCCATCCTCTTTTTCATATTAAGCTTTTTAAATCAAGTGTGTGTTTTGCACTTACAGATGGCACATCTCAATCTGGATAGAGCCCAGTGGCCACACGTGATGAATGGCTATCATATTGGACAGCACAAGTTTAGAAAGAGGGCCACTGACCTCTCTGTGATGATGCTGGGGTTCACCGTGACCACATCTGTCTTCACCCCTACATCCATGGTGTACTTCTCCGAGATGGGGGGTAGGTTGCACCTGCAGAAGAGATGAGGCAGCCCGACTGCATGTGGTATGTCATTCTAGATGGAGACGGGGAGCTGGGGTGTGGCGAAGAAAGGGCTGGTGATCACGTGGGCAGAGGGACACAGAGGAAACCAGCTGGGTGGAATCTTCGTGCCTGGGCATGGAAGGGCAAGTTCAACCCCTTCCCTCACCAACCCTGGGTGACCCAATGGCTGTAGATCCACGACCCATGAGATCCCACTGCAGCCTCAACCTAAGTCTCTTTGCTTTAAACTCTCATTTTGAACCTATCTTCTTCACCCAGGCTAAAGAGGTAAGTGAGGGTCCCCAAAGAGATAAGAAGGGCTTCTACATAAGGAAGAAGAAATACAAGGACAAGTGTCTAGCTTAGGTAAGGCCAGGGTGAAGCTCATATTGGTGTCAGCCACAAGACTACCCTGGTTCCAAGCGGTGCTTCCAGAAGAGTGGAGCCCAGCCAGAGAGGTGGCTGCCCAGACGACCTCACCAACAGATCTGCATGACCCCTGGGAGTCCTCAGTGTCTTCACATCTATTATGCCATTTGCTCCCATTCTGCAGATGTGGAGACTGAGGACCTGAGAGATTCAACCCCTTGCAAGGGACAGAGTTAAAGGGGGAAGGGACAACCCAGAGCATGAGGTCTGCAGGGGTGGGGAGTGGGGATTGATCACGTAAATGGCAGCATTAGCAGGCTGGGGAACCAGAAAGGGGACAGGCACGGAGGGGGAGGGCCGTGGCAGGTGCAGACCCGGGGCAATTCTTACCGGAAGACAAAGTCAGCGCTGTTGATCTCCCTCCCGCAGCGGCTGTTCTTTAGGATGCCCCCGTTGCCCACCACGGCACATTTCTTAAATTGGGACCGGTAGTAGGGCATGTCCTGGGGAGACAGGTGCACAGCTGTCAGAGGCGATGCCCCCCCTGCCTTCATCTGGTGCTCTCACCTCTGCGCCCACGTCCACCTCCACTCCTCGTAGCCTCACAAGACAGCCTTGTAGTAAATGTGGGAGAAAAGTGGTTATTCCACTTTGCAGGTGAAAAGAAAGGTCAAAAGCTTCGTTCTCAGTTCCACGGGCAATTAGGAATGAGCTAGAACTGGAAGCCAGATCTCCACAGCCTTTTTCAATAAGGCCTGGGATGCCTCCGGTTTCCAGAAAGATGAGAGTACAAGTTATGGCTAACCCTGCTTGCCTTTGGTTTTCCCAGTGGAAGCTCAGCTTCTTTTACTTCTAATCCACATATTTTAATGGTTAATGCAGACCTTCTGCGAGATGACAGCAGCAGAGATGTGGCAGAGCCACCAGGGACCAGGGCCCTAAACCTAGCCCTCACCCCTTTCAGCTTAGGGTAAGGTACAGACCCTCCCTCTGCTCTGTGGGGAGGGCACAGGCCTGGGATAGAAAGGTCATATAGACTGGGACAGATGCCAGGACTTGGTAGCAGCTGAGACAACTGACGGGGGTGGGCAAGCAAGGCCACACAAGGGGAGCAGTGAGAGGCAGGGACACTGGGATCTCTGTCAAGAAAAAGCGTTGAGCACAGAGAGCTCAGGACTCACTCCAGTAATGATGACAGCCACGGGGGCACTGGGAGGGAGCATCCCCCAGCGCTCCAACCCGGTCATGCCTCGGCTGGTGGTGTTACCTTGGTCTGGGCACTGGCTGCCCACAGAGACCCTGGGCATGCTTTCCAGGGGACCACAGGCAAGTAGGCGGGAAAAAGCAAATACTGGCCTGATTAGGAGACCTGGTTCTAGGCCACGTCCCCATTCTAGGCCGCGTGGTGGGACCAGGCAGGCTCAGGGCACGAGTGTAGACCTGGAGTCCAGGGTAGGGTGACCAACCATCCCAGCTGGCCCAGGACTAGGGCACTTTGCTTGGGATGCAGGACTTATATTTGGTCAAACCAGGATTGGGCACCCTAGTCAACGGACCCAGTTCAATCCGGGTTTTGCCCCACAATGAGGTGAGGAAACCACGGACAAGTGTTTTGAGCCCTCGGTGACTTGGTTTTGTAAATTTTGTAAAGTTTATTACAAATTAAACTTTGTAGTTTGTAAAATAAGAATAGTAACGTGTATTTCCTGTGACTCTACATTTGAGATGATGTAAAGCAGAGCTTCTCAACTTGGCACTACTGATACTTTGGAGCAGCTCGTTCCTTGTGGCGGGGCTGGCTGTGCAGTGTAGAATGTGTAGCAGCATCTCTGGCCTCTTCCCACTAGAGGCCAGGAGCACACCCCCCCCATCATGACAAGCAAAAGCATCTCCAGACATTGCCAAGTGTCTCCACCTCCCTGCCCCCCACGTTGAGAACCACTGGAGTAGATGAAAAGCTTACCCACTGCAGGGCTTGGCACAGAGGTGTCTCTGCAAGGGGACCAGGTGGTTATTACGGGATGGCCCTGAAGTTACCCTCCATCTCTGTCACACAGAGGCTGCCAGGCAGCTTTCCTCCTATCTCACACCAGCTGGCCAGCCCTGCGTGACAGTGGCCTTGGTCAGCACCTGGGGCTTACGTTGGAACCAACTTCCAGACAAGTGTCACGGAAAATCCCAGTACAATGGGATCATCAGCAATTAGGCTAAATCCAAAGGAGATGCTGCACCTGTCTGTGGGAGACCGTCCTTCTTCATGGCACATTTTCCCTGGAGGGACAGGCTCCGGGAACCGGGACGGGGAAAACAAGGGCGTCTCATGGCCAGTGCGGGGAACTGCACTGTTTGACTTTGACCAGAGAAAGAATAAAAACAAAGTCCTTTTTGGAGAGATCATCAAGGGCTTTTTATGTTCTATGTCAGTGTTTCTCACACTTCCGTAAATCGAAAACTACCTGGGTACTTTCTGAAAATACACATTCTTAGCTCCATCCCAGAACCACAGAATCAGAAGCTTCAGGGTCAGGGTAGGAGCCCAAGAAGCTGCCTATTTTTCAACCCCCCCAAAAAAACTCACCTTAGGGAAGTTTGGGAAATACTTCTACATCACATGCTCTAATTCGGGGGTGGTAAATTATGGCCTGTGGGCCACATCTGACCCACCACCTATTTCTGTACAGCCAGCAAGCTAAGAATAGATTTTATATTTTTTCAAGGGTGGGAAAAAAGAATACTTTGTGATGTGTAAAACATATAAAATTCAAATTTCAATGTCTAATGGGAACTAAAGCGTTATTGGGACCCAGCCACACTCTGTTGCTTACTCGTGTCTGTGGCTGCTTCATGCTAGAACGATAAAGGTGAGTAGCTGTGACAGAGACCATATGGCCTGCGCGTTTGGCAACCCCTGTTCCATTTCCCTGGGCCTCAGTGGCCCATCCCCACGGCCCTCCTTGCATTCATACGTCATACCCGAGCTGTGTGTCACCCACTGGCATTACCTGCAAGTTCACCTGCTGTCACCAGTCTCACGTTCCAGGCCTTGAAAGACCCACCTCGTAAAGACGACTCACACCCCATCGTCCTCCAGCGCTGCTGTGGGAGGGTATGTTTGACACCCGTCCACCTCCAGCTCCTCCCCATTGCTCCCCTCCCCCACCCCAGGCCCAGTCATACCAGTGCACTCTGGTGCTCGTAGCAAGAAGCAATTATACTCCAATAACGATATTTTTTAAAATAAATAAATAAATAAAAAGGAATGCAGGGAACCCCTGGGCTTTGCTTCATTAGCACTCCCCGGAGCAGGGCAGCCCAGCCCCGCACATTTCATCCAGCAAGAACTGAACCCACCCCACCCCCTAGTTTGCTAGAACGCCAGCAGTTCTACAAACTGGACCCACTAAACCCTGCCCTGGGCCGGCACTCTCCAGGGGGTGCCTATAAACACCTTGCATGGAACCTTCCTCTTCAGGTGGTAACCATCCTCATCCGCTGAACATACAGGCACCAGGGTCCCTTCTCCAAGGGTCTGGTGCCACGACTAGGCCAGAAGCGCCTGCCTGCCCCTGGGTTCTGTGATCTGAGCACTTTGCTCACGTGGGTCACTCATCCTGTGGTCCCCCTGGCCAAGGAGCCTCGTGCTGGCCCTGAATGAACAGCCTCCCTCCAGGCTTCTCATAGGTGAAGGAAAAAATAATAATAAACGTCTCTCTTGTTTAAGTCTCTGATATTTTAGATTTTCTGTTTTAAGTAGCTAAACCTATTCCTAGTCCAAACCCTGGTGTTACAGACAGTGAGAGTGGAGCCTTGGAAGACAAAAAGGACTGCCCAAGGTCAGCCAATACGAGATCAACCTTTCAGCGCTTTGCTTTGTATGGTTTGTGCTTTCCTGTGCACACAACCTTTGCGTGTACATTTTTTTAAATTATTAATTAATTTATTATTTATTTTTGGCCGTGTTGGGTCTTTGTTGCTGCGCACAGGCTTTGTCTAGTTGCAGGAAGCAGGGGCTACTCTTCGTTGTGGTGTGCGGGCTTCTCGTTGCAGTGGCTTCTCTTGTTGTGGAGCACGGGCTCTAGGCGAGCGGGCTCAGTAGTTGTGGCTCCAGGGCTCTAGAGCACAGGCTCAGTAGCTGCGGCACACGGGCTTAGTTGCTCCGCGGCATGTGGGATCTTCCCGGACCAGGGCTCGAACCTGTGTTCCCTGCATCGGCAGGTGGATTCTTAAGCTCTGCGCCACCAGGGAAGTCCCTGCATGTACTTTTTTGCTCTTGTGCCTCCCTCGGGATGGGGACAAATGCTTAATCCTGCTCCCAGATAGCTTCGGGATGTTCTCTGCAAGCAAGGCAATAACCAAGACTTCACAACCACTTTCTTGCCAACAGTCATTCAAATAACAGCCAGTTGGCATTCTTTGTGCTCCGACAGAACCCCCAGGAACCCCGGAGGACGGTCTACTGAGCCTAAGAGAATGGCAAGCCAGGACCAGGACAGCTGGGTGCAGGGCACAGCTGAGTGATGCCACGCCACACGGGCATGGCCACAGAGGGCCCTACTGGGTCAGCTCCATTGTCCCACCCGGACTGCCCTGCCCAAAGCAGCACCTTGGGAAACATGTGGAAGATCTCCCGGTTGATGTGGTAGATGCCGCTGGTGTCCACCTCATACTTGAGTTTCGTCCCCAGGGGCGTGTTCTTCTGGGTGGTGAAGAGGAAGGAGGGGGCATTGCAGCACCTGGACAGAGTGGACCTGCCGGGCAGGAGATAGAAGGAGAGAGACCAGTGACACAGGGCAGAGCAGAGCCTCTCAGAGAACAGAGGGGTCATGGAACTGAGGTCCCTTGGGGAGGCCAGGGAGCGCCATACTTTCCCACCCACCCCTGCCCCTGCCCCTGCACCTCTGCTTCAGTATTCCTCCCAATGCCCAAGCCTTTCAGGGTCCAGCCTGGTCTCCCTCTGTGAGCTCCCAGCTGCCCTGTCCCCACTGACCGCATTGGCCTCTAAAGGCCCAGAGCACAGACTGGGCATCCCTTGCCTCATCATCTGTCAACTCCCTCTCCGCCTGAACGAAAGCGCCTGCGTGGCAGGGACCCTGCCTCTCTGGATCCTGCACAATGGCAGACACGTGGGGGTCAGCTACCAAAGTCCTGCCAACTGCGGGCTGAAGCATTCCCCACATGAGATTTCACAAGAGCCGCTAAGCCTTCTACTACTTCTCAGAAATGCTTCCTTATTGAGCTCTAAAGGAAAACACAGGCATGAGAGCTCTTCCTTGGTTTTTGGCCCCCATATCTGACTCCAGACAAGGCTAACCCTGTCTGATGGGGTCAAAAAGCAAGACATACACAGTCAACAGAAATGTGCCATTTCAGTGATTTACAAACTGTCTTAGGAACAGGGGAGGGTCAGAAATTGGGATGGTGGGTTGATACTAGATGACTGCCTGCAGAAAGTGGAACCTGGCTTCCAGAAGTTTTAAGGAGTTCATTATTTAAAAAAAAAAAATCGCTGTGGTTTTCACTGACAAAAACACTCAGACATGAGCTACAGAAAGGTTAGAGCTCAGACGATGCAAGCAGGCTTAAAAAAACAGCCTTCAAGGGAGAGTGGGGCTGTGAGGCAGGCTTGGGAGCTAGTCAGGCCAGAGAATCCCGATTTCCTCTTCCCTGCGGCTGGTGTTCTGCCCGGCAATGTATTCTCCCAGGGTGCCTGCAAGGCTTGGTGATGAGGTCAGATCCTAGGTACACGCTGCTCCCCTATCCTGGGGACCCAAAGCCCCACCCTGGCTGCAGAGGGGCTGGATTTGACAAAGGATGCAAAATGCCACCCTCTCACAGGGGGCTGTGAGCCCACGAGGACCCACTTTCTCCACAAACAGCAGCAGGGGACCAGTACACGCTGGCCTTCGTCTCCCAACACTGGCTCTGGGCACAGTTACATCCAGCCTCTGGGCAGCCCTGGGAGGAACGGAACGCCATCCCCATGGAGTCTGGATGATGACCACTAACTAAAGTTGAGGACGAGCTTTCTAGAAAACCCACACCGAAGATGTGGCATGGAAACTTGAGCCGCCAACCTGGTGTCAGGAGGCCGGGCTTCTAGTTTCTGCTCTGCCCCCACCAGCTGTGGGGCTTCGGGCAGGTCTCTTCCCCTCTCTGAGCCTCCGTTTTCTCAACTGTAGAATGCAGGGCTGGCTCTTCTGACCCTCTGTAATCCTGTGACTCCAGATTGCCAAAGCCAGGAAGGCTGCACCCATTGTTTTTTGTGACTTTATCTCTTGCAGGGACTTCACTGGGGAGCTCAGTTGGCTGCTGGCCATAGAGAGCGGTCTCTGCTGGGGAGGGTTGGGTTTTAAAATGTGACTGAGGCTTCCCAGGGGCAAGGCCAGAGGCCTGGCCAGGCAGGAGCCATAGGTCAGCATTACAAACAAGCATCTGGCTGGTCCAGAAACTCCATTTTGTCAGCCCACTGGCGAGTACCCAAGTGAGGGAGACTGACTCAAACTAGCCAAGCTCACGAGTGACTGATGTATTAACCAGAATGCCAGAGTGCCCATTTGTAAGCAGCAGGGTGGGGGAGGGCCTCTGTTACAGGATTCCTTTCTTGTCACTGGAATGCTCATGCCTGTGTTCTAGCACACTCCCGCATCCCACCCCACTTCACTGCACCAGGTGCTTGCACCTAAATTAAGAGTCTCATCATCATTCAATGAGCTTGTAATGAGAGCAAAGAGGGATGACCCACTGGCCTTGAAGCTTTTCCCATTCAGAGCATAGCAAGACTGGATGTCACTTCTCTTTCCCCCACCACCAGAAAGGTCTCAGCTCCCCCAGAGCCTCTTCCCGGATCGTGCTGGCTGATCCCTGCCAAAGGCTCCCCCGCGGATCCTGGTTTTTCTCTTGCCACACCATTTTCCCGTTGCTACATTACTTCCTTAGGTATGTGAGTCCCACTGGCGAGGCTTCTGTCCAGCTCTCAGCCTGGACAACATCCTTTGGCATCTCACTGACCTCGTCCACGCTGAGTTCGATTTCAGTGTGCCCTCAGTGTGCTTGGGCCTCCCCGTCATGCACCATCCTCAGTATCGCTTCGCTCTAAGGGCGGCATTGGGGCTGCGTTTACAGCACAGACCTTGGACCCGTTGCCCACATTCTAGTCTATGGTACGTGGGTCTCTGCAAACTACTGCCGGGCCTTAGCTGGGTTTCTGCAGAGTCTCCTAGAGGCATCCGGTTGGGGGCTGCTGGCACCTGCAGCACGTTCCCAAAACGTGCCACTTAAAACTGCCTCTCAACTTGGCCCAGAATTGCAACAAACTGGAACAAATGACTTATACAGAAAATACAAAATACTTAGCGTTATTTGCTTTTCACAGCTTCCCATGTAGGATTCCTTCATGCAGATGGCTCTTCAGCACATTCAAACTACAGCCTGAGTTGCTAAAATCCAATTTATACACACATTCCCAGGATTCTGTCAATTGCATTCAATAAGGTCTACCCTGCACTAAAAACATACCATTAACTCCTAGAATTTTAGAGTGGAGAGGCCCCTATAGCTCACCACTAATCACAGAGACTGTCTGGACATCTGCTAGGCTCTCAAAGACAGGAGAACATTAAGATACAGCTCTTGCCTCCTGGGAGCTTATAACCTGGCAGTTTCGGTTAGAGAGCAGTTAGGGAATAAGCTACAGCAGGGCTCAAATGGCTGGTCTAGGCTGTAGAAGCCCAAGCGCTCTGAGAAGGAGAGGACTGCTAAGTTAGAGCAGCTGCCCGAGGAGCGGGGTGGGGAACGGGGTGAGGCCTGGAAGATGCTTCATGTAGCTGAACGCACGGGCCTCCTGGAGACCTCAAGCACTTCACCTCACAGTCAGGGGCTGTACTGGAGACAATAGCACTGACCACACAGGGCTGCTGCTAGGACTAAGGGCGGGGACATGGTGGACAACACTCAGCAAGATGCCAGCCTCAGCCTGTGTGCTGAGTCAGAACCTCCCCACTCCCAGATTCCAAAGCCCAATCAGAGCCAGCTCTGGGGAAGATGTCCCTGGGGGCTGGCCTTGCAGGACGGGGGAGCTCTGAAGAGGTGCCTGGGAGGACTATATGAACAGAAGGGCTGGGGAGCACAGATGAGTCATAGATACTTGAACTGGTTGGCTTCAGAGATGTTCATCGCCCATTTGCACATCTGGAGGCTCTTCCACCTGTCGAACAGCTCCAACTGCTTCACCCTTGGGAGTGGAGGACAGAGAGTGCATGAAAGGGCCAGGCTGAACAATGTCATCATCCCCAAACATGCTCCCTTCCTCTTCCCCCTTATGCCAAATCCTGGACTGGTCCTTTGTATTAACTGTATTTTCTAATTTGCTATACTCTTGATTCTCTGACATCTGGGGACTTGTGAATTCCTAGAGATAGCAAACCACTCTCCTGCAAGCATGTCTTCCATACACACCTCAGCTAGTCCAGAGCCCACACCTTCAATCACCTCCTTTATGAACAGAGCCACTAGTCCCTGCCCTCATCAGCCCAGAGCTAAGGATCAGACAACCAGGGGCAGTCCTTATGCCCCAAAGCCCACTGAAATTATTCAAACTAGCCAGTCGTGAACTTTTTTATCCTGCCTTGTCCATTCCTTTCCACGAAAACCACAATAAAGGGTCTCACCTCTGCTTTCCCCTCATCCCTTTACCTCCTGACCAACCCTGGTGCTTCCCCATGTGTCCCTGCATGGTGTGCCATGCCTTCTGTCTCTAGGAATCTGTGAGCATAAGAACGTCTTCCTTCACAATAGCCTTTTGCATGTCTGTGTGTCTTACTATATGTGATCAAAACAAATCCCGGAACATTTTAAAACACCTTCCTCACATGCCCACCCCCAAGGGCCTTCACAGTTCTCCCAGGAACATCTGTCTATAGAGGGTGTAAGACCACTTCCCTAAGGTCTGTAGATCACCCCACACTGTGCTCAGCACACAGTAGGGCTCATTGCAAAGGCACAATGCCCTTCACTTTCTCTTTTCTCAAGGGCAGATCACAATTTCCAGCGACAGAGAAGGAGAGGTGAGAAGCCTTTTGTCTGAACCACCATCTGCAAGGCTTTATGCCAGTTGGGTTTAGACATCTCAGCATTGTGACATCCCAAAGCACTCCCTGGAAAGGGAATGTCTAAATCATGTAGGATTCTTCCTTTGACTGAAGCCAGCAAAAAGAATTGGATCATGGAACCCTTTTCCCATTGAGCGGTGCCTCTGACTGGAGTTCTCAGGAATGCTGGGAGATGCTGGACAGACCATAAGTTCCTTAAAGGCAGAGCCATGACTTTTGTCTCCTAACCTCCCACATTCCCCATCCCACAGTTAGGCATTATACAGTTGTCCAGGGTTACCTGGCTGTGGCCCGGTTCAGATGCTGGCTTGTCTTGGACACTGATGCAAGGGGAGCCTTTAAAGGTCATTCCGGTTTGGTCATGAATGGGAAAGTGACAAGCCCCCAGGAGCTGAGTGTTATCAAAAAACTACCATTAATTGTGGTTCTTACTTTGAGGTCCACCAAAGGTCTTAAGGAAACCTATGAACCCTCTGAATTATAGGCGAAATCCCCTGTCTGTCCACCCATGTGCACATCTTAGGGAAAATCTGAAGCTTTCATCAGCTTCCAAAAAAGGTGCATGATTTTCAAAAAACGGCAAATACTTAACTGTAAAGTAAAAAAACAGGTTCATTCTGCAGAGCTGTGTCCCCCTGTGTTTAACTGGAGGGGGAAACAGTTGTTCCCAGACTAGGCAAGCCTCACCTACAGAGGGAGTATATGACTGGTGCGGGGAGGGATGATCGCAGGAAAAGTCATACAGGATGGTGACTAAGTACATAGATTTTGGAACCAGAAGGGGAGTTGGGCCTCAGACCCAGTTTAGGCACTTCCTAACTATGGGACCTCAGGCAGGCTATGTGACTGCTCTGAGCCTCAGTTTTCTCGCCTAGAAAATGGTCATAACACTAGATTATTGCTCACCCGCCCAGATTTGTTAAGACTACTAACTAAGACGATGCAATAAATGACTAAGAATGGTGTCTGGCACGTGGAAAGTGCCCTACAGGTGTAAGTTATTATTACTGTTAAACTAAGCTGTCTTGACAATGCTGACTCACAGCCCCCTGTACTTTCCCCTTCTGTAAAACCCATAACCTGCCATTACCTATGCCTGATACTTCCCACTAAATAGTAAATCCCCTGGGGCAGGGGATCATGCCTGACTGTGACTCCAGTGCTAAGGCACATAGCAGATGAGTGGTAAATATTTGTTGAGTACATCAATAATTAATGAATGAATCAATAAGTCTGAGTTCAAATAAATTCTATAACTGTTTATTGAATTCCTCGTTATGGCAGGAACTGGAGATACTGTGGTGAACAAAAAAACTCCCTGCCCACACAGACCTCACAAATGGGAAGCGAATATACAGGGCTACGACACCGAAAGCACAAGCAATGAAAACAAGTGGACTCCATCAAACTAAAAACCTTCTGCACAGCACAGGAAATAATCAGCAGAGTAAAAAGACAACCCTACCAAACAGGAGAAAATATTTGCAAACCATGTATCTGATAAGGGGTTAACATCCAAAATACATAGGAACTCCTACAATGCAATAGCAAAAACACAAATAACCTGATTTTAAAATGGGCAAAAGACTTGAAAAGACATTTCTACAAAGACAACATACAAATGGTCAACGGGTACATGAAAAGGTGCTCAACACCACTGATCATCAGGGAAATGCAAATCAAAACCACAATGAGATACTACATCATACCTGTTAGAATGGCTATTATCAAAGAAACAAAAGATGACAAGTATTGGCGAGGATATAGAGAAAAGGGAACCCTCATACACTGTTGGTGGGAGTGTAGAATGGTGTGGCTGCGATGGAACACAGTAT
This sequence comes from Phocoena phocoena, assembly GCF_963924675.1. Taxonomy (NCBI): domain Eukaryota; kingdom Metazoa; phylum Chordata; class Mammalia; order Artiodactyla; family Phocoenidae; genus Phocoena; species Phocoena phocoena. The sequence goes on along the minus strand of NC_089231.1, from coordinate 27,126,651 downwards.
GGAGATTCCTCAAAAAATTAAACATAGAACTATCATATGGTCCAGCAAGCCCACTTCTGGAATTGAAATCGGAATCTTGAAGAAATACTTGCACCCCCATGTGCACTGCAGCATTATTCACAATAACCAGGATATGGAAACAGCCTACGTGTTCACTGATGAATGAACGGATAAAGAAAATGTATTATATACATACAATGAAATATTATGCAGCCTTAAAAAAAATGGAAATCTTTCCATATGTGACAACTTGGATGAATCTGGAGGACATTATCCTAAGTGAAATAAGCTAGTCACCGAAGGACAAATACTGCATGATTCTACTCGTATGAGGTATCTAAAATAGTCAGTCTTATAGAAACAGAGTAGAATGATAGATACCAGGGGCTCGGGGAAGGAGAAATGAAGATTTGCTATAAAGTTTCAGTTATGTAAGACCAATAAGTTCTAGAGATTTGCTGTAAAACTTAATGCCTACAGTTGACAATACTGTATTGGACACTTACAAATTTCAGAGGGTAGATCTCATGTTAAGTATTCTTACCACAACCAGAAAAAAAACAGACCCAGATATTTAATGTCATGTTAGGGAGTGGTGAGTGCTACAAAGAAAAATGAAGCAAGGGACTTCCCCGGTGGTCCAATGGTTAGGACTCCATGCTTTCATTACCGAGGGCCCGGGTTCAATCCCTCGTTGGGGAACTAAGATCCCACAAGCCGCTCAGTGCAGCCCAGAAAACAAACAAAAAACCAAATTAAAAAAAAAAAAAACCAAATTAATCCATTTTAAAAAAAAAAGAAAAATGAAGCAAGAGGCTCTAAGGAGGGAATACAGCCAATATTTTACAATAACTATAAATGGAGTATAACCTTTAAAAACTGTGTATCGGGCTTCCCTGGTGGCACAGTGGTTGAGAGTCCGCCTGCCGATGCAGGGGACACGGGTTCGTGCCCCGGTCCGGGAAGATCCCACATGCCGCGCAGCGGCTGGGCCCGTGAGCCATGGCCGCTGAGCCTGCGCGTCCGGAGCCTGTGCTCCGCAATGGGAGAGGCCACAATAGTGAGAGGTCCGCGTATCGCAAAAAAAAAAAAAAAAACTGTGTATCACTATATTGTACACCTGTAACTTATATAATATAGTACACCAGCTATACTTCAATTTAGAAAAAAAGAAATAATAAAAAAAGAAAAATGAATCAGGGGTTGAAAAGTGACTGTTTCAGATGGGTTGATCAGGGAAGCCTTCCCTGAAGAGGGGAATCTTGCACAAAGAACTGAAATGATGCATGAGTGAGCCACACAAACATCTGGGGAAAGAGTATTACAGGCAGAGAAGAGTGAGTGCAAAGGCCCTGGGGCAGGAACCTGCCTGGCAGCTTTAAAGAGCTGGAAGGAGTCCCTCCTCTCATCCTGATGCCTTCCTTCCAGCTTTCCCAAACCTCCCACAGCAGCTCTTGCTTATTTAGCTCATGTGACATTGGAGGAGAGGTGCCATTACACAGCGGCAACCTTGCTCACCCACTGCTGCCCTCCCTCACTCCCTGCAACCCACAGGCCCGTAGGGCAGCACCCTGAACAGCCAATGCCTCTAACGCCTCCAGAAACACAACCTTGGCAACACTGAAGGCCAGGGTCCCAAGTTCAACTGTTACCAGTGTCCAGACCCCATTCTCTGTGCCTCCACTGTCCTTGTCACACACTGGATCAAGGTCGGGGCCTGGATATCCAGCCTGGAATCCTGGTTCCATCTGTAACTGGCAATATGACCTCAGACAAGTCATTTAATCTCTCTGAGACTCAGCTGCTTTATCTGTAAGACAGATATAACCTCTGCTCTGCTGATCTCAAAGGTTGTCAGAAAGATCAAATGAGGCAATATGTATAAAAAAATTCTATAAGTTGCTTTACAAATGCACAGATCACCTTTACTCTAAGATGAAGGGTTGAGCCAGCCACTTGCCTCCTTTCACCCAAGACATGACTAATATTCCAGAAGAGGGATAAAAAAGACTAGATTGCTCTGAGAACAATCTAAAAAGAAAGAGCTCTTGGGGAAAAATGAAAATTCATTAGAAAAGTTGGAAGGTAAAGTCAAGGAATTTCTCAGAAAATAGAAGCAAAGGGCAAAGAGATAGAAAAGATGAGATTAAAAGATATTCGAGGAGCAATCCAGAAGAATACCACCTTTAGAGGTACCCGAAAGACGAAGTGGAGCAAATTGGAGAGGAGGAAATATGAAGAAATCCAAGAGAAAGTTCAAGGGTTTGGAGTGAGCTCCAGATTAAGAGGTCTCCATGAGCGTGTATCCTGAGGTCCACCATCGGGCTATTCCAGAACTGTCATGATCTGTAAAGACTCCGGACAGAAGAAAACAGGTCACCTCCAAAGGAACAACTAGTACCGTGCTCATACAGCCCCGGATACCAGAAGATGATGGAGAAGGTCTTCAGCGTTCTGTGGGTGAACGATTTTCACCTAAAATATCAACCCCACCAAACCAAAAATTAAGAGAAGAATTAGGTCATGGAGACACAGAAGGACTCAAACCCTTACCTTCCACCCACTATTTGGGGGGAATTTACTTGAAGATGGGTGGAAGCAAAATGAAGGAGTAAACCAAGAAAGAAGCAGCTCCAGGTGAATCTAACCTACGGAGGCAGAGAAGGGAAGTGACAACAGTGTGTGACCCACCAAGAGAGCAGCCTGTCCAGGATGGAGAAAGAGGATGAGGGGAAACCCTGGGGGAATGCCTGGTCGATGGACAGGCAGGAAAAAAAAAGGGGGGGGGGGCATGATAGAGACAAAGTGTTCAAAGGGAAAAGATGAGTAGAAGCTCGAGAAAAAAAGGGGAAAAAATGAATAGGAAAAGAGATGAGAATCACTGTTTTCTGATCTTCAAATTTTAGAGTCTGCCCATAGCAGGCCCCAAAGAGGCTTGCTATGGTTACAAATAGAATGTAAATGTTATCAGCCTTGACATTCTAAAGGTAAACTCACGGATGACTGAAGCCAGAGGCTGGAATTAAAAAGTTGGGGTAATTTTAATAGCCTCATCTTACAAAGTACAGGATCAAGAGATACTGCCAACATTTGGTAGAACAAAAAATAGGTTACTTAGGCGATTTATAGATAGAAGAACTAAAAATAGCAGTACCCCTCAACTGGGAAAAGTGGGGGGAATGGTTTGGGCTGGGTAAGGGAGCTGAATCCTCACCCACCACACCAGGACGTCAGTGAATGCTAAACACGGCATACACGGCACGCATAGGACTGAGAGGTACAAGGTAATTCCCAGAAGAAACAGCTGAGTAGCAGGCCTGGGGGAGAGGCTGTGGGGAAGGGGACCTTTGCTTTTTATTATTATAAACTTTTGTATTCTACCTGATTTTTCTAGTCGTGTGCAGGAGATGCTCACCTTCATCTCGTTCTCCCTCATCCCTTTTCCGCCGTGGCCTCTTCTGTTCCCACCTAGGTTTCGTCCACTTTCTCACTCATTTAACAGACACATCCTGAGCCTGGGTAGGGTCAGGCAAACAAGACTCAGAAAAGTGTGGGCACAAAGGGACATCCAGGCCTGAAATCTCTGCCCAGCCAGCCCTGCTCCCAGCCTCTCTCCTGGTCTCACTACAGGGCTCTGTGCAGGGTTCCCCAGCCCGGAAAGATGGGGAAGCGGTGGCAGGAGACACCAAGGGTGAGGTCCCAGGCATGGCCCCCATCAGTGTGTGAGCACAGGCAGCAACTGGCTTAAAAACAAAGAGGCCCCAGAATGACTAAAAGTCAGCATAAACAATTTTTACAAGTATTAGGGACAATGTGATTTCGTAACAAATCATCACAGAGTAAATCCTCATTGTATTGGATATTGTCTGGGAACGAGGCCTTCACCATATGGGAATTTTCCAGCTGACTGATTTTTACCATTGACTGGAGCAGTTTTGGATCGGAATCATTCCCAGATGAATCACACACCCCACTGTCTCCTCAGATGGAATGCCAGCTGACGTTCATATACCGGAAGGGCCTCTGGGCACATCCGTCCAGCCCCTTCCATTCACAGATGGAGATTTAACGTTTTCCGGATGACTCAGGGTCTCCACCGTGAGCACCACTCCTGGCTCTGGGCTGGAGCACAGTGACGCCCACAGGTGCCCAGGTATCATCAGAAAGAGTCGGATTAGAGACCAGCCTCTGGCTTCTCCGATTCCAGCCCTGGGGGAGCCCACTGACCTCAGCTTGAGGACTCAGGAAAGGTATCACTCAGGAAAGATATCGCTTGGTATCACTGCTCCCTGATGACCCAGCAGGCTCACATGCCCCATGAACAGCCTGGCCTCTCTCCTCTCAGACCCCCAGTACCACCAGCGACAAGACTCCAGGGCCAGGGGACCACATGGAGGGCAATTGACATGGAAGAGACAGATGGGGTAAAGCTCACAGGTCGCCAGCTGGGATGGCCGCTCAGCTCAGGAGAACAGAGAGGGTGCCCCAAAGGCAGAGGCAAGAAGTAGAGCCAAACACGCAGAGGACCTTTTGTCACCAACACAAGTCCCTGACAAGGGACGAAGGGTGGCCACAGATCATGGGGGGAAATGAGGTTCCCATCACACCCCGCAATGTTCAAGACTTAGGCTTGAAACAAAGGGCCCGGTAACTTCTAATATGGTCCCTAAATGGAAGCTGTGATAAGGATTATTACTGGCTGAATTATATCTCCCTCAAAATTCATCTGTTGAGCCCTAAACCCCAATATCTCAGAATGTGACTCTATTTGGAGGTAAGGTCTTTAAGAGGTGGTTAAGCTAAAATGACATCACCAGGATGGGCCCTAATCCAATATGACTGATGTCTTTATAAGAAGAGGAAGTTAGGACACAGGTACGGAGGGAAGACCCTGGGAAGACAGAGAGAGAAGATGGCCATGTATCAGCCAGAGAGAGAGGCCTCGGGAGCAACTAAGCCTGCCGACACCTTGATCTCAGACCTCCAGCCTCCAGAGCTGTGAGAAGATAAAGTTCTGTTGTTTAAGCCCCCCAGTCTGTGGTACTTTGTTATGAGAGCCATAGCAAACCAAAACAAGGACTTATACTAATGCAGAGAAAATATATGGGTAGAGGATGGGATGTGACAGAAGGATGGCCCATTTACAGGGTCTCTCAGACTTCCTGTCTAGATCTTGAAGTAACCATGAAGAAACTGTCTGCATTTAAAAATTTTAAAGATTAATTCTTTACCCTTTGAAAACTCTAAGGTATGCTCTCAGTGAAGAGTGCTCCGGCTGTCCCCAGCGAGACATTTAAGGGGCCAAGATCTTTGAGTTCTGAGAAAAGATAAGGCCCTCTGCTTATACATTTGGCTCCTGCCTGCGGGCTGGACAGACGTCTTTGCCACTAAGTCCCAGCTCCTCAGCAGAGCATATCAAACACCAATCACATTATCCTCCCCCCGCCCCCACTTGTTTAAAACCTTTCCCATGGGTGCCCATGGACTTAAGAAAAGGACAAAATCTAAATCCCGGTCCACACTGCAAGACTCCACAAGGTCTAGCCCTGCCTGCTCCTCCAGGGACACGGCTCCTGTTGCCCCTCAGGCCAGCTCTCAGAGCCTGGAACACAGTGGGCCCCTCCTGACACAGGCCTTGGCACAAACTGTCCCCTCCAGAATCCTGTTGGCCCAGTTAACTCCTAGCGCCCTCCATGGTGTGCTCCGCTCAGGGCTGGGTGGGATGGACAGAAGGTGAGCTGCCTCCTGCGGTCCCTCTAGAAGCTATACAGACCCTCGAACAGAACAAGGACCGTGAACAATGCAGCTGATCCCAGCTGGACGTTTGGCCTTATCCCCGGAGCTTTCCCGCACTACTGAGCTGATGGAGTCTGTGAATGTCAGCCCAGAAAAGCTGCTGCTGGTTCCAAAATGGAAAGAAAGGGGAGGGAGGAGAGAGAGAGGGCACATTAACATTTACTGAGCACCTACTACGTGTGCTGCTGTAGATGTGCACTGTTGGGCTATCTATTTCACATATGTTACTTCAGCTAGTCTTTACTGCAACCCTCAAAAGTAGGTAATTGTGTCCCCATTTTTATAGGTAAGGAAAGACTCAAAGAGGTTAAGTAATTTGCATAAAAATGCAGAGCTTCTAAGGCCCAGAGTCAGCTTTGGATCCCAAGTCTGCCTGACCCCAAGCTCCAAGCTCTTTCAATGACCCACATGACCTGGAAATCATGTCAAGTGGCTAAAGGAGCAGTGGCTCCTGCCTGTGGGCCAATGGATGGAAGTCCTGGGATCGTGTCAGGGCCCATGAGTCCACATAAGCACCCAGCACTGCCTGGCTCCAAATCAACTGTACTTCTCCCACATCAGATGTGCAGTTGTCCCTTGAACAGCGCAAGGCTTGTAGTCAGCCCTCCCTGACCACAGCTCCTTGGCATCCGCAGATCCAACCAACATCGGACCAAGCAGCACTGCAGCATTTGCTCTCAAAAAATGTCTGCATATAAGTGCACCTGCGCAGTTCAAACCCATGTTGCTCAAGGGTCAGTGATAACTGTTTTCAAATAAACATACATCCTGCCATGATTAACATGACACAAATTCCTCTCAATTCATGGCAGTGCTGTGAGGGAGGCACATACACACTAGTGAGTCCAGCATGTAATGCGTTTTCCCTCACACAGGTTGTAAAAGAGCCACAGGTGATACACTGTTGGTGGGGAGTGGGGAGCACAGTTTTCTTGCTATTTGTATTAAAAAAAAGGTAAAAGACATCCACCCATGGGTGCTGGTTTATGCAGACCCTCTGGAAGGATGCAGGAGGATACATGGGTGGCCTCTGAGGGGCAGACTGGAGGGGGATAGCTGTGGGAAGGGGACTTCTCACTGTATATCTTTTTGTACCACTTGAATGTTGTATCCTTTAAATAATTTTTAAAAATTTAATGAATAGCAAGAGGGCAATGCTTAAGCCACAAAGTACTGAATTTCAGATAAGATGCTCCGGTGCCCTCTTCGATTTCTATCCAAGAGGAGCCCAGTGATGATAACCATGGACGCTGGTAATTGAGCCGGGGACTGGAAAGCCCAGTCACCGGAGGTAACCTTGCAAACTTGGCAATTTTCATAAAACACGAACAGTCGTCCCTGCGTCGAGCCCTCCAGAGCTCTTTGAATGCCAGAGGCCCCGGGGAAGCACCCTAATTCTTTCTCTGTAGTGATGCACCAAGTTTCCAGTTTCCTTGGGCCAATCCCTCACCCCCCACCCCGCCCTGCCTTGCCTGTCCCCACATGCCCCACCCTGCACCCACCACCCACCCGGCCACACTCACATGGAAAGCACCTTCACTTCCAAGATCTCGTGCCTCAGCTCCAGGCATCTCGTGGAGTTATACTCAAAAGGGCCCTCGTAAAATTCAAAGTACCTGGGGACCAATAGGGACAGAGGTTACTACGCAGAGAAGCGGCCAGACTTTCAGGGACCTCTCGGGGCTCTTGTTGTTGGGAGGCGGGGGGCAGAGGGGTGGTATCTGGCCAAATTAATAGAGCAAACCAGCCCACCCCAACAGACGACCTGAAGAGGGTCTGTTTCCAGGACTGCTGGCACCCTCTGGCCTGATCACTTGGTGGCTGATGACCCTCAGCACCCCCATCAACCTGGAAGTATAAGCATGAACCCATTTCAGTAAATCATGACATTTAGAAGCAGGTTTGGCTCCACGTGGTGGCTTCGAAGGAGAAAGAGGATGCTCTGGGCATGTTCTCATTTGCGTTCTTCCTCTGACCAGTCATTGATGGAGGCAGCCCTGGGAGCCGGGGCAGTGAGGCTACAGGTCTTCAGCTGGTCCTGCCCTTTCCTGCTCTTTTCTCCTTTCTCCTCCACTTGGGAGAAGTGTCACACAACGACAGTCACAAGCATAGCTGAAAAACAAGCTGCTTTTTCTACTATAAAAAGCATTTGTTTCCATTAGCTCACTGATGCCCATGCTCGCGCTGTGACTAGGTGAGACTCTTTCTTTCTCCCCATTTGGCAGCTGAGAAAACTGAGGCTAAACAGGTGGCACTCCAGGTGGTGCTGTCAGTGTAGAGGGGCCCGAGCCCACTCCCACACCAGCTGGCTCCAGGCATGTCAGAGTCACCTCGCAGTACTTTCTGCAGCTTCACACAGAATAACAGTAGCAATTTCAGCCAATACTGCTGAGCCCTTGTCATGGGCCACGTTCAGGGCCCGGCACTCTACGTGGAAGCATTCACTTTTCTTTCTTTTTAATTGAAGTATAGTTGTTTACAGTATTATGTTAGTTTCAGGTATACGGCATGGTGATTCAGTATTTTGCAGATTATATTCCATTATAGGTTATTACAAGATAATAGATATAGGGCTTCCCTGGCGGCGCAGTGGTTGAGGGTCCGCCTGCCGATGCAGGGGGCGTGGGTTCGTGCCCTGGTCTGGGAGGATCCCACGTGCCGCGGAGCGGCTGGGCCCGTGAGCCATGGCCGCTGGGCCTGTGCGTCCGGGGCCTGTGCTCCGCGGCGGGAGAGGTCATGGCAGTGAGAGGCCCGCTTACCACAAAAAATTAAAAAAAATTTTTTTAAAAAAGATAATGGGTATAATCCCCTGTGCTATACAGTATATCCTTCTTCTTTATCTATTTTACATACAGTACTTTGTATCTGTTAATCTTATATTCCTAATTTATCCCTCCCCCCTTCCCTCTCCCCTTTGGTAACCACAAGTTTGTTTTCTAAGTCTGTGAGTCTGTTTCTGTTGTGCATGTACAATCATCTGTATTATTTTTTAGATTCCACATATAAGTGATACCATAGAGTATTTGACTTTCTCTGTCTGACTTATTTCATTAAGCATCATATTCCCTTTCAATCTTTATCACTAGCCCACCAGGAAAGTGGGCATCACAAGGAGGCTCTGGGAGTTAACTCACTTGCCAGAGTCGTGTGGGTGGCAGGTGGCAAAGCTGCATTGTGAACCAGTGCATACACTCAAGACTGCTCTTGTCCACCCACTTACGAGGACAGCTGGTATCCCCTGGAAAGTGCCCTCTGGCCTCCCATAGCCGCACCTGACAGTTTGCACCAGCCCAGGGAACATCCGCCTGCCTGGGGGGGTGGGGGAGTCAGAGGTGGGGAGGTGGGGGAGTCGGGGGGGAGGGTTCCCACCAAGGTAAAACACAGTAGTTCACTGCTGGACTCGGCCACAGAGGCAGAAGGGGCCTCCAGGGCAGAGGCCAGGTGCACCCTTTCCTCACGGCCTCTCTTTCAGAAGATGCTTGGGCAGATTAAGCTGGGAGGGTGGGATCACGTGACAGCCCAGAATCAAGAAGTCTGCAAGGCCAGCCTCTCTAAACTTGGGGCAGTGGCCTCTCAACAGGTAGCCCTGGAGAACAGGAGGTGGGGATGGAGCCCCTGGACTGCTGCTGGGCACTGCAAGCCACAACCAAGGATTTAAAACAAAGTCAGTCCTTGAGCATTTCCCACAAACCTCCCAAAATGTGGTAGCAGCTATTTCACATATATTCTCACTAACTTATGTAGACAAACTATGTCTGTGCTGCTTTAGAAATATTGAGACATTTATCCTGTAAATTGGCTTCTTTTTAAAATATCGGTATTTTAAATAATTTAAAAATACAATTTAATATTTAACACTTTAAAACTATTATATTTGTAAATATTTGTTCTTTCATTTTAATGTGATTTAAGTTAATTTTTTAAATATTATAATTATATATTTAAGAAATTTTAAATAATATTTTAGAATATTAAAATATTTTATACAACAAATTGGCTCCTATTTATACAAAATAAATCCTCTCCTTTCTCTCATGTCTTAAAAGAATTTAAGCAGATTTCATAAGAACTAGGCACTGAGGATCCCCAAAATATCACACTCTCCTTTCTCTGTTTCCCTTGTGTTTTACAACTCCTTTCTCTGTCTTTCTCACCTGGCAAACTCATATTGATCCTTCAGTACCCAGCTCAAATGCCCCCACTTCTGGGAAGCCTTTCCTAATGCTCACTCTCAGGGTCCCTCTATACATTTGCCCCTAATTAGAGCAGATATCATTGTATCATAATAGTCTGTTTATATATCAATTTCCCCTTCCAAATGAGGAGTATCTCAAACACAGGGACTTTGTCTTTGGTATCTCTGCACCTTTTGTACTACAGAGACAAGAAAGCTAAAAACTACATTTCCCAGACTCCCTTGTAGCTAGGGTCCTTGAAGCAATTTAGGTTCAACAATCAGGAGCATGAGACTGAGTCAGAGCCATGTTCTAGAAGAAAAACAAAGCTCAATGTATTGTTTTGCTGGTGCAGAATGTGGCAGAGGTGGCATGGCTCTTGGAAATTGTAGTGGTGGCAGCACCTTTGCGATTATATCAGAGGCAGCAGCTTCCACGGTGGCCCAATTTCACAATGCAGTCTGCAGAGACATTCCTGGAAGCTAGCCTAGAGTCTTTCTTCAGCTTTCCCAATGATTCTGTGCTATCTCTACCCTTAATAAATCCCTTTCTGCTTTAGCTAAAATGGATTCTGTTATCTGCAACTAAGAACAAGGTGTCAGCCTGGGGCTACAAAAAAGTCCATGACCTTGGCTCCAACTCATGTCATTTTTCCAGTCACATAACAGTAAGTGAGGTCTGGTGTCTTATCACAAAGATCATCATTTGCAACCAGAGCCAGTGACACAAAGCCCTTTGGAATCCACTGGGTCATCTGAAGCCATGATCTCAGGATGCTACTAAGAAAAGCTCCAGATTATAATGACGCAGGAGATTATTGAGAGGAGGCTTATCCTAGCATTCTCAGGGAGTTGGGACACTTGCAGACACATCTAGGATATGCCTCTAAACCAGCTGTGTGGCTTTGGGTAAATCACTTCTGTGATTTAAAAATCACTGGGCCTCTTTTTTCTCCTCCTAAAAATAATCTGAAAGAGGTGGTATCTAAAGTCCCACCCAGCGCTTAAATACAATCCCCAAGTTTCCCTCAGTTTTTCCCACTTACCAACCAAGCCAGAACAATACTATGAATTAATGATCCACAAACAGGAGAAAGAAACCCTCAAAGGAAGTTAAAACCAAGCAGCACCTCCCTTTGATCAGCCAGCCCCTCCGCTGCCTTCACAAGGCCATCCTGGCCTTACCTCTGCCAGCCTCCACTCAGTCTTCCTTTTTCCTGAATCCCCAACATCACTCATGCACATCACTAGGCAGTTCAATGATTCCAAATGGTCTTGTGTGGTGTGTTTAGTGGCTATCAGGTGGAGAGGATTTCGGAATAAGGTTCACATCCTTCTTTGCCTCTCATTAGCCACCTTAGGCCCATCACTTTCCTGAGCCTTAGTTTCTTCATTTGCAAAATCAGCATTAAAAATGCAGTACACTTGTGACAGGGCTGAGAGGAGATACTGATGAGAATTTCAGAGAAAGCACTAGTACAGTACCTGGCACACAGGAAGTGCCCAAGGCATGTCCATTTCCCTTCTTTCCCTTTCTCCTGCCGTTAAAGGACCAGAGCTGCCAGTGGATGCCCAGGGAGTCAGAGACATGCTTACAGTCCCTCAGCTAGCTGATGGCAGAGCTGAGTCAGAGATGAATAACTCAGGAAGTTCTCCACCATCTGGACTGGCTGCCATCCTCCTTCTGCTGCTGTTAGTAAACCTCTCCCCTACCACCCTGAGGATAAAGCCCATGCTGAATTCTGCTTGGACGTGGGGATGTCCCTGATCACCCATCTCTGCTGCAGACTCCACAGATTAACTATGTGTTTCTGATGCTTTGACATCCGGGGCCTTGCTGACCCTGGAGAGACTGCCTCTCCTAGAACGAGTCAATTCCTAGAGATGGTAAACAGCCCATGAGCACACCTATCATACGCAAACCAAGCCATCCAGAGCTTATACTCCACCACCACCACCACCTCCTCCTCTCACACTTAGGGCCACTTATCCCTCTGCCCTGATCACCCCAAGGCCAGCTGCCAAACAGCTAGGGACAGCCCTCTGCCCCAGAGCCCACTGAAATTATTCACACTAGCCAATCTTAAGTCTGCATACCCTGTCGCATCCATTCCTTCCATATAGGCTTTGCCTATATGGCTCTTGCCCACTTTTCTCCTTCACTCCTCCTGCTTCTTGACCAACCCTGGTGCTTCCTGTGTGGTCCTACATGGCATGGTGTGCTTCCTGTTTCTAGAGATCTGTAAGTATAAAAACCTCTTCCTTCATGACAGTCATTTCCACGTCTGTGTGTCTTACCACACGTGATGATAACAAATCCCAGGTACTCTGAAAACACTCCATGTGGCACCTCAACCACGTCATCAAAATCACTCCAGGCCTGGGTCTAAAGCCTAGTTTTCCATCTGAAAAATGGAGCTAATAGCCCTTGCTTCTTTCTCCAGCATATCTGTGCTTTGCTTTGGGGAGGTTGTGCTGCTCCATCTCACTCTTTAAAGACGAATGACTTGAGGAAATAAGACTGCAAGAAGCATTGCCGCACGGCTCACCCCTCGATTCTGCTTCTGACAGGAGGCCCAAGGACGGCATTCTGGAGGAAGCCATAGAAATCCCTTTTTGGTCTGGATACTGACCATCATGCAGACATCAAAAATGATGCTTAAGCTTTTGTGTGTAATGGGAAGATGCTCATGATAATGTTGAGTGAAAAAGGCAAGTTACAAAACTATGATCTCCAAAACGAATTATATATACATACGTGAACACATGGGAAAAGGGAAGGACTGCAACAAGATATTAATAGTACTTTTCTCCCATAATTCAAAAAGAGTCATGTACCACAATGTTCACTGTAGCTCTATTTATAATAGCCAGGACATGGACGCAACCCAAGTGTCTATCAACAGATGAATGGATAAAGAAGATGTGGCACATATATACAATGGAATATTACTCAGCCATAAAAGAAACGAAATTGAGTTATTTGTAGTGAGGTGGATGGACCTAGAGACTATCGTACAGAGTGAAGTAAGTCAGAAGGAGAAAAACAAATACCGTATGCTAACACATATATATGGAATCTAAAAAAAAAAAAAATGGTTCTGAAGAACCTAGGGGCAGGACAGGAATAAAGACACAGATGTAGAGAATAGACTTGAGGACACAGGGAGGGGGAAGGGTAAGCTGGGACGAAGTGAGAGAGTGGCATGGACTAATATATACCACCAAATGTAAAATAGCTAGTGGGAAGCAGCCACATAGCACAGAGAGATCAGCTCAGTGCTTTGTAACCACCTAGAGGGGTGGGATAGGGAGGGAGGGAGGGAGGGAGACGCAAGAGGGAGGAGATATGGGGATATATGTGTATGTATAGCTGATTCACTTTGTTATAAGCAGAAACTAACACACCATTGTAAAGCAATTATACTCCAATAAAGATGTTTAAAAAAAAATGGTAGGTTTCTCTGAGTAATGGGATTATGAATGATTCAAAAAACACTTTTCTATATTTTTATAAGTTTTCTCTTACTATTGTAAACCACTAAAGAAAGGCCCCTTTAAATCATGGATCTCTCTCTAAATATCTCCAGCTTTCCCTTGAGCTGCTATAAGACTGAGAGCAACAGTTTCTCCAACTTCCTCGACTCCATTAGCCTCTCAAGGTGAGTTAGTCACTGTCTCTTCTTTCAATTCTGGAAAGACGATCTCTACCCACCTCAAAGGGGAGGGGACGCTGGCACCACATTCGGGCACCTCACAGGTATAAATAGTCCCAGCCACTCAGATCAGGAGCCCAGCTCATCTCAGATGCCACTTGGCTTCTGGCAGCCAAGTCCAATGCTGGTGCCAGGCTGCATCCATCCTGCCCCCGTCTCTGTGCCCTCAGGAGTGTGGGGGGCATAGCTGGGCAGCGCTGCTGCCAGATCAGCAGGCGAGGGCCCCTACTAAGCGAGAAGACAAATGAAGACGTGACCGCAACGGTTCTGAATATTGGTTCCCCTCCTCCCACGCAGGCTTGGGCTCCCGCTTGGAAGGCTGAGGAGGCCTCGTTTCAGCATGCCCAGGATCCAGTGCTCAGAGTCTGGCTCTGACATTCCTCCCAGCCCCTCCACATGAGCCTGCCCCACAGAGGGCTCCCCTGTTCACCTGATCCCACCTCCAGAGCTCCTTCAGGACCGTGGGACCTTCCTTAGGGGCCACAGTACTTTGAGACCCAGCAGCCACTGGCTGGTACAAGATGAAGCCCACGCATTCAGCTTTCTATCTAATACGTCGCTTCATCCCTAGATACTAATGCTGTCCAAGAAAACAGGAGCCCAGGGCAGTCCTTGTGTCATGCAAGAGCACACCTCTTGGACCTCCACCAGCCCCAGGAATAGGGAAGCTGCCCCAGCTCAGCAATCTGAACCCCTGGGCCCCTGTCAAGCCTGGTGCAGAGTCTCAGAGAACCACAGAGCGGTTTATTTATCCCACACTGGGTAGGAACAGTGTGGATATGGCACCTCTGTGTGAATTAGGAAAAAGCACCTTTTTCTCCACATGCCAGGCACATGGCTTGTCAAATGAGAGTGAGCTGGATTGCAACTCCACTTGGCTAGATACTTTTGTGCAGTGCCCACCTGGCACAACTGTATGTGGTAGCCTGATACTAGATCCTTAACTTGGCCTCACTTAATCCTCCCAACAGCCCTAAAAGGCAGGCATTACTGCCCCGGTTTACACCAGAGACTCAGGCTACAAGAGGTAAAGTAACTTGCCCAGGGTCATTCAGCCAGTGGATGGAGGCACTAAAAAAGGAACCTCACACTTTTCAAGAGCCCAGAACCCATGTCCTTAGTCACCTCAGTGCAGCCCGTCTCCCTGACTGCCATAAGCCACGGTCATTTGAGAGCTTCTCAGTAAGCAGCCCCCTCCCCTTCCCAAGGCCGACAGCCCTTCAGTGAGCTCAGTGCTATTTTAGAGCAGAACAGCTGCCATCTTGAGATACTATACTAACCGTGAGGGCAAACACACAGAAATCAAAGTCTGAAAATTACAGCCTGACACACAAAGGACTGGAGTGTCTTCTCAGCTAGGTGCAGGGAGAGGCAAGAAGGGCTTAGCTGTTAACAATAGCAGGTCACAGCTGCCAGGACACACTGACCCTCCTGGGTGGTGGAGGGACCTGACTCAGACCCCTGCGTGGACCAGGGCCCTCTCTGGACCAGTGTCTCTTCATTTGTCCACAGGAATCCCCAGAGCTATTTTGAGAAATCAGAACTGAAAGCTACATAGCCTGACGCTCTGAGCGCAACCCTTGATTGTATTGCGATTAATCTGCTTCCATCGTGAACCTCAGTGGAGCGTTATTCCTGGCACAGGTTAGGGGGAGGGTCAGGGGCAAAGCCTCATGCTGACACTCCTCCTCCCCAGCCAGCAGCTCTGCAGGGCCCCAGATCCAATATCTAGCACATTCCCTGCAAGAGTACATACATGGCAGCCTTATTTTCTGGGCCAGACCAGGGGGCCCTAAGAAGCTCCCCTTTGGGGCTTCCCTGGTGGCGCAGTGGTTGGGAGTCCGCCTGCCGATGTGGGGGACACGGGTTTGTACCCCGGTCCGGGAAGATCCCACATGCCGCGGAGTGGCTGGGCCCGTGAGCCATGGCCGCTGAGCCTGCGCGTCCGGAGCCTGTGCTCCGCAACGGGAGAGGCCACAACAGTGAGAGGCCCGCGTACCGTAAAAAAAAAAAAAAAAAGTGGGAAGGAGGAGAGGAAGGGATGAAAGACCCTAAAGATTGTCTTGCCTCTAGTGCTAATGACAATAGTCGAAGAAGATATGCATGTAATCACCTACTTAGATCAATATGGCCATTTTAGTCCAGTCTAAGAGCCAGGAGCTGAGGGCAGGAATAGGCGGTCTGAGAGGACTTGGCAAGGAGAAACGAGGGGACCCAACCCAACTCAACCTTGGATGTCTGTCCACAGCCCAGAAAGAAGAATCCCTCCGTCGTGCATGGCCCACTAGTGCTAGGACTCAGAGTCACACTGCATGGGGTGTGCTCCAGCTGCACTACCCACCACACCTGGAAGTGGGGACTCAGTTCCTCCTCTGTAAAATGGGGGCAATGACAGTACCCACCTCAAAGCTCTGAGTGTGAGGATTAACTGCAGTAATACGTGTCAGGCGCCCAGCACCATGCCTGGCACACAGCCAGCCCCCGGTAGCACTGGACCACAGGCATCACCCATCCACATCCAAGCCAAGTCTAGCCCCTCCATGGAAGCGCCTCTGACTTCTACACTAGGCTCCTGGAGCACTTGTATCGCACAATTTATTCCTTAATTATACACTGTCTTGAAACAATTAGGGAGCAATTCAATAGAGCATAACAAAGTGCTAAATTGAATTCAGTCTAGTTCCTTCCAGCTCTGAAATATGACGATTCCACACCCCATACTGCACAGTAGATGCTAGGCACAACACAGACCTTGACCCAGAGAGAAAAGCTCTAGCCTTGACACTTACTCGGTCTGCTGTTCTACAGAGCGAAGAGGCTTCTGTGTCACCAGTTTGGGGCCTGCCCTTTACTCCTGTGGCTGGTGCCACCTTCCTCTGTAGAAAGTCCCCAGCAACCCAGTCAGAAGCCCAGCAGCACAGGGAAAACGCTGTCCTGGGAACAGACAG
This sequence comes from Phocoena phocoena, assembly GCF_963924675.1. Lineage (NCBI taxonomy): Eukaryota > Metazoa > Chordata > Mammalia > Artiodactyla > Phocoenidae > Phocoena > Phocoena phocoena. The sequence continues at coordinate 27,110,017 of NC_089231.1, read as the reverse complement.
CTTGGGCGGGCGACAGTCTGGGCCAGCTCTGCCCTAGACCTCAGAGAGAGGTGTTCCTTGAGCTGTCTTTGCAAGCCATCTCCTGCCAACCATCTCGGACCAGGGGGCCAAGGCTGTGTGCACCCTGGGAAGAGGGGCTGAGGAGGCCAGCCAGCCAGGCCGCCTGTGGGCTGTGTCTGAAGCTATCGTGTCCGGAGGGCCCTGAAGTTGCATGCACAGGCAGTCCAGCCCAGTTCCCCAGGGTAGGAGGCTCCTCGAGGTCTGGGGAATGCCCGAGCAAACAGAGTGGTTCGTGTGCACTAGCTGGAGAGTTCTCTGCCTGCGTAATGATAGAAATAGCCCTCTGTATAGACGCATCTTAGAGTGAACATAGAGTGAAAGGGGCTATCAGGGAAGGCTTCAAGGAGGAGGCCTAGTGGGAGGTGGATCCTGGCAGGAGGACAAGGGCTGGGATATGGAACAGGATCTATTTGGCAGAAGCTGAGTGAAGCCTTTTGAGCTGTGGCTACAAGCCAGGCTGTGAGTCAGCCCCTTGGGGACTCCTGCCTCAGCTGCCCTCAGCCCTTGTGACTGGGGGACCTTTCCTTGGGATGTCCTGAGGCAGCGGAGGCAACGCTGCCTATGCACTTTGCAGGACAGACGGCTGCTGTGCCTCCCCTTGCCCTCCAGGTGGTCACTGGTCTTGCAGGCAGCTGGCCAGGCTGGAGAGGTCAAAGCAGTGGGCTGACAGGACAAGTGCCCTCCCTCCCCTTCCCCTCCCCTATCTACCCTTTCCAGAATCACCATGCGCCGTGGTGGGGGTGGTTTGGGGGGGTGTAGTTCTCAGTCAGTTATTGCAAAAGTACATCATCTGCCTTCATTGCCTTCTATTTTCCTACATACCCCTCCTCCACTATCAGTTTCCCCTTTCCCACCCTGCCACCCAGAACTCTCAGACTTCCTTACTACCTGCTCTTCTCAAGAGAAAAAATTCTCTGGTCATTCCAAACTGTGAATGAGTTTTTGATTCCAAAGTGTTTCCCTTCCCCAGGGATTAATTTTCAAAGACAGTGCCAGAAGACAAGGTTTAATCCAAAAGAATAAATCTCTAAGGGAGAATTCCCGGGCACTGACATTGAAGTTTGCGTTCTTAACAAAAGTCTTTACTATGTTCTTGCTTAATGCATTCTTTTATTCAATTAACATTTGTTGAGCCTGTGCCATGCTGGGTGCTAAAAATTCAAAGATGGAGAAGCACAATCACTGTCTAGGTTGGGAGACAGAAACATAAACACATAATTTGAACATGATGAGAGCTGTCTTCAAAGACCTTCCTGCTTGTTCAGAGCACCCACTTAAATAGAAGCATTGGCTGATTAACAATTATTCCTATCTGTTCACTAAAGCAGTTCTCCCAGGGATGCTTATTGGATGCTTTTAGATCTAGACTTGAAATCAATAAAGCCATATGTCAATGTATATTTTGTAACTCATACACTTTCCAGTTGGGTCTGGACTTCCCCAGCTCATGTCCAAAGTGAAGACCTGGCCACAGCCTTTCTGAGCACCATCTGGCCTGGATTTCCTTTGCGGTCCTGTTCGGAGTGCTCCAGACACATCATTTGGACCTGCTCCTTCTTGTGGCTCCTGGTTGAGTATTCAATTTATGAGTCATTGCTTTTTTTGCCCCTCTTTATCCTCTGTTATAAATGGTACCTCCTGACTTCCCTTCCAACAGTGTTAATAAAAAATGACATCAGGTGTGCCACGCTTCAACATACCACACAGCTACGTATAGCAAAATACGGCATACGCCGAATTATTCAGTACGTGAACAATACCACAATACCACAAAGCTCATCCCGTATTGCAGGCACGGAGAGCTGTCCGCTGGGATGATGCACTTTCACTCTGCAGAGCCCTTTTCACGGTGTCATTAGGTCCTCCCCCAAGCCCTGCACGTCTGCTGCCAGGAGCTGTCCTGCCCATTTTAAAGAAGGCAGAAGCTGCTCCCACGCCAGAGAAAAGAATCACCAACATACAGGTCAGTTCTACTTACATTAACCATTATTTTCTACACGTGTGAAATACATACCATGTTTTCTCACATATGTGGGGAGTTTGGGGGTCAACTGGAAATTGGGATATGAGTTGGAAGTGTCCCAGAAGAACTTGGAATGTGTGGCCATCACATTTATTCAGTGGCTAAGGGAGCTCTTGGTCAAATGGCGGCTCTCTGGAAGGAAATCAACTCAATTGGTAACAATGTTGAATAAAGGGCACCTGACAGATGCCAGAGGTGTCTCTGGCCCTGAGGGACCCCAGGAGACAGGGAAGGGAAGGCTGGCCTGAGTTGCTGAGAGAGGGAGAGAGGATAAAGGGGAAGGGAGATGAGAGGGAGGAGGAGAGAGGCAGAACACAGGGGCTGAGAAAGAAAAGTGGACAAAGAACGGGTGACAGGAAGAAAGGGAGAGGAGAGACTAGGTGGGGTGAGATAGGTAGAGAAATTAGAGACAAGATTGCAGGAAAAGGGCAGAGAGAACAAAGCCGCTGGCAGGAGGAAAAGTTGGAATTCATGCAGCCCCTGCCCAGGACATCTGCCCAGAATGGCCTCCAGGGGCCTGCTCTGTCTTGCTCAATTTGTTAGCACCTTCTAGCCAAAACCTCTCGGTGAGCCCTTCAAGGAGCCCTTCCCAGGGAGACACCTGAAGACTTATCTAGACCACCCCCCACCTGTGTGGGCGGGTCACACAGCAGAAGGACCAACGCTGGAGGCTCAACATATGGAACAGACAACTCTGGACTTGTCACTCTCACTGGGTGACATCCCAGGGGCCAAGCGGCTGGCCAGGGCTCCCACCACGCATATGTGGAAAGAACTGGGCTCCTAAAAGGCCAGAATAAGCCCTTGATCCCAGGCCACAGCCTGAGGCCACCCACCACAGCCCAAGGCCTGTCTGTGGACACCTTCCCAAACAGCTTCTGACACTGGAGCCACACCTTTTCTTTTTCAAAGCATTGAACAAAATCAGATGTATTGAGGTCCCTGAAAAACATACTACTTCTCCTCTGCAGGATCGATTTGATGTTTTGGTATCAAAATTAACAGCAGTGAAAACTCAGGCCTCTTTCCCAGGTAAACTGATCTGAAAGTTAGCCCATACTTATAAATGCAAAAATTAAGGAAACAAACCACTTAGCCCCAGGAAACCCTTAGCTGGGAAGTTCCAGCCACACCCAGCTCCAAGCAGAGAGAGCATCCCCTCTTATCAGAAAAATTCCCCGCAATGCTCCCCCCTGCCCCCCCGCAATGAGTGTGCCCTGCCTGGGAATATTCCATTTTCATTCATTCTACAAATAGCTTCTGAATTCCTACTCCAGAATATACAGAGTGCCCTTAATGACTTATTTAACTCCAAACACTACAGCCGATCAAGAAGAAATAACCACATGGTGGTAGAATGTCAATTCTCAGCATCGTATTTTTTTTTTAATAAATTTATTTATTTTATTTATTTATTTTTGGCTGTGTTGGGTCTTCGTTGTTGCGTGCGGGCTTTCTCTAGTTGTGGCGAGCGGGGGCTACTCTTCATTGCAGTGCGCAGGCTTCTCATTGCAGTGGCTTCTCTTGTTGCGGAGCACGGGCTCTAGGCACGTGGGTTTCAGTAGTTGCGGCACGCAGGCTCAGTAGTTGTGGCTCACGGGCTCTAGAGCACAGGCTCAGTAGTTGGGGCGCACGGGCTTAGTTGCACCACAGCATGTGGGGTCTTCCCGGACCAGGGCTCCAACCCGTGTTCCCTGCATTGGCAGGCGGATTCTCAACCACTATGCCACCAGGGAAGCCCTCAGCATCGTATCTTGATGAAAACATTCTTCCCCAGCCAAGGTCAGCCTCACAGATGGGCAAAGTAGGGATGGCCTGTCCAGTGGGATTGCAGAGGAACAGGGAGCCCACGACACTCACCCACCCTGATTTCATCCCCCACAAACCTACACACACCCGTGGCCTGGTATCCGGAAGCCTTGCAGCAGGGGTGGAATGTTGCCCCCATCTCAAATGGAGGCTGGAGACCCAGACTCCCTCTCCAGCCCCCATCCCAGCCCCCACCCCAAAAGAGAGGGGCCCAGGAGTCCCTGCTTTGTTCTGGCTGGATTCTAGCCCTCACCCCTCCTGTCAAAGCAGACAAGGCAGGATCCCAAAGTGAGCTCTGGGCCACTGTGCTGAGACTGCTTCTTCCCTGAGGGCAGCCCTGGGGGGTAGGCCATGGGGCAGGGGATGCAGGGTCACCCTGGGATGAGCTTCCCTGGTCGTTCGCCGGGGTCTGTACCTGGAGCTGGAGTCACTGCCACTCTGCACTGCTGGGTCGTCCATGACATTAAAGAGCCCCGTCCAATTGGCCAGCTGGTCACCACTCTGCCAACCAAACTGGAGACCTCTGGCAAGAGAACGAGGCAGTCGGTACTCACGCTCACGTGCTGGGTAAGCCCATCACCAGACAGTCACATTCTGGCGTGTGCCACGTGACACCTCGCCTTGATCACGCCTAGTGGAGATGAGAGGGATGTCCACCCAGGAGGATGACAGTAATAAATCATAGCCCTTTACGGTGTTCTCTGCTCGTCTACATCCGTGCCCTTACTTCACCTTTACGGGCAGGGCAGGGTTACACATTATACACGCAGGGAACCTGAGGCTTAGCGAGATCAAGGTCGCAGAGCTCCCCTACCCCATCTCGTGCGCCCTTCAATTCCGCCTCCAGAGACTCACACCAGAAGAGCTCCAGCTCGCCAGCTCTTTGCCTTCCCCAGAGGCCCCACACACGGCAAAGCTTTTAATGAAATCTAGTTTTCCAACTCATAAGGACACACCTCCTGGTTTAAGATGATGGACTCAACACACATGGTTCTCTTCACTCCCTCCCCCAACCTGACTGAAAGGACAGCAAAGGCATTAAACAAGGGCGTGAGCATGGACGGAGAGGAGTAGCAGGGGCCAGCGACAACATTTTGGAAGATGCAAAGCAGATGGGTAAATTGCCTTAGGCCAGAGACAGTGGAGCCCTGACCGCCTGTAAGAAGTAAATCTATTCTCCGTGCAGGATGTGGGAAGGCTCGGGCATTCATGGCACCACCGGGGCCATGAGCCCCCTGCAGAAGAGTTGCTTCAGGTTTATAAAGAGCGTTAAACACTCCCCACCTCCACACACCCAAGTCCCCTGCCTTAAGCCCAAGCAGTCCGGGCCTTCTGCCTGCCCACCCTGCAGACGGCACTCTTCATATACCGAGATACTTGGCTAAAAACAGCTGGGCTGACCTGGAAGTCAGCTTACTGAGCATGCCCGGTCCCAGCCACCTGCCCCCAAAGGTCTGGGCACGGATGGGTTTCCCAGAGGGAACCTGACCAAGTCAAAAGAGAAGGCTACAGAGGAAAGGGCTGCCGCCGCCCCATCAATCTGGCACTGCTGGCATTTGGGGCTGTGCAGTCCTTGCTGTGGGACTGTCCTGTGATCCTCTGGTGAGCAGCACCCCTGTTCTCTACTCTCTGAGGCCAGCAGGTCCTCATCCTCCACCCTCCTTCTGTGATGACCAAAACTGTCTCCAGACGTCGCCAAGTGTCCCCTGTTGAGACAATCAACCCCGTTAAGAACCACGGCCCGCAACACGGAGCTTCAGTGCACCTTCTAGAGACTGGCTTGCCCTTAAATGTGAATTTTAAAGTCCCATTAAAGACCCTGGTACGTGGGGTAAACTTTAACTTTTAAGTAGAGAATAAAGCAAGCAAAAATAGAACAGTTAAACCCCTAAAAATAAAGCCCTCTAATAAAGTCTCTACACTAAGGGAAATGGGGCAGCGACAGTGGTTGAAGCTGGGCTCTGGTCCACCCGGATCAACCACTAATGAGCTGAGTGAAGTCTCTACATCTCTCTAGGCCTCTATTCCCATCTTTCAAGTCGGGAGAACTGTCTCGATGTCTCCAAAGTTCTTGACCGGAAGTTTTATAGGGCTGAGCTGTGTCCTCAATGGCAAGGCCAGGTCACCTCCCGCCTGCGAGTCTGCCCCATTTCCAGCCAGACGCTGGGCGGAGGACGCCCTTGGGGCCCCGTGAGCAGAAGGCTACACACATGAGGTGCTCAATCGATGATTTTGCCAAGTGACTCCGATTCTCTTCTCACACTCTCCAGCCTCCTCGGCAGAGCGGAGCTGGCCTGGGAGAGGAATAGGCACAACTCACAGGACAGAGCCCGAAGCCACAGCAAAATGCCCATCCAGTTCTTAGTGTTCAGGGAACAGCAGCGCTCCACTTGGTTCTGGCTCAAGTTCTTTATATATTTATCTATTCATAATATAAATATTATATACGTATAATATGTAAATCTATCTTATATGCATTTATAAATATATTATAAACACCTATAATATAAATAACTTTATTTATGTATCTGTTATGTTTCCTTTCAAAGAGATATTTCGAGGTAATATTGCAAGATATTTCTTAGAGAGAATTTGGGTTTGGTTTATCAGGAAGGAAAACATTTACTGAGCACCTACAGTGAACCAGGCCCTTCACATACATTATCTCTATTCCAGCAACAGGCTAATGGGGCAAGTCCCATTTTCTGCACTTACAGGTGATGACATGGGCAGCTCAGGGAGGTTTAGTAACTTGCCCAAGGCCACAAGGCTAACAAGTGGCCAACCTAAGGTTTAAACCCAGCACTTTCTGGCTTTCTGACTGTAAACACTTTTATTCCTAAAAGCTTGTACCAGACTGTCTATAGGCCAAGAAAACAGTAGTATTTCCACCTGCGATTTTGAAAATTAGCTGGTTCACAAGCATATTCAAGCAATTCCCAGCCCAGCACTCAGCTAGGAAACTCACAGGCTCCTTAGAGAGAGTCCGGCCGGAGAGACTCGTGTCCACCGAGTGCACGAGGGGTGAGCCAGAAGCACCCTCGCTCTCCTGCCCAAACTGGCCCCTGTGAGACCCGGATGTCCCTTCACAAGACCGTCCTCCCAGGGTCGTAGAAGTGACAGACTACTAAGAAGACATCAATTATTACAATATTTAGCAGGAACTATGACACAGAAAGGTGTGTATAATAAATTCAGTGAAAAATGCAAGTTATAAAAGGGGATATGCATTAATGATCCCATTTTTGTAGGCTTTTAAACCATAAAGCTGGTTATCTTTGAAAGGAGGATTCAGGTTTATTCCTTCTTTCAGTTTAGCAACATTTTCTAATTTATCTCCAAAAAACCTGATTGTGTAAGTTTCAAAACCAACATATTTTACACAGTAATTTGAATTCTATTCCTGAGCTAAGTGTAAGAATTGTCCATTATTAGCCAGCGAAACACCAGTGAGGAAAGGGTACGTGGAGATATGAAGGAGGATAACAAGGAAAAAGAAGCTTTATTCACTCATTCATTCATTCAACAAAAATCTATTGAGCATCTACTCTGCGCCAGCAACTGTGCCGGGGCCTGGGTCAGGACCCCAAGGTAAGCAAACTCTTGTTTTCTCAATGCTTACCCTACAGCTCCGGTGATTACACAAACACACATGAAAATATTAGCAAACAAGATAAAAAATATTAGCAATCAAGTGCTACAAAGGGTGCTCTGCTTTTTATGTCTAATTTATTTTAAAAGAGAGGAAAAGATTTGAAACACACAGGGCAGAATGTTAACATTTGTTAACATTGATAATTCACAGTTGTGACTACATGGTTGTTTGTCACATTGTTCTCCATCTTCTCAATTTGTTCATGATAAAAATGTGTTAAAATAATTTTTAAAAACTAAAGCGCAGAACTGAAATCACTAACAGGACTTGGAGTCGGTGCAGGGAACTTCCTGGGCTGTGGCAGCCTCGAGAAATCTTTGCACCTTGCTGGTGAAACTAACATTAAACATTGCCTTAAACCTGGGGAAATCCGACATGTAAAGAATTATTTAAACTGAGTTATTCAAGACTGGATTCAGATATTTTAAGGCCCTGAGCACTGAAAAGCTTAGGGTGCCACTTCACACCTTGTACTTACTTAAAAGTTCTGACTGTTAAAATTCAAATAGCTCCGGTCTAGACTTTCTGATTATGAAATCTGTGATAGGCTCACTGAGGCTCAGCTTTACTCTGTTGTCGCTGACGACAGCCCAGCTTAGCTAGGTCTCCTGCTGTGTAACCCACAGTCATGTCTGTTAACCCCTGACTCTCATGGCAGTAATTCCTGCAGCCGTCGGAGGGTAGCAAAAGCAGCCCAGGCTTCCCAGAGTCAACTACCAGGGGGAGTTTCAGGGCAAAAGACAAAATTATACATTGGAGAAGCAATTTAAAAACAGACAAAAGCGCCCATGAGAGTGGCATTACCTCCATTGATAATATCTTCCAAAAATTATGAAGTGTTACTAAGATGTATGGCAGTGAGTTAAAAAATATATGTTCCAGGGAATTCCTGGCAGTCCAGTGGTTAGGACTTTGTGCTTTTACGGCTGGGGCCCCGGGTTCGATCCCTGGTCGGGGAGCTAAGATCCCACAAGCCACACGGCACAGCCAGATATATATATGTTCCAGGCACCGTGATAGGTTTTTCTTATTTTGAATCCTCCCAACAGCTTGTAGGTAGGTATTATTATCCCCCCATTTCACAAATGAGGAAATTGAGGCTCATAATCTAATCATAAGATTAGATTCATAATCTGCCCAGAACCTGGAAGGAGCAGAGAAAGTATTCAAGTCCATGTCTGATCCCAAGGCCCTTGCTTCTTCCTCCCCTTTTGTTCCCTGCTTTTTACACACACACACACACACACACACACACACACACACGACTTTTCTAATATCCAGTGTTCTGCAAAAAGATTTTATTGAAGTATAGTTGATGTACAACATAGTGATTCACCATTTTTAAAGGTTATATTCCATTTACAATTATTATAAAATATTGGCTGTATTCCCTGTGTTGTACAATATAGCCTTGTAGCTTATTTTAAACATAACAGTTTGTACCTCTTAATCCCCTACCCCGATCTTGCCTCTCCTCTCATCCCCTCCCCACTGGTAACCACTAGTTTGTCCTCTATATCTGTGAGTCTATTTTTGTTTTGTTATATTCACTAGTTTGTTTTATTTTTTACCTTCCACATATAAGTGATGTCATACAGTATCTGTCATTATCCAATATTTTTAACTATTTATAAATGTATATTATTATTATTTTAAGTATTAGAGCTGCTGCCTTTGCCGTCAATCATTTAGTGATAATATTTTTATATAAAACAAACCATAGACTATAGTAAAATGAAGGAGCTTGCTTAAATATTCTCTGAGACCCTCCCCCATTTTGATGGGAGACTGAGCGTCACAGACTTCTAACCTGGGACTTCAGCACTGGAGGAGGCCAGTGGAGATGGCTTATGGGGGCGGGGGTGTGGTGCATCCATAGCGCTCCATTCACAGTGTGTGGGTAACTGCACCACCTGCCTTTGCATACAGCAGGCCCTGGGGCCAAGTGTCAGGAAATGCCGCCTCAGATGTCGGAATCACCAGGGACATTGAGCCAAAACAGGCTGAATCCGTGGGGTGCAGGGCACTGGGCACTGTGGGCACTTGGGTTTCCTTGGGAAATCGCACCCCTGATGCCAGAGCCCAGGACTCCAGGCGCTGAGTGCCCAACCCAGTGGGGCACTGGGCCTGCAGCCCAGATCACGCAAAGTCTGGCCGGGTGCCTCCGGATGAAATGGCATCTGCGTCCTGTCCTCACAAGCCACCTCCAAGGAAGGCCGTGCCTCCTCGGGCTCTGCAGGGGGAGACTGAAGCCACTGTCATTTCTACACTCCCCAGGTCAGTAGAGGATGGGAGCGCACCAACCTCTGAGCCTCATCTCCAGTCTTCTCGCACTCCTATGCTCCCTCAGATCTGGCTCCCTGAGAACCGTGCCAGCAGCACCCCTCCTCTGTTCCAGAACCTTCCAAGAATCCCCATCACCAAAGGACAAGTTCCAAACCCTCAACTCAGGGGCCCTTCCAGCAGCTGCCTGCAGCTTTGCCTGCAGCCTCGTGACCCGCCATGGCATTTCAACTCTCACGCCTTTGCCCTTGGCATTCCCACTCACCCTCATCCCATCCCCCACTTACTTGAGTCCCACCCAAACTTCAAAGTCCAGCTGAAGTGTCTTCTCCTCCCTGAGCCCCCTGGCCCAGTCAGCATAAGTCGCTCGGCACCACACATTCTGCCGAGTCACTGGTCCCCTTTGCCTACCTCTCTGCGTGTCGTCCCTACATGCTTGTAGCCCTTTCTAGAGAAGAGACGTGTATATAAACCTGATGTAAAATTGTCTTACCCAAGATCCCTTAAGCAAGCAGAGTGGGGAAAAGGGGCTGACTCGGGTACATTTAGGTTCTAGAACTCCAGGATCCTGAATCCCACCCTCTCCAGGGTCCCTCTTGAGGAAAATTAGAGCAGGAGGTTTTCACGTCCCAGGAAAGAGGAAGAAACAAGGTAGGGTGGGGGGACACACCCCAGATGGCTCACTGGGTCCAGCCCTCCTGGGGTGGGTAGAGGGGTTATAGACACAGAGGTGTTTCTAAACTCTCACCCTCCCAGGCAGGGAGAGGCTGGATTTGAAGGGCAACTGGCTAGGGGGCCTGAAATGGCCTAGGGTGGGGTGTGAGGGTACCAGAAAAGCGGAGAAGAGGAGGCAGGGCCAGGGCTCGGCCACGTGCCATGTGCAGTGCTCACCTCAGAAACTGGCAGTTCTCAGACACTGGAATGGCCCAGCTGCGGGCCAGCCTTTGGTGGGATTTCAGGCGGCAGCAGCAATTTGATGAGGGAGACATTCCTAGATGAGAAGGCGCTCCCTCCCAGTCACACCTGCCTGCAGCTGCCTCATTCCTGCCTCCAAAGGTTCCCGGATAGAGATACCCCCGGAGCTCACCCGCTTTTGCTAACTATGTGACTCCTGGCATTTCACCTCTTGAAGCTTCAGTTTCCTCGCCTGTCAAAGGGGAGAAATAAACCTCGACCTAAGGATATAAACAGTCCACAGAAGCAGATATATAAATTCTAACAAATGTGTAAGAGCTTAAATCTAATAACATACAACTTAAATGCATGTAACTCAGTGTTCTCTTCCAGAGAAGACAAGAAAGCTGTTGGAGGACTAGGTGAGAAGGAGTCTTACTTTCCACATCCGTACCCTTTTGTGCTTTTTGAATCTTACACATGCAAAATCAAGGAAAATTGTGGTGTGGGTTTAATCTCACTGGTAACCAAAGACTTGCAAATGAAAGTTATGCAATTCTTTTTTTTTAACCTATCAAGTTGACAAAATACATGTAATGTTAATACCTAGGGCTGGTCATTGGTGTCAATCACCTTTCAGGAAGAGAATTTGGGAATATGTATCAAAGGGTATAAGAATGTTTATACCTTCAGTCCCAACGATAACCCTTCCAGGATCCTCGGGAAATGATTGAACTTTGATCTGATGAAATAAAATTTATATTTTAAGGCAGGACAAGAAAAATTAAACATAAAATTCTCTCTCTGTGTTTGTTTGGGCCTTCTCCCTCCCTAATGTGCAGGGCGCAGCTGCATTAATGTGCAGAGCTCCTCAAAGATGGGAGCGCCTGCTCAACCATAAAGATCAATTTTTTTTTCTTTCTGCTGAAGCTAGCAGTGTAACTTCTTAAAAGAACAGTGTTCTTTCCCACTTCTGTGGGCGGTCATGGTGACTTGCTGTTCGCTTTGTATGTGTTTACGTGGACTTTATGTAAAATACCAGTATGTCATTTTGATGTACAAACCTTTGTCTCAAAAGCATATATGACTGGGCTTCCCTGGTGGCGCAGTGGTTGAGAGTCCACCTGCCGATGCAGGGGACACGGGTTCGTGCCCTGGTCCGGGAAGATCCCACATGCTGTGGAGCGGCTGGGCCCGTGAGCCATGGCCGCTGAGCCTGCGCGTCCAGAGCCTGTGCTCCGCAACGGGAGAGGCCACAACAGTGAGAGGCCCGCACACAGCAAAAGAAAACAAACAAAAAAAAAACACAAAAAAACGTACATGACTGTGTCTTCGACTTCTAACAGGTGGAACAGTTCCCAGAGCTTTCTTAGAATCTGTTTCCCTGGTTATAATCTTCAGTTTGGCTCAAATAAAATTCCCTTTTTTTCTTCTTAACTTGATAGTTAATTGAATTTTTGTCGACAGATCAGAGGGCTTCGAACCAGACACACAGTTGTCTGGAATCTTTTATTAATCAGGAAACATCCTAAATGCCCAACATTGGGGAAAGGCTAAGGAACTGTGGTGCTAAATGACAGGTGGCCATGTGGCCCCCAAAACATCATATCTATGAAGTCATTTTAAACGGCGCAGGGAAATCATTAACTTTAAGTAAAAAAAAAATAAATAAATAGAATATATGTGTAAGTTCATTTCTTTAAAAAAAATGCTCAGAGGAGAGCCTAGGAGAAAACATTCCCTAAAGCTAATATGTCTCTGAATGTGGTATGATGAGGGATTTTTTTCCCCACTTATTTATACTTTTCTGTCCTTTCCATAAGCTCTAAAACAAACATGTATTATTTTTATAATCACAGTAAAAAAGTAGAAACAATGCAAACTCAGAGCAATACAATAATAATGGTAATAATAATAAATAACAATCATCGCAGACAACTTTAGAGAACTTTGGAGGCACTTAGTAGGTCCTTAGTAGATGATGCTTGGACTTTCTCAAGTAAGAAAAAGCAGATGCAAAAGCCTTCTGGTAACTCTTTCACGTTGCACAAACAAGAGGGATGGTGATGAGGACAGCTGGTATTCACACAGAAAGGGAAAATGGGGAAAACCAAGCAGGGGAAGTTTTTTCATGCTGAGATTTGAGAGGAGGAGCTGCTCCAGAGAGTTTTATGCCTTTCTCCAGAGTAACTGCTGCCACCCAAGCCCCTCAGGGACCAGTGACCTGCTGTGTGGGTCACCCAGACTGTGGCCCCTGTCCTCTCCCCACATCATCAGGAGAGCCCAGGCCCCTGTGAGGATCGGGACCTAGGGATCAGCAGCCGGAAGTGGCTGCAGCAGTTGAGCTAAAAGCCCTTCTTGACTCAGGCCTTGACCAAGAACGCAACCAAATCCACCTCTTTTCCTTGAGTCAACTTAGTCTCAAGCTGGTGGGCCACCAAGAACATGGTGCCCTTGCCCCCTGAGGGACCCCGTGCTGGTCAGAAGGGCCACTCTCATTCCCTGACATTGATCCCTAAAGCGGGGGATGGTCCCATAATGCCCTTACTCTCCCTTAACCAATCATCATCTTCACTCTCCTTGGGCCATTTCACCTGTAACACACCTTGGATAAAACATCCAATAAAAATCCAACTGTACATCAATACTTGTGCTTCACTTCCACCAGTGAGTGGGCAAGTCTCCCGGGAGGCAGACAGTGAATGAAGTGAATAAGTGAAGCGGAGGCAGAAGGAACTGGGATTCTTATGCTACCCCTGCCTGGGTAGGTGTCCTGAGCCCCAGCCCGCTGCTGCCATATGAGAAGATAGGCCCTGTGTTGCCATTTTGTTCATTCTTCCAAGAGATGCTGGAAACCCAGACTTTTATTTTTAATTTCCCAATTTAAATGCTATGCAGACCAAATACCCCCTGCTGAGGGCTGCACGCAGCCTGGGGACCCCTAATGACGGCCCCTGACTTATATCCTTTTACTCGATGCTGCCGCTAGTCCTAGGAGGGAGACAGAGTGTGTATCATCCTTCCCAGCTGAGGAAACTGAGGCCGAGAGTGGGAGTTACCTCTCAGCCAGCTGGAGGCAAAGCTAGGCATGGAATTGAGGAGACTGGCCTCCCAGTTCAGCCACCAAAGTGCGGGATCCTATGCCAGGAGTCAGCACACCTTGGGGTCTTCCATCTCGGGGGCTGGGTCAGCGACCCTCAGCCTTTGCCTCCTGCACAACAGACGGCCTCATCATCACAGAAGGCACCCACAGAGGAAGCCCAGGGGTGTGCAGCTCCTGAGCCCTGCCTGCAACCGCCCTTTCCCTCCCACTGGACAAAGAGTATATTAGGAATGCAAATTACTGAGCTGCTGTTATGACAAGATAACCTCGAGTCGGCTCTATTCGCAAAGAATAATAGAAGAAGAAAATCATTCACAAAACAGCAGTACTTAACTTTCCTGGGAGGCTAACCTATTGAACTATTCATTTGTATTTTCCCTCCTCCAGTCCAAGAAGGTAGCTTGGCTTTTTCAACCTCTTACTTTAGGACCATGTGGGTTGTGGAGGCTGAACGCTTCCCAGCTCACCGAAGAAACTGTGCAAGGCCAACGGCAGTGGGAGGCCCTTCAGGTCTGGGGATGGGTGGGTGGGACCATGGCTGAGCAGGAAGTTCCTCAAGTCCAGAAAACCCATGATGGTGGTCTGGAGTTCCTCCCCATTGTCGCCTTCTAAATGGACAGCAGGGCCTCAAAAGGACTGCTGCTTGGGGCACTTTGGGAGGCTCGACCCAGGGTTCCAGAAGCCTCCAGGGAGCAGAAGTGGACTGGCTGAGGCAGGGATGGCCCGGGGAGCTCCCCAGCTGTTTTGTTCCACACAAGCCTCCAGGACCTTCACACTATCCTGTGGGGCGGTGGAGGAAAGGCACCTCAATAATGATAGACTAGGTTTCCCACCAGCTGGTGGATACAGTTTAGTCTTTTTTTTTTTTCAATTAAAAGAAAATGAGGGGGGCTTCCCTGGTGGCGCAGTGGTTGAGAGGCCGCCTGCCGATGCAGGGGACACGGGTTCATGCCCTGGTCCGGGAAGATCCCCCATGCCGCGGAGCGGCTGGGCCCGTGAGCCATGGCCGCTGAGCCTGCGCGTCTGGAGCCTGTGCTCTGCAACGGGAGAGGCCACAACAGTGAGAGGCCCGGGTACCGCAAAAAAAAAAAAAAAAAAAGAGGAAATGAGCCATTTCTTTCACACCAAGCTTGTCAAATAAAATGTATAACCACTCTTCTATAACTAATCAGCAAAGCACTTATGTTGTACCTCACAGCTGACATGTGTGTGTGTGTATGTATATATATATATATATATATATATATATATATACATATATTATTTTATTATTCTATATTTGTTGAACAGCCATGCCAGGCTGGGGTTCAACAGTGAACAAACTAGCAAAGGCCCTGCCCCAGTGACACTTAATTTTGACCAGAGGGAGACAGATAAGCTAACAGGAGACACAACACATAATGTGTCAAACGGTAAAAAGCGCTGAGGAAAAAATAAAGGGCGGCAAGGGGAGTAAGGAGTTTGGGGTGAGGAGATATCCCACACAGGGTGGTCTTCTCCTTGAGAAGGTGACATCTGAGCAGGATAAGAAGTAGGTGATGAGGAAACGGGTGGATCGGGAAGAGAATGGTCCAGAAGAGGACTGGCACCTGCAGTGGCCTGAGGCGTGAGTCCAGTGGCTCGTTCTGGGGCTGGCAAGGGGTCCAGGGCAGGTGGTAGGTGAAGCAGTGCCACCTTTCTGCGGCCCCTCAAAGCCATCTAGGAGGGAGGTGACCAATGTCATCTTCTGGACATCTTCTGGACAAACCCCTCCGGGGCTTGCAGACTGCCCTCCTCCCCTCCCACAGTCCTCCGCTGTCCCCAGGTCCACAAAGGAGCTGGGGTGGGTGCTCAGGAAGGCCCTCTCGGAGAAGGTGCTGGCCCTCCCCACCCAGCTCAGAGAAGAAGTGCCTGCCAGCTGGGAAGCCTTTGCAGGGGGATTAATGGGCATAATTACCAGGTTCCACGTACTCCCTCACCCGGTCTCCATCCTGACTCACTAGTGACTCACTTTATTTCCCAGACGGTAACATCACCCCCAAGAAGAACCTCAGGGGGAAAGGGAAGTGTGTTCATTCCCCAGGGTTTGCCTGTGGAGCCTTTCATTGGGGGCAACAGAAAAGATGCTGCAGGTGAAGCATCCTGAGGACAGGAATGGGGGGCGCTCCCCAGGCTGACACCCCCATGCTCTCCACCCCCAGAGGGGAAAGAAGGCTGGGTGCAAGTGGTGGGCACTGGCATGGGTGGGGGTCCGCGGGCCAGTGGCAAAGGGCTGACCTCCTTGAAAGGCCCTTGGTGTCGGTGAGCCTCCTGGATGCCAAGGCCATCCATGGTTCTGCGGAAGCCTCTGGCTAAGGAGTGGCCCGCAGGGAGTCCAAGTACAGCCAGTGCCAACGTGAAGGGAGGGGAGGGTGCACACGGGGGCACCAGTCATAGGAGGGGTCCAGAGAGAGAAACCAGATGAGCTCCAGGCACAACTCTGGGGCAACCTCGCCCCACCCCAGCCTCTGCGTCACAGAGAAGCTGGGCTCCCCCCTGGCCAACTCCCAAACAGTCCTGCTCCACTGCCTGGCGTTCCAGACCTCTACTGCCAGGGCCAGACCCAAAGAGTGGGGACCCGAAGCCATCCAAAAATGTTACAGCCCTTCCAGCTACTCTTTGTCAAATCTTTGCTCAACATTTATTTCAAGGAGGGGGGCCGATTTCAGGAGGAGCATGGGGTACCATAGGGGTGCGCACACCAGCCCTCCAGCTTCTTCCGGGACTCAGGCCGCAAACAGCACACCACAGAGAGCAGAGTGGGGGCCCCCTCCCTCCTTGGACGGCAGTGGAGTGATGGGGACATGGGGGAGGGTTCACTCAAACACTCATCCAAGCATTCATTCCAACTACTCTCTCTCTCTAGAGCGCCCACTAATTCTATTTTCTCCATCCTATGGCAGCCCCCAGATTCTCCGTGTGCAGGTGCCTCCGAGGTTAGCACCTCACACCGTTGGCCAGACCTGTGGAACCCAGTCCAGCTAAACTTCTCCAATCATTTCATTCCTGCCCCAGCCTTGCCTCCTCTTAGTTCCTTTGGCTGTTATGGGTTGAATTGTGTCTCCCTGCCCCCACCAAAAAATATCATATGTTGAAGTCCTAATCCCAGGCTGACCTTATTTGGAAATAGGGCTGTTGCAGATGTAATTAGTTAAATTAAGATGAGGTCACACTGGAGTACGGTGGACCCCTAATCCAATATGACCAGTGCTCTTATAAAGAAAGGGAAATTTGGACACAGACATGTGCACAGGGAGAAAACCTGTGTTAAGATGAAGGCAGAGATCTCCAGCCAAAAAATGCCCAAAATTACCAGCAAACCACCAGAAACTAGGGGAGAGGCATGGCCTGCAGACACCTTGATCTTAAACTTCAGCTTCCAGAACTGTATGATAATAACATTCTGTTGTTTAAGCCCCCAGTCTGTGATACAGTCAGCCCTTCGCACTGGCAGTGTCCAAGTCCACGGTTGGTTGAAGCCATGAATGTGGAATCCGCAGATACAGGGGGCTGACTGTAAGGAAGCTGAGCATCTGTGGATTTGGGTATTTGTTTCTCCCAATAACCCCACCCTCTATGCATGGCATCACACACACACCTCCTGGCTTACCTGCCCCATTTCCATCCCTCCACAGTCCAGGGCCTCGGCAGGACCTGTGGGCACCCTCAAAAGGTCTGGCAAAGCCCAACCTGTGACAAAAGCATCTAGGCCACCCACTCATACTACCTAAGACTAAACCGAGACCAGAGAGGCCATTGGCCTCAGAGCGCCAGGGAACACAGACAAATGTAAAAGCCTTCAGTGACTTCCATCACCTGCTCCTCCAGCCTCAGCACCCCAGCCTGTCCCCCAGAGTATCTCCAACCCCAGTGTCTGCAACCCACTAGTTCTCCAAAGCCCACATCAAGTCCCACCTCGCTACTCGCCATCCTGATTGCTGTCTCCTCTGAAACCTACAAGATTTATAGTCTTTGTCACACAATTCCAAATGTATTTATATACCATCTTACCTATTTTTCATGTTTGTCTCTTTCAGGGTTCTGTAAGTTCCTTAAGGACATGTAGCATACTTAATAATTCTTGAGTAACATCCCTTCTCGCCCAGCACAAAGCTGAATGAGTGTTTAATGGACATTCATTGACTGTAGGGCAAAAATTGGGGTATTCTCTTTGTATGCACCTTTCATTCAACAATTAATGTCTGGCTCTGTGCTAGGTCCTGGGAATTCAGTGATGAATAAAATATCTCTTACAAGGGTTTTATAAGCTGTGCGGACTTACAGAAGTTACTCATCCTCTCTGAGTATTAAATGAGGAGGATTGGATCTGTTTAACGGGACTATGGTGAAGATTAAATGAGATAATCCTCATTTAGGATTATCTGCTTAAATTAGAGTCTGGCTCATGAACCTTTAATGAATATTAATAATTCATGTAATTACCTGATGAAACCATCACCTGTAGGTGTATGTATGTGGAGGGGGGGTGGTGTCCCTACACAGAGGGTTAAGAGCTAAATTTGAGAATTATTGGATGAGAGCCTGTTAGATGAGAAGTGAATAGGCCTGGATAAGTCAAAGGGGAGAAACCAGATCCTCTAAGAGGTAAAATTTGCCTGGAAAGTGCAAATATCAAAAAGAAAAAAACTAGAGAGAGAGATGGGCAAGGGCGAGGAATGAGAGGCTAGCTCTGTATCCCTGAGGGACATCTGGGGAAGGGACAGGAAGCTGATTAATACCCACCACCTAGTGCAAGCTGGGCACAGAGAGCCCAGGGCCAGGACTAGAGGGAGGCAAGCAAGGCACCCAGGGCACAAAATCGAGGGCGGCCCCACCCTCCACCTTGTGCAAGCGCAGGGTCGACACCTGAGAGAGAGCCTCCTTAAACTTTGTCCCCTGGGTGCCTTGCTTGCCTCTCCCCAGTCCCAGCCCTACAGCAGGTGCCCCATCAAAACTAGCTCTGACCAGCAAAACTGTAGCGGTTCTGCCAGCAAAGCACAGACCCCAGGCGGTGGTCAGCTCAGCCCCTTCCTCCTCTCTAGGGCGCCCTCCAACTCCACCCTCTCCCCGCTAGGCACCATCCCCCTCCAGAGCCACCCCCCCGGTAGATCCTCCAGTCCCTGTGATCCCCACCTCCTGGGGCTGTGCCTGTCTCTCCAGGCAGTCAAACAGAGGGCTTTGCCCCTCGGTAGGGGGAGAGTTGGATCAGCGGCGAGAGCCTTCGAATGTGCACTTGAGATACAGCACGAAGTCAGGCTGTACTTTTCCTTGACCCAGTTTCATATCCTCAAGCTTCAGGCCTGCACCAGCCATACGCAGGCAGCCCAGATCTGCTCCCTTGAGGCACAGGAAAGAGGAAGGCTGGAGGGAAGACAGAGTATAGAAGAGTCCTGTCTACACCAGACAGGACAAGGCAGGGCCAGCCTGGGCTCCTGCCTGCTGTGCAGTCACACAGAAGGCAACAGGACAGTGCTGGGCAGCCTGTGCTAAGTACACACAGCACAAGTGCTGTGAATTCAGGGCAGGGGAAGCGCACTGTGGACTGAGAACAAAAGGAGAAGCAGGATTTGGACTGGCACAGAGACAGTCAGGGAGGCATAGCAGGTGGGAACACAGTGTGGGTAAAGGCACAAAGTCAGGACAGACGTGATGTGTATAAAAGACCCTTGGCTGGCAGGAGCGATGTTCTCCTTTAAGAGTAGGGCTTCAGGTGGTCCTTTTGGGGCTTGCAAGGTGGGTTGTTCCGTCTTCACTAAAGGGGTATAGTGGGCTCTTCAAGTTTTTGGAAAAGTATAGTGGGCTCTTCAAGTTTTTGGAAAAGTCACTTTAATAAAGCTTTGAGAACTCTATTCTTTCAAAAAAATAGTGGGGCTTTAGGCACAGGCTGATCATGGGGGTAAGACTTTTGTTTGAGGAGGGCGTAGGGGATGGAGACATTTGAGGACTTCTATTTCTGGCAAAATGGCAGACTGAAAAACCCTCTGTGGCAGGTGCCCCTTCAGGAATGAAGGATTTCTTCCCCACCTTCTGGGGGTGCCCAGAGTTCACAGCCCCCAGCTCTCAGTTCCCTCTGGGAATTGCCTCATGTAAGGAGAGCCAACTTGGTCAAGACCACCGTCTTCCAGAGGCAGCTGCATCCAATGACTGAAAATTCAACCCAGAGGTATAAAGGCCCAGCCTCCTCACCCTGAGGAAGGCTCAACTCAGGGAATCCCACAGGGTGGCTAAGGCCTTCTCTGGGACTGCACTGCAGCTCAATTTCTCCCCCTGCTCAATCTTATTCCTTCTCCCTTCTTCAGGTGTTGATCCCAAGAGCACATCTTAATCAACCTTCTGCATTCTAGTCTCTGGCAAAGAGTCTGCTTTCCAGGGAACTCAATCTGTAACATCTCCCACTACAAAACACTAAAATACAACTAAAATATACATAATATGTGTAAAACTCCTTCTTAAATGGATGAATAATATGGCAAGGAAAGTAGTAGATGAGTTCTAAAGCCAGCGGCTGTCCTGGGGCATCGCTCAATCCCCATGATTCATGCTTCCCTTGCAATGGCAACAGAGCCTACTTACAATGAAGATTCTCGTTGGAAACCTCTTCCTACAGCCAGGAAAACACAAATAATCCAAAGGCAAGACAGAAAAAAAAGCAAAGCAGAATACATAAAAAAACACAGAATATGATGGCAGAAATAATATTCTAATATCATATGGTATTCATCAGTAAGCACAATAAACGTAGATACACTAAGCTTTCCAGGTAAAAGATAAATATTGTCAGACTAGATATCAAAACTGTAACTATATGCTGGTTACATAGACATGGAATGAAAGACATGGAAATGTTGAAAAAAAGGATAGAGACAGTCATGACAAGCAAATACTAGCCAAATGAAAGCTGTTTCACTATATTAATATTAGACAACGTCAACCTTAAGGTTCAATGTATCAATATTACTAAAAATAAACTCACTACACTTTAACAAAAGATTCAGTTCACTAGAAAGACAATTTGTCTAAACTAGTATGCATTAAATAACATCACTTCAATATGTATAAGGTAAAAATTGGTAAGTTGACAAGGAGAAACTGATAAATCCACTATCACAGAGGAAGATTTCTATACACATCTTTTAGAAATTGACAGAACAACTGAGCCAAAAAACAAAAAAAATAATGATACAGAAGATTGCAAAATTTAAAAAACAACTTGATAGAAAAGACAAGTAAGAATACTGCACCTAACAATGAGAGAATCACATTTTTTTCAAGTACACACCTAATGTTTATGAAAATCAACCACATACGAAATCACAAAGAAAATCTCAACAAATCTCAAAGAATAGCATTATAAATACCATATTCTCTTATTATCACAATGAATTTGGGTTAAAAATTCAAAAAGATAAATAAATAAAGTAGTTGGAAATTTTAAAAAATTTCTAAATTTATGAGCAAAAATAAATAAATCATGAGAGAAATTAGAAAATATTTGGAATTCAAGACAATGAAAGGGGCTCCCCTGGTGGCGCAGTGGTTAAGAATCTGCCTGCCAATGTAGGGGACAGGGGTTCGATCCCTGGTCAGGGAAGATCCCACATGCCATGGAGCAACTAGGCCCATGTGTCACAACTACTGAGCCTGCGAGCCACAGCTATTGAGCCCGTGCACCACAACTACTGAAGCCCACGTGCCTAGAGTCCTTGCTCCACAACAAGAGAAGCTACCACAATGAGATGCCCAAGCACCACAATGAAGAGTAGCCCCCACTCGCCGAAACTAGAGAAAGCCCGTGCACAGCAACAAAGACCCAACGCAGCCAAAAATGTTTTAATATATAAATAAATAAAAAGTTTAAGACAATGAAAATACTTCTGGTAGTTACAAGCTGTATGACCTTGAACAAATTACTTAACTTCACTGTGCCTCTGTTTCCTCACCTAGAAAATGAGAATAGTAATTGCATCTATTACTTGTTGTTAGAATTCAGTGTGGTGATATATAAACCACTTGGGCTGGTACCTGGCATATGGTAAATGCAATATAACACCAAATTGCTGTTATCATCATCATCATCCCAAAACATAGGGCTTTAACTAAAGAATTATTTAGAGGAAATTTTATAACCTTAGAAGTGTACAATGGAAAATACTGAAGACTGAAAATTAAAGAGATAAGCATCCAACTTAAGAAGTTAGAAAAATAATACTAGAATAAAACCAAAGCATAAAAATTAATGAAATAGAAAGTAAAGATACAAGAGAGGAATCAACGAAGCCCGAAGCTGGCCATTTAATAAACATCAGTAAAAGAAATAGAAAAAGAAATAAACAATGTTAGGAATAAAAAAAGTGGCCAAAACTCAGATGTAACAGAGAATATTATGAAC
The DNA here is from genome assembly GCF_963924675.1 of Phocoena phocoena. Taxonomy (NCBI): domain Eukaryota; kingdom Metazoa; phylum Chordata; class Mammalia; order Artiodactyla; family Phocoenidae; genus Phocoena; species Phocoena phocoena. The sequence continues at coordinate 27,087,783 of NC_089231.1, read as the reverse complement.
TTTGTATGAATAAATATGAAATCTTTTGAAAATTTTCTGTAAAAATATAATTTGCCAAAAAATGATTGAAGAAATATAAAAACCTAAGCAGTCTTAAACCATTAAAGAAACAGAATTAGTAATTTAATTTTAATAATTAATAATTTAATTCTAAAATTCTAGTAAGTTTAACAAGGAAAACATTAGGTGCTGGTGACTATACAGGTGAATTCTATGAAGTTTTCAAAAAATAAATGTCAAACTTCCATAAACCATTCCAGAAAACAGATAAATAGGAAACATTCCCAACTCATTTTACAAGACTGGTTTTAAAACTAGACAAAAACAGCATTTAAAAAATTACATGCCACTATCATTCAAGAACATGAGATACAATATCCTAAATAAAAATATTAGTCAATAAAATCTCACATCATATAAAACAAATAATGTACCCTGAACAATATGGGTTTATCTCTAAAATTATAAGTTTAAGATCTATTAGTACAATTTACCACATCAAAAGAGTAAAGGAGAAAAAGTCCATATCGTCCAATAGATGTAGAAAAAGCATCTGATTAAAATTAGTATCCAAACACAGTAAAACAACAAAACTTTTTAGCATATTCCACAAGGGAACCTTCTTTACCCTACTAGAGGATATCTACAAAACAACAACAAACAAAACAAAACCAAGCACACAAACTCAGTGGTGACACTTTACCACCATTTCCCTTAAAATCAGGATTAATGACACCATATACAAAAATTAATTCAAAATGGATCAAAGACCTCAACATAAGAGCTAAAACTATAAAAACTCTTAGAAGAAAACATAGGTGTAAATCTTTGTGACATTGGATATTGTACACAGGCAATGGTTTCTTAGATATGACACCTAAAGCACAAGCAACTAATGAAAACAGTAGATGAATTGGAATTCATCAGAATTAAAACTTTCATGCTGTAAAGGACATCATCAAGAAAGTGAAAGGCAACCAATAAAATGAGAGAAATGTTTTTCAAATCATATATCTGACAAGAGACTTATATTTGAAATCTATAAAGAACACTTAAAACTCAATAATGAAAAGACAAATCATCCAATTTAAAAATGGGCAAAGAATATGAATAGGCATTTCTCCAAAGAATATATACAAATGGCCAAGAATAAGCACACAAAAGAATGTTCCACATCCCCAGCCATCAGGGAAACACAAATCAAACCCACAATGAAATACCACTTCAAAACCACTAAGGTGACTGATCAAAAAGACAAATAAATAATGAGTGTTTCCAAGGATGCGGCGAACTTGGAATCCTCATACACTGCTGGAGGGAGTGTAAAATGGTATAACCACTTCAGAAGACAGCCTGGCAATTCCTCAAATGGTAAAACATAGAGTTACCATATGACCCAACAATTCCACTTGTAGGTATATACCTAAGAGAAATGAAAACGCATGTCCACAGAAAAACTTGTACACAGGGCTTCCCTGGTGGCGCAGTGGTTGAGAGTCTGCCTGCCGATGCAGGGGACACAGGTTCATGCCCCGGTCCGGGAAGATCCCACATGCAGCGGAGCAGCTGGGCCCGTGAGCCATGGCCGCTGAGCCTGCGCGTCCGGAGCCTGTGCTCCGCAGCCGGAGAGGCCACAACAGTGAGAGGCCTGCGTACAACAACAACAACAACAAAAAACTTGTACACAAATGCTCATTGCAGTCTTATTCATAACAGCAAAAATGTGGAAAGAACCCAAAAATTCCATCATTAATGGATAAAATATGGCGTACCCAAAAATTGAATATTACTCATCAAAAAAAAGAAGCGAAGTACTAACTTGGGACTGACATATACACACTGCTATATTTAAAATAGATAACCAACAGGGACCTACTGTATAGCATGGGAAATTCTGCTCAATATTCTGTAATAACCTAAATGGCAAAAGAACTTGAAAAAGAATAGATACATGTATATGTATAAGTGAATCACTGTGCTGTACACCTGAAACTAACACAACATTGTTAATCAACTATACTCCAATATAAAATAAAAATTAAAAAAGGAGAAATGAAGAACTGACACGTGCTACAACATGGATGAACCTTGAAAATATGCTTAGTGAAATATGCCAGTCACACAGGACCATATATTGTATGTTTCCATTTATATGAAATGTCCAGAACAGACAAATCCATAGAGACAGATTAGTGTATTTATTCATTTCTAGAGCTGGGAGATATAGGGGTACTAGGGGATGATGGCTAAGGGGTACAGGGTTTCTTTGGCAGGGTAAGGAAAATGTTCTAAAATTGATTGTGGTGAGGGATGCATAACTGTGTGAATATGCTAAGAGCCATTTAATTGTATACTTCAAATGGGTGAATTTTATGAATTTATAGATGGGTGGATTTATGAGTATATTTCAATATAGCTATTCTTTTTTTAAAAAAATTTTTTAAGGAAAAAATCAGAATTAAGGCCAGGATATTCACTATGACATTTTTATTGAGCATGATATTAAAAGGTCCTAATCAGCACAGTAAGATAAGAAAAGTAAATTAAGGTATAAGGATTGTAATTTCATTCTTTTACATGTAGCTGTCCAGTTTTCCCAGCAACACTTATTGAAGAGGCTGTCTTTTCTCCATTGTACATTCTTGCCTCCTTTGTCATAGACTAGGTGACCATATGTGCGTGGGTTTATCTCTGGGCTTTCTATCCTGCTCCATTGGTCTATATTTCTGTTTTTTTGCCAGTACCATACTGTCTTGATTACTATAGCTTTGTAGTATAGTCTGAAGTCAGGGATCCTGATTCCTCCAGCTCCATTTTTCTTTCTCAAGATAGCTTTGGCTATTCAGGGTCTTTTGTGTTTCCATACAAACTGTAAAATTTTCTGTTCTAGTTCTGTGAAAAATATCATTGGTAACTTGATAGGGATTGCTTTGAATCTGTAGATTGCTTTGGATAGTATAGCCATTTTCACAATATTGATTCTTCCAATCCAAGAACGTGGTATATCTCTCTATGTGTTGGTGTCATCTTTGATTTCTTTCGTCAGCATCTTATAGTTTTCTGAGTGCAGGTCTTTTACCTCCTTAGGTACGTTTATTCCTAGGTATTTGATTCTTTTTGTTGCAGTGGTAAATGGGATTATTTCCTTAATTTCTCTTTCAGGTCTTTCATTGTTAGTGTATAGGAATGCTAGAGATTTCTGTGTATTAATTTTGTATTCTGTGACTTTGATTAGCTCTAATAGCTTTCTGGTGGCATCTTCAGGATTTCTATGTATAGTATCATGTCATCTGCAAACAGTGACAGTTTTACTTCACTCCCTAAAACCATACACAAAAATAAACTCAAAATGGATAAAAGACCTGAATGTAAGGTCAGACACTATAAAACCTCTTAGAAGAAAACATAGGCAGAACACTCTTTGACATAAATCGCAGCAGGATCTTTTTTGACCCACTTCCTAGAGTAGTGAAAATAAAAGTTAACAAATGGGACCTAATTAAATTTAAAAGTATTTGCACAGCAAAGGAAACTATAAACAATACGAAAAGACAAGACTCAGAATGGGAGAAAATATTTGCAAACGAAGCAACGGACAAAAGATTAATCTCCAAAATATACAAACAGCTCATGCAGCTCAATATCAAAAAAAAAAAAAAAAAAAACCCAATCACATAATGGGCGGAAGACCTAAATAGACATTTCTCCAAAGGAGACATACAGATGGCCAAGAAACACATGAAAAGATGGTCAACATCACTAATTATTAGCGAAATGCAAATCAAAACTGCAACGAGGTATCACCTCACAGCAGTCAGATGGCCATCATCAAAAAATCTACAAACAATAAATGTTGGAGAGGGTGTGGAGAAAAGGAAACCCTGTTATACTGTTGGTGGAAATGTAAATTGGTGCAGCCACTATGGAGAACAGTATGGAGGTTCCTTAAAAAACTAAAAATAGAACTACCATACGACCCAGCAGTCCCACTACTGGACATATACCATATTCAAAAAGACAAGTGCACCCTAATGTTCATAGCAGCACTATTTACAATAGCCAGGACATGGAAGCAACCTAAATGTCCATCAACAGAGGAATGGATAAAGAAGATGAGGTACATATATATAATGGAATATTATTCATCCATAAAAAGAAACAAAATTGAGTTATTTGTAGTGAGGTGGATGGACCTAGAGACTGTCATACAGAGTGAAGTAAGTCAGAAAGACTTACAATTATCACATATTAACATATTAACAAATTATATTAATAACAAACATATTAACAAATATCACATATTAACACATATGTGGAATCTAGAAAGACGGTATAGATGATCTTGTTTGCAAAACAGAAATAGAGAC